>NW_024609883.1:92671373-92948952 GCF_016920785.2 Ixodes scapularis | reverse complement strand
TTTAGAAAGAAATCATTTATAGATCACACCCCATAACGTGAAAATAAATCACCGTTAACATACTCCTTCATTCGCCGAATTATTGTCGTCATAATATTGAAAACAAACAAATATATATATATAGTCCGGACCTGTAGATTATCCGCGTAAAATTTCAACTTTCGGACATGTTAAGTCCGCGGACGCTGGTCCACAAAATCCGGTACTGAGAAACGTGGTACCGTTTAGTTGGGGGCTTGCTGCAGTGAGTCTAGTGGCGCAGCGCCGTGGCGCATATTGCCCTAATACGGCGTTCGCTACTGCCGTTGTGCTTCGTTCCAATGGCGAGCAGCGATATTGTTCTGGCTTTCAGAGTTGAAAAACTTTTTTTTTTCTTTATTGTTTTGAGAGAAGTGAACTTCCCTAAAGGAAGGTTGGTCGTGTGGTTGGTCGCCGGGGTAGAAGAGAAATATTCCAGGAAAACATTTGTCTACTTCCAAGCTCGTCTCGCAAGTGGAAGACTGTGTCGATTGCTTTGTTAGCGTTGCTAACAATGCAACGCTCAGCACTTTGTCATCAAGCTTTGCGACATTTGCCTCAAGTTAAAAAAAACAGTATTCGAACAAAGATGCTGATTCTATATTGTTTGAATTGTCTTTTCGTATATACAGCTGCGCAGTTGCACACAATTCTTGAACACAGGCAAGTGGTCTTGCAAAGACCGTGTGTACGCTGCATAGACGCATGCTGAGTTATTTTTTTTTAATATATGCTATTGACGTCAATTTATTTATATAATTATTTTTCATACACTCCAGGCCAGGAGGCATTAATGACAGGACGCATATAGCCCTGTGTGACCCCAGAATAATCACTTTGAACACAGACGCTTCTGACTACAAATAAGATTTCTTGTGCGATTTTTTATTTGGTTCGCTCAATTATTCTTGATATTCTAGAACCTCTGGTTGCAGTTTCGTGCAGTCACCCAGAGTGGACAACACATGCCAATAAATAAAAGGAACTGATGTTGACTCTACTGGCGCATGCAATCGATAACGACTAGATGATGTATTGATGATTCACCCTTTGTTTCGCCTGATTGCAGCAAAATATACCAATAAGTGCGAACTCATAGCTAGAAACCAAACAACAAAGACGGGAGCTACTTTGCATAAGGTCACGTTTCTAGTGCATGCTCCGCCTAGCGTTAAATAAGCGCTGTGACTCAACTGGAGCTATAGGATTAACTACCGTAATTGGTTTATGCAAGGGGTGGTCAAACCGCGGCTCGCGAGCAGCATGCGGCTCTTCGCTGGTCCAAGTGCGGCTCGCGGATCCCTCGTAAGAGGACCCCCCCTCCCCCCCCCCCCCCCCCCTTCCCCCTCCCCTTCCGCTCTTTCCGCGTTTCCCAAGAATCTCAGAAGAAAGAACAGCCTGCGGTTTGAAAGCCTTGAGCCCCCATACGTACAGTTCAACCGCTTTTCGCTCGTATATTTCTACTGATCCTGTTTCTTTCATTGTTCGAGGGTGTTGGCCGGACCCTAGGGGGAAAGGCATCAAGGACAGGAACTGTCAAAACAGGCATGCACTTCGGCTTGGGGTCGAGGAAATGTGCAGTATCGCGGCCTTTGTCACTCGCGGGTGATACTTGTCCCTGTAGATAACGGATTTTCCCCCTTGTTTCTTGTTGAAGGTCGTGGAAGCCCGAGTTGACGTCATTCATAGCCCCCCCCCCCCCCCCCCCCCCCCCGGCTCCTACAAGTTTCTTGGTTTTGTTTGCGGCTCATTGGCCGGGTCAGCCTGGCCACCCCTGGTTTACGCTCTTATAAAACTAACAAGTACATTGTAAAGAAAAATTATACAGTGTTTCTTATTAAATTACTGTATAAACTGCTGTCGCGAAAATGCAATGGGGCAATTGTAAAATTACCTCAAAAACCAATAAACTACAAGCAATTCATTAGCTGTAACGGATTATCTTTTATGACTGCATGTGCCCTTGATCTTTTTTAAACACAGTAAGGATCGCTAAAAAACTACTGCAGTGGTAATTATCAGAGCTATTTCCGTGGACAGGGTGCTGCCATGATATTAAAGAAATCCTCGTTAGCTATTCTTAAAAGCAATGCATATAAGTAGTCCAAAATCGTTCCGTACGCTTTATTCTCAGTGACTATAATGTTGCAGATAGCGTCAGCGCATTTAATACCTAACTCAGCCTCCGTTTTCTACAAGACGCACAGAACAACATCCGCCCTATAAATACTGCAAAAATGTTACTACCACTTTCCTTTCTAGCATTCATTGATAAAATAGATCAACTTGGGGAGATTAAGATCAATTACCTTACACAATCCACGCCTAGGGCATTCACTGTATAGTACACTTGCAGTGTGAACTACTTAAAGCAAGAAGCTAAATTATTACATTTTCTATTTTAATGAGCAGAGAAGTTAACTTCATTCTATTATAGATTTGTATAGCGATCACATAATTTAGTACTTTCTTATTCGAGTGCACTGTGATTATCCACAAAAAGGCTGGCAATAGCTAAATATTTTGCGCTCGTTTTAAGTTTTTTAGCGTGCTGGTTTACCTGGATGATTTGTCCAAACTAAATGAAGCGTGTGAATTGTTACTGTGATACTTAATCTTTTTAAAAAAAATGCAGTGCTTCGATGATGCAACACTGGTCTCTCGTGGATCAAAAGCGCCACCTTGAGCCCGCTTCTGCCTGCCTCTGTGACCAGAACGTCAGTATACTGATTCAAATGATTTGTCAACAGTTGGGTAAGAAAAGGATTCGTGTTAACTCCAATTGTTCTTGTCTTACTAATGTTCGCTCGTCTTCCTTGGTTCGGCGTTTGATCTTGAACCTTCATTCACAGAAGGATTTCCTTGATGCCCAAGCAGTTAATTATCTCTCCTCTTCTTGCGTTCAAAGATTGAATGTGTATGACACCTTATTCGCTGCTTTTAAAGGAACCATGAAATGACCTTTTTACTTTTGACAGATAACTTTTACATTAAACCGTCAATGTTCACTGAATGCCGAACAGGCATACGTTTTCGTCTCGGTTTATTAACTTCTACACAAAAAATTAATGAAATATCGACTTTTTCTTTCTCTCCAACTGACCGCAAGACAAGCTGCGGCGTAATTTTGACGGTCGTGACGTACCTTGTTTCCGGAACCGGAAGTTCTCTCGGCAGTAGGAGAATTGGAGCGTTAGCGGCAGTTAGCGGCGGCGAGTTGGTGGTGTGGCGGTAGGTTTACTGCGCTGTTGGCCAGGAACGGCGTCAGGCTTTCCAGATTGGGGGGGGGGGGGGGGGGGGGCGGGGGGGCGCAGTGGGGAGGCGTATTACACCTTCGGGGGGGGGGGGGGGGGGGGGGGGTCATGAGAAATTAGGAGGTCGGTTCTGACAGCTAAAATAAGCGTTGGCGGCCAGTAAACCTGGAAGTGAGCTGGAGGTTGTTAATCATGTCATGCAGCTACCCGAGAATGGTGTAAACAAGAAGGTAAATCGCTTTGCAGCCGTCTTCTGTATAGTTTCACGACATGACTAAAAGGCGGATAATAAAAAAGTAATGGCCGATGGCTGCGTAGAATAGTCACTGCCGACGACGTAAAACTGGAAGAACCAAGCAGTTCGAAATATTTTATAACATTTTTTATCACCTCAGTTTATACTTTATTTTTGTGGTTGACAGTGTACTTACAACCTGAATTACATTGCACATGTCCGTTATCTACAAATATTTACATTCTGAAATTTCACATTAAGGCACGTTCGCACTCGTCCCCCAAAGTTCAGTGAAGTCGAATCCGTCTGTTGTAATGGGCAGCGTCGAAGGCGTTGACAACGTCATTTAGTTCCAGGCTTTTCGCGGTGGTCTTCTCCACGGCGAGAACCGCCAAGTTCGCGAGCCTCTTGTCAGACATTCTGTTTCGGCGATACATCTTCAGCCGACGAAGGCACGAGAACGTGCGTTCGCAGGCGGCGCTGGAAGCAGGGATGGTCAACGCTATAACACAAAGACGGTACGATTCCTGAAAGGCAATTTTAAATTTGCCTAAAAATTCGGCAAACAATATTGTGATGGTCACACTGTACCCGTTCTCTTTTTCGTATCGCTGCAAAACCCTGGGAAGCAGTTTCATCCCGGCCACAAGTGCATCCCAGTCGGATGAGTGGTGCTTTGCTAGCGGTTCGACCAGCGAGATGTCCATGAAGCGATTGTGTTGAGGTTGAAAACAGTTCAGGCCCTTCAGGATGAGATCACTGTCGCTAGATCTTCGCTTAAGTTCTTCGCACATTCTATCCAAGATCGGAAGGAACACGTGCACATGGCAGTCGTTTTCAGTGGAGTAGCTGGGGTCTTCTTCGGGCAGCTGGGCGTCTGTTAGATATTTTGCAAGGTACGCCGGCAGACGGTTGATTCTTCGCTCTTCTACGAGACGAATTCCGTTTGTCTGTGCAACGCTTAAGCACTGGCTCCAAATGCTTGAGAAACCCCCTGACGTCCTTAGGTATCTAAATCGCTCAAGTACCGTATTGACCATCATGAAGGCATGAGTAAGGTCGCAGTTTTTATTCTGCAGGTAATCTGAAAGAATCTGCAGCTCACCCAAAACCTCGCTAAAGATACAGATGTGAAACAAACGTGAAGTTCAGCTGGTGCAAAATTCCGCGTGCTTCTGCTGATCTTGATCTTCCGCGGTCGGCGATCTTTGTAAGCGTCCATCTAGTCTCGCTGATTTCTTTCAGTTCGATCGTTGTGCCGCACACCTGCTTTTGAACTGTGATGAACAGCGCATGTATGGCAGACCCTCCCAAGAAGACATACAGCATCTCTATTAAAGAGAAAAAGGTCCTCGCGGAATCAAAGCTCTTGCAGGCATCGACAATAACCAAATTAAGCCCGTGGTTGAAGCAATGGACATAGAAGGCTTGGGGTACTTCTAACTTGAGAAGGGCTTGAACACATTTGCTCTTGCCACTCATTACGCTAGCACCGTCATAGGTTTGTGCGATGCAGTTCTCAAGATGAATTCCACATCTGGAGAGCGTTTCCTTAACGTAGCTCACGAGAGAGGCAGCGCCTAGCGTTTTGGCACTTCTAAACCCAAGAAATCTTTCGTAGACGCATCCGTTCAGGAAATACCAGACTACCACAGAGAGCTGTTCCGTTTTGCTGATATCTCTAGATTCGTCCACTATAAGCGCAAAGCAGTGAGCGCTATCCACCTCGGTCTTGAAACTACGCAAAGCCATATCTGACATTGCTGAGAGTATATTATCCTGAACGGAATGGTGGGTATATTTCGCGTTGGCAGGGCCATTCGTCAGCTTTTTTAGTAGAATGGCATCGCTTTTCGCTACAAGCTGAAGGAGCTCGAGAAAGTTTCCTTTGTTTTCACTTGATGCTGACTCATCGTTCGCTCTCTGGGCAATCCCCTGTGTTGCAAAAAACCTCAGCACGTCAGCTATTATAGAGATATAGTGGCGGTTTTCTCCTACCTATTTCAAACACGCCTCGCTGAGGTGCACAGCGACTGAATTTTCGGCGCCCTTTTCCTTCTTCTGCTTGAAGGATGCCCATGAAGCCTGGCACAGCTTGTGCGCCGCACTGTTCAAATGAAGTCGCAGTCCGCCGTCCTTTTGAAGCGCTTTCTTCCAGCTCCGATAGCCCTCGGTCACAAACACGGCACTTCCACTCCTCTGTCCATTGCTAGTCGAAAACATCCGGCAGGCAAAGCAGAACGCCAAGTTTGAAGTCACGCTGTATTCCAACCATGGGAAGCTGGTGTACCATTCGGACTTGAAGGTTTTCCCGTCGCTCCCGTATTTAGTAACAGGAAAGGATTGTAGCACAGGCTGTACCGGCGAATCATGGGCTGTCCTGGCTACATCAGGAGGTATTTCGGTCTTTATATCAGGAGGTCTCGTTCGGAGTTCTTCTATCTGGAACTCGTCATCCGGGACATCCCCATCGCTGTCACCAAAAGTTGACTCGCATTCTTGTTCCCCTGCGCTTGCGTTGAGCACACACTCTTCATCAAGTGAAAGCTTTCACTTGATGAAGGCGGGTTCAGATTCGGCGACATTCTCTTGAACTTTTCGCTTAATCCCCTTTCGTTGAAAGAAGTCACTTATCGGACGACTGGATGCCATGGCGTACCCAAGAGTATAGCTCTCCACAATGCTTCCAGCTTCAGTGTCCTTTTCCTCCCCTCGTGGGTAAGGAAAGAAGGGAGAAAGCGAAGGTTTCCCTCTCGCCACGGCCATGTCACCAGCAGTATCGCTCTCGTGGAAAGGGTGGGCTACCCGGCTCAGCGTCTAGCCAAGGTCCTTGGCCGCCAAGCAGCTAATCCCCCGGGCACCGCGCTTGCGGGTGAGCCGTCTCTGGCAACGGCCAGAGACGGCTCACCCGTGATTGACTGGTCGCGGTCTCGCTGTTTTGAGGGAATCGGGATAGCACCGAAGGTCAGCTTATCCCGCTGGCGATGCGGAGAAACCCGTGGAAATGTGGGACAGTGTATTATCTCAGGGACTCGTGGGCGCCGTTACAACGTGGGCGCGTTACAACGTGTAGAAACGGCGAGGGGCGAACGGCTGAGCTCCTTCCCCTCGGCTTCGACGAGAGGCAAGAAAGCTTTCATCTTTCGCGGGCTACGGAAAGGTAATAAAGCAGGTCACACAAGGAAGTGTTTGTTACCCGGCCGCTGCCTCTTGTGCCTCGTCTGCCTGCTCGGGGTAAAAAGTTATGCCCCCCCCCCCTAAAAAAAAAAAAAGAAAGAATGCAAAATTTTGGCACGATGGCGCCGAAATATTTTGGGGCGGAAATTAGGAAAACGACGGGCGACTGGTTACTGCTGGGGGGGGGGGGGGGGGGGTATTTTATTTTGGGGTGGCAGGACAAATTGGAGGGGAGGCGGTCGCCACCGCGTGCCTCCCTTTGGCGCCGTCCCTGTACAAGACGTCTCAGTTCTTTGTTTTTCATTATTTTTTGCCTTTGTCTTCAGATGTGCTATTTCAAATAACAACCAGCTTGGCCCGTTACCGCTTCTGAAATCCACATGTCTCTATGGGTAAGGGCCGACAGCTTGGTTTACTCTCTGGTCGCTGGAATTTAATTTTTACTCAGGCGCGACTATACTCCATTGTGAACACCTGCGCTCAAAAAAGCACACTTTCCCAGGTGTGATTCCATAGACTCACGTTTGTAAAAACTGGCACTAAACAGGGAAGGCGAAAAAGGCGTCGGGTCGCTATAGACACTGTAAGACCAACGCATCAGTGTTCACGAAAAATATAATTTCACTATACTTAAAGGGCCCATGAAACGATTTTTGGGTTTGGATAAATCATTTTAGATTGGGATTTTACTAATAGCACATCGTTCAGTGTACCAAAAGAAAAAAGGTAGAAAGTCAAAAGCCTGACTTTCAGTGCGAAAATTTGAAAACAGAGAGGACTATTTCGTACCTCCTCCCCTTCGCAACCTCTCTGCCTTTTCACTGTGATACATCCGCGGTCCCAAAAGCGTGTCATCGGGTCCAAACTGACGTCACACGCAACCGGACCTCACTTATTCCCTTCACCCCTAAGCTGACATTGTGGTGGAAGCTACGCGCTTGCCGGACCAATCAGCCGCCTCCCTTTCATCACCTGTCTTCATTCTCTGCAGCCACATTTGCCACGCTCACGTGGCAAGTGTGGCTGGCCCAACGACCACGTAGCTTCAACAGCACTGTCATCTTCGGAATGAACGGGGTGGGGAAAGCAACTTTTGTCTGAATTTTGAGCGACGGGCTAATCTTCTAGGGGGAGAATAAATGTGTCCGGGATTACACAAACGAGAGTGCGAGCAAGAGGGGACACCCCCTTTTCGTCTTCTTTAACTGTTTGGTGGAATGCGCGATTTATGAGTTGAGGAGGAAAGCGAAACAGGAAAAAGTTGGAAAAGCGTTTCATGACCCCTTTAATGAAAAGCAGCGAAGTCTAAATCAACATACATGCATATATGCTATGAATTCTCTCAGATGCAAACTCACTCACAAACAGCACAGAAGCGTAAAACTGAAGCTGAAACGTGAATATATCAATCGTTTTATGAACGGAAAAGCTTTACTTTAAGCAAGAACTGAAGTTTTTTTTCTTTTTGGCGAACGTCTGTTTTTCAGGCAATTTCTCACAGGAGCAGTGACCGCGAGAATTCTTCCATGGTTCTTCGAGAGTCTCTTCTCCTGTCGTGATTGTTAATGATAAATTATCGAATTCGGAACCGCCAAGTAGAGCACTAGAAAATTACAAAACACCACAGTTGCGAAATCCAGGAATAACGTTGCTGATGTCTTCAGATAGTTTGAAAGCTTTGGTCACCAACCCATTGATGTTCTCCATTGTGATTTGAACACCCGGGTGATTCACTATCCACTCGCGGGACGCGTTGTTGTAAGCTGATCTGAATGCCTTGAAAACGTTAACATGAAGGGGCTGCAGACCTTATGTTTCGTGTGCGGAGTAAGGGGCAGCATGATTACTTCGTTTACTCTGGGGTTTTTCATATCTCGCTTATTCTGGGTACATGCATGTATGACAATTATGTCCATCCAAAATAATAATCACACTTTGGTCAGGTATGCACCCAACGATCTCTGCGAACTGTGCTACAAAGTGAGTGAAAATAGCATCGCTTACCCAACTATTGTCAGAAGCACACTGCAATTTTCCTGGAGGTGCTTTGTCAGTCAATGACGGCTTAACGTGCTTACGAGAAAACAGCGTCACCGGCGGAACTGGAGGCGTTGGAACTTTTCGGGAGACGGGGAGGGAAGCGGGGTTGGGGGCAACGGTTGTGCCGGTGTGGGGAAGCGAGATTTCTGCCCCCTACCCCGCATTGCTTTCATGGAGATTTTTAAATGTCAGGCCGGGGGGGGGGGGGGGGGGCTGTCTCTTTAGCATTTCGACACCACTGACCCCAGAAGAACCAGGTGCGTCACATTGGCACCGCAAACTAGTCACTCTTCTTTCTGTCTTCTCACTTGTGATGACAGACGCAGTCCTTTTCTTACTGAGTGCAAGAATCTTCGAAGGTTGGGAACATTTTGAACGCGTCTCATTCATCTTGAAAGTGTGAGACGGTGTAAGCTGTTCTTTACGAGTGATGTTTTCCAAAGAACCGAAGTAACTTTTCACCACATGTTTATAAAATATTTAACCTCTGAGCACTGCGAGGCCTTTTAGTTTAAATGAGCTGTGCAGCGATTTTAACGTTGAAAGAATTGACATCTACTTTTGACATTGTTTATCTTGTCACAAAGGACAGAAAACACATCTCCTTCCTTCGAAATGTTCCAATTCCGCCGCGTAATCGCGAGACAAAAAATTGAGTATTTCCTGACCTGCAGCCGCGAGCGGCGGCCATGAGAACCACGTGGCATGACGTCAGTGGGGGTCTTGCAGAGAGATAGCTAGTTGTGCAAATACCTGCTCGAGAAAAGGTAATTTTTCTATAAATCTCGTCGTTCTAACATTAATATAAATGCGTCAAAAACCTGGTATCACAGGCCAAACATTTTAGTATACGGAGTTGTAGTGGCGCCATTTATCCGAGGTCAACAAAACCGTCAGCTCTATCTGCTACCGCGAACAGCCGACAAAAGCCAGAGAGGAACAAGGGCAGAGCCAGACGGGGATGGCCGGACCCGATTGAGACTTTCCTCCATTCGCCATATTGTTTGCGCTGCGCGAGTACCTGGTCACGCGGTAGCAAGCGGGTGATTTCTGGTTGGTCACTGATGGCTCTAGAGAGAGAACTTCGCCGGAACCCCGCGCGACCCCCATTGACGTCACAGCGCACGTGACTCGGAAGATGGTGAAGGAGTTGAGAGGTGTCGAAAACCTCAATCTTTGTCCATTTTTAAAATAAAAACTAGGACATGCAGGCAAAAGCGTTTTTTTTTTTTTTCTTTTTTGTTTTTACTTCAGAAAGGTCGAGACACCAACTCCCAAATTATTTAAGCAAAGCAAATTGTTGCACAGCTCCTCTAAGAAGCAATATCCTTGCTTTATGATGCTTCAACAACATATACCTAATACCATCTGTCGACAGAATCCTCCTTTCAACCCAGACCAAGTTCCACGTATTGCCTCTGCCCCTTATGTCGCTGGCTTCGTCGTATCACTTTGGAGGCTACAGCTGCCTTTATCTGACACAAGTGCAGAGTTTCTTCACACTTTTGAGGATGGTCGACCCACGGACAATAACTGCACATTCGTTTTTGAACAGCGCTTTCCCACCCATTGTGGTAGAATCTCCATGAAGTAAAGCTGACAAGTGGCGTCACCTTTCTGTAAACTATCAAGTAAATTACATTGCCAAATTCGGATACAGATGGCGCTAGAACTCAGAATGTCGTGTTATGTCCTGTGTTTTGTTTTGTCCCGGTTTACCCTATAAAGCTGCTTTTGTCAATTGGATCAACCAATATTCGACCGGACCATGTTTATTTAAAATAAAATAAAACTCAGATACGACTGCATTTTTTTTTACTATTTCACAATTTTTGTGAGTTGGCGAGAAATAACACGACGGGATATTGTCAAGGTGGTGTAATTTACCTTTATAGTAAACTAATATTTTTAGTGCACTTACTCATGACCAAATTAAGCAACATAATATGGAGAACAGCACTGTGAGTTTTCAAACTCGAGCACTTGTCCAGTATGTGAACAATATTGGGCACACAATAAATAAATAAATAAACTTTTATTCTTAGGAATAAACGAATACATGTACAGGTCTGCCTAAGCCAAGGGAGGCTTGTGGGGCATGACCTGGCAGCGGACGTGTACGTAGTTCAGCAACTCGACTCAAGTTACTGTATATCAGACTTGTGCCCGTTACTCCAAAAAAGTAATTAATTACAATTACAATTACTTGGCCTAAAAAGTAGTGGATTACCGTTACAAATTACTCCCCGTAAAAAGTAACTGATTAATTACTTCGTTACTTTACTCAATTACTTTTGCGTTACTTTAAAGAAACACGCAAAATACCTGCAATATCTACTGCGTGTTAGTGGGGGGAATTTCGGGCCCCATCAAAAATAAAACAGATTCAGTACTATATCTACCGATTATTCCAGGATAATAATTTTACGACGATGGATCTATGAAGGTCTAAAGGACTGGAACAGGTGATCGATATAAACGAATCTAGCGCTGTCCACCCGGGACAGAACTGAATCTTATGAACATGCGACGAATGCACATAGGTGGCGGAGGTATACGTACACCATTCCAAATATGGCAACGGCAAACTTTAGAACACGACTCTCCTGAAGATGTGGTTTTTCTACGGTTGCTATATATTGCCTAAATAGGGGCTGGTTTAGACACTAAAACCAATTAACTGGCTGTAAGACGTACATGCGGTACTTGCGTTTGGGCAGATTTCAGAGTACCGCCTGTTGAAGGTTGCTATCCGGCCTTGACCCACTTGATCTTTCTTCTTGGTCATCAAACTAGTTAAAACTGAAACCACACGAAATATTCATCCATAATCTTTCAGCTAAGCAGATTTTTTCGTTCAGAAAATATTAAAAAAAGCACAATTTTCAGTGAACAGCAGGCTTCAATGTATCTCACGCGTTTACAGCCGCCTTGCGCTGCCTGTGGAGGCACCCTACTGTGTCCAAGTCAGCCACTGTTTATTCTCAGAAAACTCAGGCTGTGTTCCCTTTCCCTAAAATGTGGGAGTAAGTTCCCGTAGGCACAATCCGCTGACGAGAACCCCAACATTCTCGTTTCTAGGAATATGGGTTCAGCTTCGAAGTCCCAAGCCATTTTGGCTGTGCTCCCCGCGGCCACCTTATCGCCTGCTGTCTAAAGTTACTGTTTGAACTGACAGTAGTGTTGATGCTACATTTTTTTCTGTTCCAATCAGCTGCTGCCATCGCTTCCCTTATGTTTGTGCTTACGCATCCGCTAGGGTGAAGTCAAGTGACAGAAGCCACAAAGCTGGTTGGTCCAGCCAGTATTTAGCTTTCACAACGCTGTCAAAGATGAACAGGGTCAAAATCTCGTTACAATATATATATTTTTTTTTTTGTCTGCGGGGTGGGTGTGTGTAGGCAGAACATCGACAAGCAAAGGACGGTCTCGTGTGACAAAAAAAAACGCCGATTGGCTTTTGGGGGACAACACGCGGAGGGTGGGGCGGAAAGGAGGGGGGGGGGGGGGAGGGGGCGAGCGGACATCTGCACCACGGTCACAGTGTCCACGTTCGTACTCCTCACGACTCCCACTCGATGGTTTTATGGGCCATTAGTTTTCTGCTCTTTTGTGCGCTCGAAGCAGTCCGTTCGTTTTCCAAGTCGAAGCTTGTTGCCTTCATGTAGACAGTCGAATCCTCCCAGCCTGACTGACCGTACGAACAAGTCCGGAAACGGGCTCTGGCTGGGCTGTCGCGGTTTCCGTGAATTCCTTTCCTTCGCCAGCACTAGATCTCTTCGCGAGCGAACCCCCGTCTTGTGTTACCATGCCAAAAACGCAAAGGCCGTTGCATCGCCCCTCTTCCTCTCTATTTTTCCCTTTGACGGGGCGGAAGAATTGTAACGAGTAATTTCAGTAACGCGTTACTGAAAAAGTAATGAAATTAGATTACAAATTACATTTTCAAAAAAGTAACGGATTAATTACAAAATTACTATAAAAGTAATTAATTACAAGTAATTCCGTTACTTGTAACGGATTACTTCCAAGTCTGCTGTATATTAACTGCTTTTCTAAGAAGTTTAGCAACTTTCAATTACCTCTTTATCTCGGTAATTAGTAGTTTAATTCCTTTTTCCGAGTAACTTTTACTGAAATTACAAATTACTTTCAAATTTTAGTGCTTCTTTTGCCTACCCACAAACATTCCTGCGTAAAAAGAGATTAGATGTTGGAAAATCAGCAGATATTTGGAAAGAGAGGGAAGCATTGGCGTAGGAAAGGGGGGGGGGAAGAAAGTGGTTTGGTGAGTCCGAAATGGTCCGAAACTCTCAAAGGTTTCACGAGCCCCCCACTGAAACAACAGTGCTACGAGGCAGGTGGAGCGAACAGACAGGACGGAAGAGAGGCCAAGTAACTGTGGGATTAGCGCCGAAGACTGGCGTTTTTTTGTGTCCCGAACCTCAAGGAGACTTGACGCATTTGAAGAAAGGGCTGTTCCTTGCTTCTCCCCAACGTAGGAACTCTCGCCCACGGCATCCTCACACAAAGGAGGCAACAAAATGCAGCACCCGTCCTGAAACTTATTTCGTGCTCCCGTGGATTGTGCTGTACTCGAAGAATCGCGTGCTAAAAGGCTACGCAAAGGTGACCTTTTTGCGTTGCCTTTCCTTTCAAAACTCAAAATATGCAGAACTTCAAAGATTCGAAGATCGTTCGAGAAACTTCAGCGATTCCCCCAGCGTTTTTATATAAAGAAAATATTAAACAACCAGTGTCGGGAAGTACTTTAAATATGTGGTACTTAAAGTTCTACTGTTCAGAAAGCTCGTCCTTTACTTGAAGTGCATTCTCTGAGCATGTATACTTATATTTTCGAAAGTTGGCGCAATTCTGCCCTAGAACTGCGGAAAAGGCTGGGGTCAAGAGCCAATGTGCCGTAAAGCACAGGAGCAAAAAAGTTGATTGTGCGGTTGGTGTGGTACATAAGATTCCACTAAGAAGAGAGTACATCGGTTAAACCAGCCGATGTATTAAAGGGAAGATGGGGCACTTCTACATTTAAGAAAAAACGCTTGAATTGCGTTCATTTGGCCTTTAGATTAACAGATATCAAAATTTTATTTCAATGCGACGCGCCGAACAGTCATACGAGCAATTTTAAAATAGGACTGAAGCCCCGCCCCCCTAGCCTTGGGCAGCCAAAAGAGCCGTCGATGACGTCACGGACAGCGACTGTCTTTCGCGTTTTTCTCGCGTTTAACAATTCTTACGCAGCAAATGGTTTGGGTATTCGGGTTCACGGGGTAAAAATACACAAGAATTCACTTCTAACTCATTTTTTCCAAGAAGCTCCGTAGCTTCCCTTTAAGGACAGAGCCCCTGAACATGACTGCCCTATTGAAAAAGATTTTTTTACCGGAATGTCATTTCCAGTGAAAGTATATTTTACTGGATTATGGGACTGTTTTCACTTCCAGTAAAGCCGTAGTTTACCAGATTGTCGCCAAATTTTTTACTGGAATGTCACCGGACATTTTACCAGAATGTCACCGGATTTTGACCGGAAGTCAATTTTAGTAAAAATCTATTTTACTGGATTATGGGACTCTTTTCACTTCCAGTAAAGCCAGAATTTACCAGAAGATCGCCAGATTGACCGGAATTTACTGTGTTTTTTCTTTCTTTTTTTGGACGTCAACGGAAGGCACTTAAGAGGAAGCCTGTGAACCGTGGTTCGTTATGTTTACCAGATGCTGGACGATTCGGTAACAATTAAAGTGGTTAGTCCATATAGACCTTTAAGGTTCTATGTATTTATTTAACAGGGTCGATACCAGTGAAACAATTTGCACAGCTGTAGACAAAAGCAATCAGACCAAATAGGAACAACCAAGTTCTTTGCCGCAAAATATATCTTTCAAGGTACTCACAATGCCGCTGGGTAAATTCCTGGACGCACGGTAGTTCAACTAATAAAACCGCGCAGGCGCACCACACGGATACACACAGGTATACTGTCAGCACCACGGTTAGCGAAAACCACGGACGCGCGGAGCGAATATCCGCCGCCGTTGAGAAATCCCGGGCACACTCACGATGTCGTCCCTGATGCCGTGGCCGCGGGTGCACCAGGCGTCAGTAGCACGCTTAGCGAAAACCACGATCGCGCGGAACGAACATCCGCCGCCGTTGAGAAATCCCGGGCACACTCACGATGTCGTCACTGAACCGTCGCCGCGGGTGCACCAGGCGTCATAGCACGCTTAGCGAAAACCACGATCGCGCGGAACGAACATCCGCCGCCGTAGAGAAATCCCGGGCACACTCACGATGTCGGCCCTGATGCCATCGCCGCGGGTGCACCAGGCGTCAGTAGCACGCTTAGCGAAAACCATGAACGCGCAAAACAAACATCCGCCGACGTTGAGAAATCTTGGGCACAGCCTTTTTCGCTCGCTGGATGCTTCTGAAGACGAACGGACAAAGAGGCGTAAGAAACAGGTCACTGAAAATTATATTCTTTTCATCTGCACACCCAGCTGCGTTTGAAGATACAGCTCGCACACATGGAACGAGAAGCCGAGACTGAGCGTTCGCTCCTGGCCGGCCGCTGCTCGTTGACGAACAAAGAAACCGGTTTTCTTAAAAAAAAAAAAAAAAATGTCAGCAAAACGATTCTCTTGCATTTTCCCCACGAACCCAATGCGAGGGAGAGAGGGTGCGTGGGGACTCGTCCTTGGTGCGAGGCGCTATAATAGGGGGTTTTAGCAGGTCGTTTCCACACGAACGGTTCGCCCTCGAACGCATCCGCGACGCCACTGCGCATGCGCGCGCGAGTCGTTCGGGGAGTCGGGAGGCTCTTCTCGTTCGTTTCTCCCATTCCGTCCGCTCGAGTCGTCACCGCAACGCAGCCGGCACCGTTCACGACTCGGGTAAAAAAAAGATGGCGATCGGTTTGGCGACCGCCTTCGCCGACCCAGCCGAGCGTTAGGCTTAGGACAGCGGGAGGCGATTTGTCGTCCTGTTTAAATCTGCTTCATTTGAGAGGTTGAACCAAATCATTTCGAGGACTGCTCACAATGGTAAGCGATCGTGAATGCTGTAAACTGCGCATGCTAGTAAATTTTTGCGATCTGCGGGCAGACTAGCTGCCGTGGCGACCGCGAGCAGACGAAATGATTTGGTTCGACGGCACACAACGTGAACGATCGTTCAAGTTGAAGATGACGGAGACACACCACATACCTTTACGGTCGTTCAGACACTTTTTACTCTATCTAGCTTCGCAGTTCTTGAAATTCCGACCGGCAAATGTTACGTTGGCCGTCTTGTTTACATCAGTCGTACGCCGGAAACACGAACCGCCACCACGGTGTCCGCCACCGTCGCCACTGATTTACACGTTGCAGAATGCTTCACATGTTTACTAGAAGATGGCGCCACCGTTAAGCATGATCATCATCATCGTTAACACGGTCGCACCACTTTCACGATTCGCTAAAGTATGTCAAATTTGACGTACGGTTTCACGGAACGGACCAGCTGTACCGTTCGTGATTTCGGAACCGTGTGCTTGAAAAACGACTCGCTAAAACTCCCTAATTACACGCCCAGTCCCCGACTCTTCTCGACTCGGCTTCCCCCTCCTCTCCCGTCGGCTTCGAGTGAAGGTCGGTAAACAGGGAGGCGAGTCACCCGTTTCGGGTAAGATTTCTAGGAAACCGGGTCGTCTGTATGGTATACGAAATGGGCTGCCGGTGACATTCCAGTTAAATTTGTTTGCCGGCAAATAATTACCAAGGACTGGTAAACTGGTTTGGAATGAAAACGGGTGAAAGTGCCCTCCTTTTTGGATCGTCAAAACAGTTCACTGCACGCACTTCTTGGCGATTGCAACGTCGTCCCGAGCTAAAACTCGCACTCACGAGAATGCCGCTGCATTGGCGGCCGCCATTACATACACACTCTCCCTGCTCGTCCTGGCTTCCTTGACTTTAGCCGTTCACCTTGCGTCGGCTTCCAGTGATGTTCGGTGACCGGCAAACGAGAGTGACTTCCGGTAGGATTCCAGCGGCGGGTAATCGAAAGTGGTTCCGGTATAACTCCCAGCGAAAGTGGCTACGCTGGTTTCTGGTGAAAATGAGTGGAAATTAACCCGTTTCCGCCGAATGTTAGGGGAAGTTTTTGCCGGATTTTAAACGTAAGTGTCTCCGGTAAAGGGTCCAGCGAAATCTGGTTACTAGAAGTTGCGGCCGGTAATATTTCCACCAAAAAACTCGTAAACTATGCTGGTTTCAGGTGAAAATGAGTGGAAATTAACCCGCTTCCACCGAATGTCACCGGAAGTTTTCGCCGGATTTTTCAATAGGGTGGTCACTCCGGTCGACCGCTGGAGGTCACTTGCCTCTGCATTGTGTTGCTTGTAAATGCCAGCACAAATTCAACAACATAACCATCATAGGGAGGGGTAGATAAAACCACCAGAAAATTATTGGAAGCATATGCAATATCAGAGGGGCAATATGCATGTGTCAACCAAGCATCAATGTTTCTACAAAAACAAAAATTGCTTATCTTGACACGTGTTGAAGCGACAGTGCGGTTCTTTCGTTTGTGTGTGTGTGTGTGTGTGTTTTTTTTTTAAATACATGTTTAGTTGCGAGTCCAGCGCTTGTGTCGTTCGCGTGTTCCTTTTGTCCTTGTCCGTATTTTTTCGCGCTGTTTAGTTCGGATTCTTATGAACCAACTCGCCTACATCACGACTCTAATACACCCTTCTACTTTGTCTTCTTTTCTTGTGCGCTGTTTCGAATCCACTACCCTATACTAGGTATGTCCCTTTGGCCGTATAACGCACCTGCACAAAACACGTGATTGTAAACATTACGGGTTTCTTTTTAAAAACAAAGTCGTGAAGATTAAAAAAAAAACAAAAAAACCTTATCTATTTTAGGCAAAACCCTGAGACTGGGGAGAAAAATGACAGCACAACACAAAGTGTCAAACACAGCTGAAATTTATTGGACAAAACATCGTGGTTTTATAGGGCACAGGTGCCCCGAAAACCAAAGGGAAGGAAAAAGGAACAGGATGCACTTCTTTTTCTCGAACGCACAAGAGAGAGAGGACATTGACCAATAGCACACCGGTACTGTTCTAACTCAAACATAAGGGGGGAGGATCTCTTAACCCACCTCGGTGAGGTCCTGGTACACATCACAAAATAAAGGGCTGCGGGAGGGTGACCCATTAGGGGAAAAATCCATACTTAAAGGGGCCCTGCAATCATATTTAAGCATCTACTTTTTTTGCGGTTTCCACATCTCTTGGGTTTCGGTCAAGCCAGCGGGCACGGAGAGAGTAATTAAATACCAGTGCGTCATATTCTAACCCGACGACGCGGAAACCACCTTCACCTACGGGGGCGACCCGCGGTGCCGAAAGCACGCGATATAGTGACGCTTTGGGTCCTGGGCTTACTACTCAGAGCCGCTAAAAGCTCTTTTTTTTTTAGTCAAAATACAAAATATAAGTGGCGCGAACCGTTTCAATTATGTTTGAAAGCAATTTTTCTTCATTATTTAAGTCAGAGAAGAAACAAAAGCATTTTATAAAGTACGGAAACAAGATATGGATGGATGGATGGATGGATGAATACGGCTGAGCCCTTTGGATCGGGCGGTAGCTTACGCCACCTAGCCATTTTGTTTTACCATTTAAGCTTAGAATATTTAAATGTGAAATCTATATTCACTCCGCAGTGCAAAGAAAGTGAGGCTATGAAACCCCCTTGCCATCAGTGGATAAGAAAATACCTAGTTTTCTCTCGATTTCTGCCACCATTCACTTAATCTTTGCTTGGTAATCTCTACAGTCTTGAAATCCACTCTCCCTTCGCTGTCTCTAAAACCCAATGACTTTATTAAATCTATGTTGTCTTCGGTAGGCATAGGGTGAAGCCCTTTACAGTAGAGTATCAAGTGCTCAGCCGTCTCGTCCTCCTCTCCACAAGCAGTGCACACTGTATCAATTTCCTGGTACTTCACTCTGTATGTTCTGGTTCGCAGAACACCCGTTCTTGCCTCAAACAGCAATGAGCTTCCCCTAGAATTGTCATAAAGGCTTTCTTTGGCAATAACTCTTTTGTTTAATCTATAGCTTTCCAGAGCCGTCTTTGTCTGCATTCCCTCTAGCCACCAATCTCTTTCTGTGGCCTTAACTTTCTTCTTAACTGAGACTTGCTCTTCGGTATCTTCGCTATAGCCCAAAAACTTTCCTCTTAATTTCCTAGTGCGCTGTCTCCACTTTGTGTCTACACTCCTCATGTATAAATAGCTGAAAACCTTTCGTGCCCATTGCTCCCCGTCCATTTGCCTCAACCTATCCTCAAATTCTACCTTGCTCACCGCTTCCCTGCTCTCAAATGATGCCCATCGCATGTCTCCTTGTACTCCCTGGTTTGGCGCTTTGCAATGTGCCCCCAAAGCCAGTCTACCTACTCCGCGCTGTTTTATTTCTAGTCTCGCATGCACTTCGGATTTCATGCATAGCACTGCGTTTCCAAAAGTCAAGCCAGGCACCATGACCCCCTTCCAAATCTCTCTCACCACCTCATACCTGTTGTAATTCCAAAGTGCTCTATTTTTCATTACAGCTGCATTTCTGTTGCCCTTACCTATTATATACTTTTCATGGTCTCTGAGATATTCTGCACCATCACATATCCATACTCCTACTAGCTCTCTCAACTGTAATATTCTGTATCTTCCCGTTATAGTATATGACCCGTCGATATACCCGCCACCAAGCGGTGGAATAGGCGGCGCATACTAGAAAGGGGTAGTGGGATTAGGCACCGACGAGGGTTGAGCGTAGAAAGATCCGGGATGTACGCGGCGGCGTTGCGGTTGAGGATTCGACCGGTTCCGATAGTTCCGAAGGCCTTCTGCTACTTCGGCGAGCAGGTTTGGTGGTATGACAGTGCGAAGTGGCTCCTGTTCCGACTGACCTTTACCCCGTGTTTGGTGACGTTTGTGGTCAGTGAAGTGTCATGCCGAATTAATGGTTAATCGCGCAGCAAATGCAATGCGAGCCGCCCTGGCCGGCCGCTTCATACAGCCTATCTAGCACATGCTTTAGTCGCGCCCTCTCGAGTCGCTGACACGGAGTGCGGCACCTGTGAGCGCTTGCTGAACTCACTGCCTCTCCTCTTGTTCACGGCCACTCAAGCAACCAAGGACGTCATGAAGGAGGTTATTTTTTGCTTGGTTTTGTAATTTTAATTTGCCTATAACTTTTAAAATGAAGCGAAATTTGAGAAAAGAAATGTTTCATTAAGTTACTGCGTTCAGTGCGCTCAGATTCTTTGCAAATTAAGAAACAGTCAAAAAGTCTTTGCAGGGCCCCTTTAAGGCTGCGGTACCACGGCGGCCATCTTGAACAAAACATTAGTTGAACCACCAGGGCGGCGTCGGCTGTCCGTATGAGCCAGAGCCGTTTATACTGAGAGAGTTTGGCCTTCTTAAGGAGATTTTGGCAGTCTGACAACCACAGCAGCGTAGTCTGACAACCGGGGGATGACTACTTCCGTCCGCCATATTGTGGATCTGACTCATAGGAACTCTACGCGATTTCACAGGAATGAACAAGACAAAGAAGTAACGCCATATTGTGTTATCGCGAAATCCGCTGGTTCTAGCGGCCAACAAGCTCCGCCCATCGGCCAAACTCTCTCAGTATAAACGGCTCTGGTATGAGCAAATGCTGGAACACCTGCGCGCCAATTTCGAAACCCTTTTTCCCGTCGCTTGCGACCTTGAGTTTCCTTCTCCACTCTTACGCCCCTCCTTTCACGTGTTCACCCTCTGGCGCGTCCCGCCCACGTTCATTGTTGGGAGGACAATGTACCGGATAATCCCCAACTTGAGGCCCCCTGCCAAAATTGTCCGGCTGCCAAGTGATTTGAGCGAGATGGGGTTTTGAAGCGGTATGGAAAAGCGGGACCGTCAATTTTGAACTATGCCTTTTCGATACTGCATAAGTTAACCGTGCGAAAGGGAAAGAGATAAGAATGTAGTGTGCATCCCCTATGTCAAAGGAGTCTCCGAACCTCTTAGTCGCGCTTTGAGGCCCCTTGGCATCCGAACTGTTTTCAAGCCATACAGAACTATTGGAAATTCCGTTTCCAAACCAAAGGACCCAACCCCGGCGAACGTCCAAAGAGGCGTTATCTACAAGATCCCCTGCAGTGACTGCCCAGCGTCCTACATTGGTGAAACCGGACGGAGGAGAGATACCAGACTCAAAGAACACAAGCGTGACGTCACGTACGCATCCCACGCGACGCGACTGAAGACTGAACTGGTGGACCATGCGTGGACAATGGGGCATTCTTTCGACTTTCCGGCCGCGACGACCTTGGCGAGAGAGGACAGATGGGGGCCCCGAAAGCTTCTAGAATCGTGGTTTCTTCGCAGGGACACATCCGTGTGCAACAAAAACCGCGGCCCTCTCCACGAAGCCTACACGGACATTCGTGATAAATAGCGTTGAGTTTGGGTTGAACCCTGCATTTGCTGTGTAACTACTGATGATGCCCCCCGCATGGGAGGCGAAACGTCTAATGAAGTTGTTTTTTCTGTTATGTCAAGTCGGCGTTCTTATTTTAATTATCTTTTGTATTAGAACACATACACATGTTAGACATTTTAATATAAGCAAGTTTCGGGCACCGGATATTTTTTTGAAAAGCTGTTTCACCGAATTTCGCATCTCCCGGTTCGTTGAATTTTGATATGAAATCATAATATAATTATTATACTTGTCACTTCTTCAATTAGAAATGGTTACAGATAATTATAAAATAAAAGTAGGCTTTCGCAAAAATTATGTCGATTATAGGCTATGCCAACGTAGCCGAACAGTAAAAAAAATGTTATGAGGGTGTTTTTGTTAGGGTTCAGGAAAGACAAAGGCGATTCTTCAAATGAGCACTGGTCACACAGGCCGACTGGTAACATAATTAAAATAAAAGCACCGACTTCACAGAACAGCAAAAAACATTTTCACTAGACGTTTCGCCTCCCTTGCGGGAGGCATCTTCAGTAGTTACACAACAATGCCTGTGTAAGCTTCGTGGAGAGGGCCGCGTTTTTTGTTACACACGGATGTGTGTGTCCCTGCGAACAAACCACGATTCTAGGAGTTTTCGGGACCCCCCATCTGTCCTCCCTCGCCAAGGTCGTCGCGGCCGGGAAGTCAAAATAATGCCCTATTGTCCACACATAGTACACCAGTTCAGACTTCAGTCGGGTCGCATGGGATGCGCACGTGACGTCACGCTTGTGTTTACAAAGCAAATGAAAAGTTCAACCTCAAGTCAACGCTATTTATCAAATATGTCCGTACTTCGTGGAGAGGGCCGCGGTTTTTCTTACACACGGATGTGTCTCTGAGAACAAACACGATTTTAGAAGATTTTCGGGACCCCCATCTTTGTCATAGGGTGACTCGTTTATCGGACTGTTCGTCGCAGCGAGAGTACAGGGAAGGATAATAATTCATACCAGAAATCGCCTCCTGCGGGCTGCCATCTTTGTCTGCTGGGCTGTGGAACGCCTTCCAAGCATGCGCTGTTGATCTGCTGTGCGGCATATCGGACGCTGCGCATGCGTCCACAGCTCAGTGACTCAGCATTTTTCGCCCGCTCACTTCGTTCGAGACTGCCGCTTGAAAGGTCAGAAGAGAAGAATATTAAAAAAAAAAAAAGAAAACGAAGCGAAAATTTCGATTTCCCTTCTTGTGGACAGGGCATTGTAGGTGAACGTGGCTTCCTTGTTTGATTCGCCAAAGTAGCAACAAAGCGGCATTTTACGATCGAGCGAGCACCGTCGGAAACACTGCCCAAAATAATTTTATAGGGAGTTTCACGGCTTTCCACTGCGACATAAGCACGTGGATCGAAAAACAAATATTGACAACAATAAATGTCGAATATTTTTGGCACGCTCACACCTGGGTTTTCTTCATAATTTGATGACTCATATGTTGATTTTGTTTGCGGAACCGTACTTCTGACCGGCAATTTTATTGCGTACGCGAAGCTTTTGCGTGCGATCCACTAAAGTTAATTATTTTGGGGTGTCCAAGTTGAAGCGGTGCGTGTTATTTTTCGATCTCTGTCCGAATGATACAAAGTTTCACGTTTTCACCCTATGAGTGAAGTGAGTTGGTCAGTGCTAGCATCGAAGGCTAACTTCGAACTCTAATTTGGAAATAATGTCTCTGTTGCCGAATCGCGGACAAAGATATATATGCTCTTATCACTGTAGCAAAATAATGTGGCAGGATTTGTGCTCTTGTTATGATCGTGTACCATTGTAGTCGACGTCATCCCAGCACGGCGTATCGTTTTTGTATTCGGTTCAGCCCTGCAAACCACACTTAGGAAAAAAATGAAAGTTTGCACCTTGTTTGTTCATTTTTTTGTTATACTGCAGAAACACAGTGCGCTCCGTGTTTTTGAAGGCACGGTAGACGGTGGTGACGGTGAGGTGACCGACCCCCATGTCAGCCGGCGTCTCGCTCGACCTCCTCGGAGGACAGGTCGTTTTTACTGGTGACTGGTGCATACGTGGAGCAACTCCGCGCGCATTGCGTTCTTCATCTCAGAGAACACAATACATGACTCAGCTCTATCTCGTCGTCGCTCCAAAATGACAAGTGGAATTCGCAACTGTAGTCGGTGACAGGTCAAGAACGAAGTGGGAGCTCCTCCCACCCTGTTCCACTTCAGCGGAGCGAACGGGGGAGAGGAGGTCGCCCCCTCTCCAGCGTTCGCAAATGGCAAATTTTAGTTTATTAGGCCACTAACTGTCAATTTACGCTCGTTCCTTTACGTCCGCCGCAGCCGAGAATGTTATCCCCGGGAATACCAAAAGTATAATTTCTTTCAGCAAAAAAAACAAAACAAAACAAAACATAATAATAAAACGCCCGGTATATCACAGCTTTGACAACGCTTCACGTGTGTGAGGTTCGATGACCGACAGAGAACCACCGCTGGCCGTGCTCCCGAAGCGGGGAAGTGCAATTTATGGAGACCGATCATATTATCAGAAAGGTGCAGACTAATGAGCCTTCATGTGCGCGAAGCGCACATGGAGGCACTCTAATGCAGACAATCCAGGAAAAGTATTCTTGCAACTATGAGGTTCCAGTTGTACTTACACATGCATTATCGTCAAATTTGACGGAGTTCCTTCCAACACTAAAGAGTTGTCAAGAGTGAAGATTATAAAGGAGAATATCAGCAGGAATCTATTGTCTGTTTACTGAAAACAAAACAAGCATCAGAAAAACGCATTTGGGCGGCCGGGGAGGCCAGAAGCACGGACTGCGCGCACCCAGCGTGGAACCAGCGAATGAGAGGGCACTCCTAGCAATCTGTTTTCAGAGCCACGGTATGCCGGCTGCCGGCCAAATGTCCACTTTAATTCTATTATGGCTTTCGAAACGTAAATACACGCTCGAGAATTTTCAACAGTATCACGCGAGCGCCGACCGGCCTGTAGATCAGCGCATCGTCACGGCGCGAAGTAGCGATATCAATGACAGTACGCGCGTGCGCAGAAGAAACGCGCCGAAGTCGGCGTCGGCTGCTAAGCTGTTTCCCCAATCACGACCCACCCCTGGCGCGACGCCCACCGCTTGCTCCACCCCATAAGCAGGGGACCTAGTAATCAAAGCGACACACACGGTACGCAAACACGAACAGCAGCCAGTAGGAAGGACACCGACACGAGCTTAGTCAGCGAACGAAAAGACAGACACAAACTTCACTCTAGGCAAACAGAGCAGGGGTAGTTACAAGGATGAGAGGCGTGCGCAGACGGAGGTAAGCAGTGCACAATAAATACGCGACAACTCGCAGCAAACGAAGAACCACGCAGCAAACACGTACGTGCACACGCACCAGAAGCACGTGCGTCACGCTGCGTATCTACGCGGAACTGGCGATTTTGGCATTTCGGTAATTTGAAACTTCGATATCGATTGCGTGAACAATTTAGTCAGCAAACTGAACCGGTGGAGCCTCGCATAAAAAAAAAAATCGTTTGACAATATGAAAGCGACTGAAATTCTTCCTAAAAGCTATATTAGCAGAAAGTACCGTGTTATAAAGGACCTCACGAGTTTCGACCAAGTTTTCCAGCACGTTATTTTGCAAGAAACGGAAGAAGCCAAGTGTACAACCAGTTTCCGAAGCTGGCAACCACAGCTGGAATCAGCGCCATCCTCGGCAGTTTCCTGAACCTCGCGCAGTCACATTTCAGCCACCGCCACATAGAGGGCGCAACCAGACATCCAATTTGTGTTTTCTGTATGTTTTATGATTTGTTTTAATAAATAGGCTCGATTAGTGAAAATGTGGGCTAATAATCAGGACCTGGAACAGTAATCTCCATTTAATACTAAAAATATCGGCCTAAATGTCTGCCAAAAAGGGTCAAAATACTCGGTTTTGACTATCAACAAATTCGTGATTTCGCCTATATTCAAACTTTTTTTATGGAAACTCAAAGGTGAAATTTAGAAAAAGGGTCTCTAATGACAAAGCAGAATATGTTTTTCTTTGCAGGTCTACAATTTTATTCAAATGTGCCAATCCCTAAGCGCTGTACCACTGTACTACCAAATGAAGTTTGCCAAAAAAACTGTTTTTGTCACTTTTCACGTGAGCATTCTGAAAAAAGTTTAGGCCATATTACAATGAAATTTAGCGTAGCTCTTTCTACCATAGTTGCAAACACATGTAAAACGTTTCAAATAAAATGACCGAGTAGGCGGCCAAAAATCCGCGACTGAATGCGCTTCCGCGAGGTACATTTTTTAAAGTAAATATCTGTCAAAATAAAATGAAAAACGAAAAAAGGGCCTCTAATGAAAATGAACGCACTCTTCTTCTATAACATTCTAAAATTTGAAATAAATTGCTCCAATTCTGCACCCTGTACCACTGTACTACGAAACCATGTTTTGCCGAAAAGGCCATTGTTCGCGGGTGCCCACTGAATTAGCGTTTTGCACTAGGAAAACAAATCCTACATCAGAGGAAAGATAATATTGTACAGGACAAGATGATATATAACACATAATTTTAGAAAGCTTGAACACGCCACAATCGCATTTCGAAAACGTGCGGAAAGCGTCATATGTCATGGCCGCCGTGGGACCGCAGCCTTAAAGTAGCAGTTAATGGACGGCATTCAGCAGTTTCCTGAATTGCCCCTTGTTGCTGACAAATAGCTGACAAATTTGTTTGTGTGTGCGTTTTGGCAGAAAGGTAGGGGACCTCAGTTAATAACACTTTGTATATATATTCTTAAATGATTTGCCTTTACCAGTGAGGCCAGGAGTAGACAAGATGATTAAGGATCCCGGAACGGCTTTGAAGGATCCCTGTCGCATGACGCGAGATGCACATCGAGGCTGCTGCTCTGTAGCCTTCCAAAGAATACCTATCTACATGTCGACAAAGCGCACAGAATCGGAAATTGAACGCGTGTATAAAAATACCGGGTTCGAGAGATAAAGGGAAACCTGTTTTTCTTGTGCCGCATAAATTAACGGCACATGCGTAACAAAGATGACTGACCGCGTCTTGCCCAAAGAATCCGGTGGGATGGCGCAAGGCTCTCGCAAATGTAAAAATGGTTCGCGTATTAACTCTGCACAAAATTAATAGAGAGTCAATAAGTACCGTTTGTGTTATGATTAAACAAACAGCAATGCTCAAATTTTGACGTGGCCTGCCCTAACAGAAGTGAACGGTAAATATATTTAGAGCGTAGCTGTTAGGCGTCCGTTTCCGGCTTGAGCGGCGTCGCCGTCGCCGTCGGCGTAACCGCCTGGTGCTTATGGGACACTTGACATCATTGGTGACGTCATCAGTGACGGTGACGATGCCGATTACAATGGACAAAGTTTCCATCTGTATCTGTATTTCAGTATCGAAATACATTTTCGTCGTATTTTTTTAATACCGATACAATACCGAGCCAATATATCTTGTTGCAATGTTCGAGAAATTAATGAACCCAATCGAAAGCTCAAGAGACTCTTTCCTATCTTTTTTTCGTGTTCCAGGGCGGTAGGAGGTACAGTAAATAGGACCATAAAGCTTTGTTATCAAGCAGACCGAGGTTTGTTTCAAACATTAGGCCCCCGAAATTGGTAACTCCCTTCCCTACTTTCCAGATAGAACATATGTCTTCCGGAGTGCTTCCGTTGGGCAACTATTTTTGTCGAATCAAAACGTTGAAGGCACTGTGTGTACGAGGTTTACAAGAGTACATTGCACTCCCAATCCAATTTACTAGAGCGAGCGTAAAGTTCCTTTCTTGAGATTAAATAAAAGAATCCCATTTCATTTCAAGGCACCCTCTTGAAATGACTGGAGAAAAGGTACCGACATTGGACTGAAGGTTGCTGACCTCTTCCGGATATTTGAATATATATAAAACGAATTTAGAGGTTTATGTGATATTGGTTCAAAACATTCAATATATCTAAAAAAGAACTGCACTGCATTCTGCGTGGAAAGTGTTTTAAATCCATTAAATACCGGCTTAGTTCCCACAGCTTCATGGTAAAAGAAAAATTGCAATTTTGTGCAAAAGAGGTTGGGCTCGAGAACGACCGAGTTTAACTTCAATTTTTGCCTCAAGGATAGTACGAGTTTTTGTTTTCACTGGAGGATTCCTTTTTCGCCTTAGAAGTACAAACACTTTCAACGAGCCTACATATCACTATCTCCAAGCGATGTCTTCATATACAAAAAGAAAAGAATATAAACTTTCCTACTGTGGACGCGGTCTTCGTTTGTCTTATGTGAACCCGTGTTCGTTGACACTTATAGACACAATTTCGTGTTTTCAGATAAATCCGAAAAACTCCGAAAAACACTCGCCAGTAAAATTTTGATCGATTGGGATTTATCCGGTTATCTCCAAATTGTTATATGCCAATGCCCCCCCCCCCCCCCCCCCAACCAAAAAAAAAAAAAAAAGAAGACTTGGTAAAGACGGTCATTTACAATTAAGTTTGATCAGTGCACAGGGTCAATGATCCCGGGAAAATGACACCAGAGTTATCTTTGAAATCTCGGATCATTAACCAAAGACTTATCTCGTCAAGGTACAGGACAACATTTCATTGTATACTTTCAGGTAACGACAAAAGCCTCTGTATTGGTTTCTAGATTTGGCCATGCTGTTCGTGCTTTGAAGGTAGGTAGAGGTCGTGGTTTTGTAACAGTGAGAGCTATGTAGCATAGAGATTGCATTAAATTGGGAAGAGGACCAGTTGAAACTTCCCTATTACATCCTTTACCACTCCATCTCGAGCGGCCGCGCTGGGTAGCATGGAATAGGATGGGATGAATACGTACTTCCCAGGGACTACCTACGGGAGTTTATTTTTAAGGTATCGACGTTTATCGAAGTAACACATGTGTGCAACTTTTGCCGTAGGACAAATTAGTATTGCCAATGGCTATGGCACCAACACCAAATTCAGCTGAAGAAATAATAATTGATACCAGCGCGTTTTATTTTTCTTTATCTGGCATACGTTTGCACCTGAATATTATATATGTACTTATTTTTAACATGAAACACTGCGCAATTAAGCTCCGAATTTTTTTAGATTTTGGAATCAAACAAAAATAAACTCCTATAAACTCTGAGTTTTAGGAAAAAAATTAACTCCGAAAAACACCCTATAGATTTGACGAAAAATGAACTCTGAAAACATGGAATCCTACTTCTGGAACGCTTCATCTTTTTCGCTATCATGACTCTGAGCCCAAATCGGCAGCAGCTGACCGAACAACTCTTTAAAAAACTACATCTCATCAAATGTAGTCGAGCGTAGCAGCAAAGTTCTGTTTACTCTTGTTTGGTATGGCTTCCATATAAAAAAAAAAGAATATGTAACAAAAGGTCGTTTCATTTTTGTTTTCCAATAAAAACGTTTTTGCCTGCAATACGAGAGTTCCCATCGTACAAAGCTGTTTTTAGACAAAAGTGTGTGCGAGTGTTACTGCCCTTGGAAAATTAGTATACCTGTTTTTGTAATTTCAAGTACCTGTCTATTTTTCAAATGTATTTCTGATATATTTCACAAGACTTTATTACGGCTGTATTTCAGTATCACTATTTTAGCTGTCTTCGTCATGTATCGCAGTATATGTATTTTCAAATACATCTTAGAGCATATCTGTACAGCCCTGCCGGGTAGAACCTAAAGTAAGAAGACAAATACATATTAAAAGGTCCTGGTTTCAATGTGATGATAATTTAAAAATTTCAGGGCCGGAGAAAAGCTTTTCAGAAAATACCGCTCGACCAGAGGGGGCCAAATTACTTTTGCTGTCTAAATAAATGACACTACTATAATTACTTTGCCTCATACAACTAAAATGTAATTTATTTACTTTAAACATTACCACAACAAAAAGTACTTAATACAATTTGAAATTATTACCAGAAGCAATTAATTACTTTCTCATTACTTTTTAATGTCTTTTACAAAAATCACTATTACTTTCTTGCTGCATATGCTTTTATTTATTTTATAAACATTTTATTTGCATAAACCGATTTTTACTGTCTGCCTTACCAAGCTCGAAGCATGGCTAGGCTTGCCGTGAGGATCTGGAGCCGAGTTTTAGAGGCGAGAGGCCCGGCAGCCCATTTTGGGATAGCTCAAAGAATCTAGATGATTCACTTGAACGTGTCCATTGGTTTAGGTGGAACAAATACGCTTGCCTGAGCACTTCGTTTCGCGTTCCCCAGGATGCTCCTCTAAAGAAGACAAAAATAAGGAGCCACAGCTGCCCAGCCTGTTGTTACGAAATAAAAACAGACGTCCAATAGTCACAAAAAGAAAATGAAACGTTTACAACACCCTGTAACCCCGAATTAGAGCGCAGCTCTTGAGGAGGAGGAGGAGGAAGGGTACTGAGGTGAAAGAATGCCCCTCTTCCCTCCTCCTCATCCTCCCTGCTACTCTTCCTCCCCTCCTCCTCTTCCTTCACCTCCTCCTCCCTCATCCTTCAAGCTCCTCCCCGCCTCTCCTCCACCTCCCTCCCCCTCCCCTGGTCGTCGTCCTCCTCGTCCCCTCCCATCGCCCTCCTTCCCCTCCTCCTCCCTCCTCCTCCTCCCCGCGAATGCATTATGGGACATTTCCCTAAATGCACCACTCAGTTACGCCGACACCCACGTCGCTGTCAGCGTCGCGTTGGCGGCGCACGCTGACGCTTACATCGAGTCGCACACCGTGTACTCAACCGTTGCGGAACGCGGGTATGGTACGGCCATCCCGCCGCTGGCTTCGGATCCCTTCGCTTGCGCCAAAGATGGATTAGGTTTACACCATCGTTACCTGTCATGAAGAAAACTCACGCTTTGAGCAACGCAGCTAGTGGTTTTGTTGCATCGTTTCCTCCGAGGCGAAAGGGCCCGAATAAGGTAAAGACGCGAGTATCGTGTCTTACGTTAGTAAGAAAGCGAGGATAGGCTTACTCGGCCAGATACAAACGAGGAGCCTGGCCCCGTTCACATAGCTGACTTAAAGGGATACTACCGTCGTGATGGGGAAAGTGATAAACATGAGTTTGCGGTAGGACACAGCAAATCCCCTGTTCCTGGCGACCCAGGAGCGAGCTCTGGAATCCGGACTCGCCGAGTTAGCCGCATGGTACACGAACCCGTCGGCAAGCAATTTTGCAGTGGAGGCTTTGGACACGACCACAATCTGCGGCAGAGTATTTGTTCGATGTGTGTTGTTTTAACTGTTCTGCGCAGAATAGCTTCTTGGAAAGACTGCGATGGACGGCGTCAACCAGGAAGTTCACCGGGAGGAAACACGGACCCATCAGTTTTCCCAAGTGGTCAGGGTGGCTGACACTTGTTCGGCCTGACGAACGGTTCAAGCGGGCAGTTCTACGCCCGCGGCGACCTCCAAGCGGAACGGGGCCGTTCCGTCCGCGTCGGGGGACCAGCTTACAGCAAGCTTCCTGGGTCCCACCACCATTTACGCCGCTTTCGGACGCTACAACGTGGCCCCTCCGGCAACAACAGCAGCCGCCTCTCCGACACCTCTCGCCGCCCCGACCAGTGCATTTACCTGTCGCCCTAGTCCATCGACGTGGAAGAACTTCCCCCTGAGGCCCGTGAAGTCCCGTGTATCGGAAGTCCTCCAAAGTTTGGGCCTTGAGGAGGGGAGAGTGTAGGAGACGAGTATGCAAGACGACGGGGCTGAGGGCACGTGACAGACGGTCGGCCGAAAAGACACGAGCTGGCGCGAGACAGAGCGTGCTGCGCCAGGCTGGGGCGGGCAGGAACGACGAAGCCGGTCTGGTTTGTCTGGCCCATGGCGATCCCCGGAGCGGTCCACCAGCGATGTTTGGAGCAAGACCGGTGGGAACGGCGAGCCCTGGCCATACCGACCTGGGCCATGACGGTCCCGGGGTGGTTCCGCAGCGAGACTTGGACTGTGATAGCCCGGGACAGCTAGCCTACGCAGTGCTGGCGGGGGAAGGACGATCCCCAGGCCTGGACATGGACTCTGACTGCAAGCTCTGAACAACAGGCGACAACCAGGGTCGGCGGGCCCGCAGTACCGACTCTCGAGGACGGTCAACCGGGAAGTAAGCACCTTTGCTGTCTTCTAGGTGTGTTGTGTCACTCCCTGGGAGACGAGCGAAGCACATACCGATCGGGTGGCGATTATTAATAGAGCGAGATTACAAAGAAAGAACACCACAACCTTTATTTTTTACCCAAACTTGGAAACAGCGGAAAAAAGACAAGGGACAAGAACGAGAGGTGAACGAACAGAACGCTGACTGGCAACTGAAGTTTATTCCTGCGAAGAACGGAAAGGAAAACATAAAAGATGCAAGTTAGATAAAACATAATCCACCCCCTTGAGGCACACCCGAGCACTTAAACAAATCTGCCGAATTTCTTAATGAAAGTCACTTCGTCATCCGCCAAAGTCACGGACCGGGCACTAACACACGTTTCCGCTCCGTAGGTAGAAATAAAAAACGCCTCATCAATTTCTCTAGTCACTTTGTTGCGGCGACGAGCCAGAATCTTAACCTCCGTGAAAACCGGAGAACACGAACACCTATCGCAGTGAACTGCAAGGTATCCCGACGGTGAAGATTGAAGGGAAAAGGAATGCTCCCTGGCCCTAACATTGACACACTTCCCCCGTCTGACCTATGTACACCCTGCCACACAACAAGGGGATCAGATACACGACAGCGGTCGCGCATGTAATATACCGGGTTCGGTGGCTTTGGCGGATGACGAAGTGACTTTCATTAAGAAATTCGGCAGATTTGTTTAAGTGCGCGGCTGTGCCTCAAGGGGGTGGATTATGTTTTATCTATCTTGCATCTTTTATGTTTTCCTTTCCTTTCCTCGCAGGAATAAACTTCAGTTGCCAATCAGCGTTCTGTTCGTTCACTTCTCGTTCTTGTCCCTCGTCTTTTTTGCGCTGTTTCCAAGTTTGCATTATGAACCAAGTAGCCCAACTTCACGCCTTGTCGCTTTATTTTTTATATTTGTCTTTTTGTTGACACTAGGTTTAGTCGTACAATTTTTTTTTTTTTGTATCACGTTTCCTTTATGTAATGCCCGAAAAGGCCTTTAAGGTTAAACTAAATAAATTTACGGGAAAAAGTGACGTTTGTAGTGTAATACAACTTAGTGTTCTTTTATCGATGATACAAGTATCTTTAGACTGTTTATTTATCAAACACCTACTTTTTGGCGAATATCATAAATCTTGCTTTTTAACCGATAAGCGTGTCTGTATTTTATTATAATAGAACCATTGCCTCATTTTGACTAAAGGTTTCCGGGTATTTCCTGTTATATCACAAGCTTTTTTTACAGTGTAAATACCGCAGATACACGGACCCATTTTTCATATTGGGAACGTTCCGAATAAAGTTTAATATTCGTATTCCATTTGACATCCGAATTGTTGGCTATTCGAAACTATTCGATTCGAGTTCAATTCGACTTAAAATTTCGTTATTCGCACACCCCTAATATTTTCTTTCTTTCTTTAAATCCCTTTTGAGCCTTTTTGTGGTCTGCCGAGACCCTGTCCAATCTTTTGTGAAGTAGACACTGTAACATCTTGAATTAAGCATTGTTGTCATTTTGTCCCTTCAGTCACGAACGTTTATGTTTGAAACAATATGCCACGCATACGTTAGCCGGGCAAAATAATAATATAAAATCGATATATTTGAAATATGTTTTACTCCAGAGTTACAAACAGCATTAACTAATTAAACTTAATTCAGATCAAAATAGATGCATGACAACAAAAAAAAAAATCAAAAATACAACAGAATATGCTTGTATCGCGTTACAGCCCAGCCGTTTCTCAACTCGCAGCATGAAGTACTAAAGGCAAGAGATTTTTTTTACAGAAGATCATTTTAAATAATAAAACAAGACGAAGGGCCCATGACATTTCTTTATTTATCGCAGTCATCGTAACCAAAGTTACTTCCTTTAAGAAGCAGTGCACCATTTTCTTTTAATTTTGTTTTTTCTATCCTCCACATCCGCATCCCATTGATAGAGGATGTCTTTTACTTTTTCAGTGCAGTGCTGTAGAGAAATAAAATGCAATTATAGTTTTATAACAATCAGAACACAGATATCAGTGTTCTAAAACAACCTAGTCGTTTTATTAAATTCACGAAATTTTTATACAATAAAATGCGCGATAAAAGGTACTTCCCAAAATAGGCGTTAAAATGTAAATTCTCCAAATGAGACTGGGCTACATGAGAGGAGGTTTAATTTCAGTAGTCAACCAAAAAATATCCTTTTGAGGCACTTGACTATTATATAAAAGGGGCCGTGGCACAATTGCTAGACTTTCACTAAATACCTGAGTGCATTAATCTTTGACATTGACAGTCTACAAAACATGAATTAGTTTTTAATTCCACGTAATGGAAGTCACGAAAAAAATATCATAGAATGACAAGCGGCGTTCACCCCCTCATGTCACGGACAGAATGAACGGTCATATGATCTCGTGCCAATTATATGCTGCCTAATGTTCATCCCAACCGTGCACTGGGGTTGGCAAATCATACTGCATCTGCGGAGCTCCAGACACTGTTAGGGTTCGGCTGTTCCTGCCATTGCAGCGATTTGACAAGAGCCACCAACCAAATACTCATCGAGGCATGAATCGTCACGAGTCTAACCCGAGTGCTCACACAGTGCTTGTGTCCTATCTATGTGCTGCACTTGCATATCGTTGTCACATGATACTCCCGAGGCTACGATAACAATGCTATGCCCATTACTACGTCATTGCGTTTTGCGAGCAAGAAGTACAAAGAAAAATTCTACATGTATCGTTGCAATTACACGGGTACAAAGACGCTTGGTCAGTGGCGTTACGTGCGTGTAACTAAGGTAGCACAAGTGCCAGTAAGCTTGCGTAGAGAGAAAAAGTTGCAACTCAATGGCCGCTCCTTTGTAGCTGATCGCGTTGGTTTAGTGTAATAGTTGTAGAAACAATAAAAAATAGGACAGAACATGGACACCACATTCATCAAACGATGACCTTTTCGTGTTCTATTTAAGTATTTAGTTTTATCCAAGTTGTTCCAAGACCTTCACAAATACTACTATCACTATTTGCTCTTTTTTGCTAAAGTGTCAACCACTGCCAATAATGTCGCTTTGTATACTGTTTCTATTTTTCTTAAAAAAATATATGGCCTTTAGTACTAGTATTATAATGTAATATATTTTGTGATACTAATGATTATAACTAAAAACACGCAGTACAGGTCGTAAATTTTAAGAAGACATTATCATCAATAGGCCGACAGGCGGACAGTGTTTTATGTGGCCATGGCCATCCAATCTATGTCCACCGGTCATTGGCGTGATTGTCACTTGCCTAAACGCGAAACTGAGCGGTTTTAGAAACTTTGGCTGTATCGTCAGGTTTCGGAGTACGTTAAAGGAACTATTTCCACCAGCTGCTGCCTCTTTAGTAGTCGACGGGGTCATGTGAAGAAATTATCATGAATTGGCTAAAAAGTGGATAGTATTTCACGTGGCCACTTCCACCCAATTTATGCCAACCAGTCATTGACGTGATTGTCACTTGCCTAAACGAATAACTGAGAGACTTTAAGAATTTTGGCTGTATTGTCAGGTTTCGGCGTGCGTTAAAAGGAATCTTCCTACCAGCCGATGCCTCTTCAGTGGTCAACGTGATCATGTGACAAAATTTTCATCAATTGGGTCAAAGGCGGACGGTATTGCACGTGGCCACTGCCACCCAATTTATGCCCACCAGTCAATGACGAGACAGTCATTTGCCTAAATGCAAAAGTGACAGCCTTTGGGAATTTTGGCTGTATCGTCAGATTTCGCTGAACGTTAAAAGGACTTTTCCTTTACAGCTGATGCCTCTTTTGTTAGTCGACATGATCATGTGAATTATCATCAATTGGCTGAACGTCGGACGGTATTGCACGTGACAACTGCCACCCATCAATACCCATCTATAATTGACGATATAGACATTTGCCTAAATGCGAAACTGAGAGGCTTTGGCAATTTTTGCTGCGCGTCAGGTTTCGGTGTACGTTAAAGGGCTTCTTCCAGCGATTTGATGCCCCTTTAGTGCCGATATGATCATGTAGAATCGGCTCTTATATCAAAGGCGTTTCGATTTCGTGAGACAAACAGGAAGGATGTTATATAGTTGTTGCACGTTAAAATTATTGTATGCTATGTACCGTCAGTACACTCGATATAGGAAAATATCCGATCAACTGAATAAACATAACAAAGATGACTGACTGCGTCTTGCCCAAGTAATCCGATGGAATAACGCTTATGTTTTGCGAATGTAAAAACGGTACGCGTATTAACTCTGCAAAGAATCAATAAAGAGTCAGTAAGTACCACTTGTGTTATTGCGAAACAAACAACATTGCTAAAGTATTGACAGAGAATTATGGCCTGCCCTTACAAATTAAAAGTGAACGATACATTCAGTAACTTTTTGAAAATACATATAAAACGTGGAAGCTGTTGTATCACGGGTACCCGCCAAGAAAAAAGCGCGAAGGCAGCGAGAACAATTTTTCGTGACTTACAACTTTACCACCGGAGCAAACCCCATATGGCAACGGCAACCTATTTTTGCCTTCTTCATCGCATTTCAGCTCGCATGTGTAAGGGTCATAACCTTCAAAACTCTGCAATGCATTGGCATATAATGTCACAAATAAGAAACTAAAAGTAGTGATATTTCAATAACTGGCATCGCTTGCGTCGATGCCGGTGTAACGGCAGGATCGAGCGCTCGAGCAACATTGACAGCAGAGATGCTCTCTCCCAGCAGCACCCCTATGATCTGTTGTTGCAGAGGCACTGCACGACTTTATTAGCCTCTGGAACAGTTTGCTCATTCTTGCGGCCATCCGAGCCGGCAAGTGAAATAGCCACAGGGGGGATTTTTAGGCGGCGTGACCAGTCTCATGGGGAGAGTACCCAGCCTTTAACTCGCATGACCTTTCCCTTCCCAAAAGTAACTCTTTATTTATCTTCTAAGGTACTTTGATGCGGTTAATTTCACTAACATTTCAAGCCATTCACCCTTTGGCTTCAAGCAAAATTGTGCTTTAATAATCCAAACATAAACAAAATTAGAACAGCCCTTTTCCTGGAACGCGGGGCCATCACTTTCTCGTCCTCCCTATTATATCACCACTAAATCCTGCGTGCGGCTGTTTTGCCTGCCGGAAACACCCGCATAAATCAGTAAACGTGGTGTGTAAAGACGCACGACATCGACGCTGTAAAGGCGCACGACTCGTTCGCAGTTTTAAATTAACACCAAAACATCCAACACCCTTAAGGGTGTACATAAGCTTGTTCAGGGGCTAACAGCCTAAGGGCGTTATAGAAACACGTTTTGGATTCGGGTGAACGTAAAAAAATATGATGCTCAAGATTACAAGCAACAATCATCACTTGCAGTTATAACATGCATAGAAACAGCATATAAAAGCACAATAAATCTCGCACTAGATAGGAATCACAGGAATCTGCTGCACCGCATTAGACACTTATTTACAGGCAAACGTCTCCAGAATTACGAAGGTTACACGTATGTTGCTTTGTTCTCGTCAACATTTCGCGTAATGCATACTTCATCTTAAGCGTGAACACATGTGAGAAAAAATCACGTCGCATCGCACCGCCGCGCGGCGTAAGTATAGAAGCCACCAATGGCAGCAACGGTTCTCAGTGGTTCCGCCGCTGAGCGGTGCGAAGCGACGCGATTCTTGCTCACATGAGTTTCACGCTAAAAGGTACCCTGAGGAGGTTTCTGAGGTCGCCTAAATATGCCAATAGCTCACTCTTTTGCCTCTAAGTATCCTAGAAATTCTTAAATCAAGACAATACGCCGCCAATTTCCATATTAACAAAAACAAAAATCAAAGATCACAACATACCGAGGTCACCTCCGACGATGGAAGGAGCAGGTTCAGAAAACCAGGACCATTGTCAGTCAATAGCAGGCGAAGAATTCTCGCGCCTCCGATTGGTGGAACCGCGGAGTGATATCTCGAATGCGCGTGGCTCGTTGCCCATGCAGCACGGACAACGATTCAACACAGTGAGTGCGCTGAAGAGCTGCCGATCGGACACATCGGACATAAAGAAAGGAACATAGTGCGCTGTTTTTTATGCGATTATTGCAGTAAAATGTTCCCTCTCGGCGAAAAGCTAACATTTTTGGACTGCTCAAGATTATTTCCTTTTATCATCTAAAAAAAAAGCATACATATTTTGTAATAACAGCGTTTGCAATCTCAACATAATGTGGCGTTTTCATTGATTACATGTCGTCCTGGCTGCCGGATGAATGTCCCTCCCGTTGCCTCAGATGATTTCGGTGTGTTCGAACCTCGACTGCTTTTTCAATAGGGAAATCGGCCGCACATCGTACTAATTTATGTACTTCTATAGGATGCTTAAAGCCCGCAGAGTGAGTCATCGCCATACTTAGGCGCCCTCAAAAACCTTCTCAGGGCACCTTTAAGTTTGAGGAATGTATCTCCAAGTAAAGAACATTAGTACAGGCAAACAGTTAATAAAAATCGTCGCTAAAACAAGTGTCATTGCAGCTAACACGCCTAAAAAAGGATGTTCTCTACACTCACTCACTCCATCTATACACGTTTTTGCACACCCTCTTTACTACCTTAAAAAATAAAGGGTGTTCACTGAATACACCACCCTACTTTACAATTAAAAGGTGTCTTCTAGGCCCCCTTGCAACTAGCGGACGTTCGCTGCTTTGGGACACGGAGCATCCGGTCTTCGTGGTGGAGCGGCCGAGCGACGACTCTCGGGGGTACACAATGCAGCAGACAACTGATCCGCGGCATTTCTGCTGCTATAGGCCGCCATCACCTCTGCTAAGACGCTGTTTCGGCTGTTCTTTCTACCACTGCTGTCCTCCAATGCTAGTGCCACAGTACCTAAGTCGTCGAGCTGGTCGAGCGGAAGCTTATATTTGTTGCCCTAGTTTATCAACCGATCAACGACCCCTCCAACAGAATAATAAGCACGCACCGAAATAAGAGTGACATCACACATGTTGATGGCAACTCCGCTCGTTTAGTCGGGACGTGGACACCTCGGAACCGCATCGTATCGCTTCGCCGACTTTCGAACCGCTCCTAACTAGGCTTACAACAGCACAGCATCCCTTTGATATTCTGATAACTTTCGGTTGTCAAGCACTGCAGCTGCAGTCGCTTTCGTGGCTGCGACACAACGCTATCGAAAATATCGAAACTGAAATATTGCGAGGGACTACGGATCAAACGTTTCCGGGGCAAGCGTCGGAGAGAACTTCTCCGGATCGCTTGACGTGCTCCGCCACTTTCCCAAGGATCCGTTGGAGCTGCTCGGTGAGCCCTCCACCGTTTCCAGATAAGCGGCACACGGAGAGATCACGCGCAATTTTCGAATGGCACAGGAATTCCCGTGGCAAGCGCGCGCAGGGCTCTGGTTATTTGCTAGGAAAACGTTGCTTTTAGTGTACGAGTCGATGTAGCCACGCTGACTGTTGTTAGGTGCGCCGTACAGCTTTAGTATAGTGCGCCTCGTGTTACACAACCTGGACTTGTGTGGTGTTATGCTAGTGAAACAACATGCGTGACCCCCTACGGAAAACCGAAAACGATTGAGCACCACAAACTTCAGGCATTCGCTCGTTCAAAATGTGTCAACCATTTTTATAAGGCCAAGTTTACATCCAAAACAAAATCCTTTACAATTATCCTCTACAATTTTCGGTGACGCAATGTGGCGATGCGGGCGAGTTGGTTCATGATTACAACTGGTAGCAGCGCGCAAAAAAAAAAAAGACAAGGACCGAGGGAGCAAATCAACCCTTTGTCTTTGTGTTTTTTGCGCGCTGCTACCAGTTGTATTCAATGACGCATTGCGTAAACGCTCTCTGTTATAGCGTCATTTCTACTTGTGCCAGGTGGGGCGAGTAGTTTCACAAACACGAACGCGGAAGGCATTTGATAGGTTACAACCTATCAAATGCCTTCCGTGTTCGAGTTCTTAAAGTTACTTGCTCCTCGTGGCTCAAGTAAAATAGGCGCTATAACAAAGAGCTTTTACGCGAAGCGTCATTAGATTGGTAACATTGTGAGTATTTTACAAAATATTACGGGTTTTCATACCTGACATACGCTTAATTGCAAAAGCATTAACTGTCCTGTGGAGTGAACCGGCGTTATCAGCTTTTGAAGCCGCGAAAAACGGCACCTACTTTTCCCTGTCCCATGGAGCGAAGCCTGTAGTCTGTAGCAGCGAAGCAAGGAATAAATTCCCATTGGTTGCGACGCGTCATATCAGATGCTTCGTCACGGAAGCTAGCGGGGCCGCTCAATGTCAAAACGGGCGCGCCTCAGAAAAAAATAGCACACTAAGAAAAGCACAACAACGCAGATGCCAGGTCACGGAAGCCATGGAGCCGAGGGGAAAGGGGGGGGGGGGGGGGGGGGGCGCTTGTTTTGTGGGGAAAGCGTGATGTCACCACCGGAACGCAGTGTGAAAATGGAAGCCGCGGCGCGTAGTCTTTTTAAGCGCGAAACATGTACGACGAAACCGTCCGATCCGACGTCCGACCGCGCAATACGACGGTCTGAGGCGAGGGTTTTCAACGCTCTCCGATGCTACGAAAACTCTCGCCCCCCAAGGTCATTCCGGCAGTCCGCACGTCGGATCGGAAGGTTTCGTCGTACATGTGTTTCGCGCTTTAGAGCGCAGCTCTTTGACGCCCGTTTCCGGCTTGAGCGGCGTCGCCGTCGCCGTCGGCGTAACCGCGCGGTGCATTATGGGATATGTCTAATAATGCAACGCGCGGGACTCGTGACGTCACGAGGATCACGTGACCTCATGAGGGTCACGTGAATTCACGTGACCTCACGTCACGCGTTGTATTATGGGGAACGTCCTTTCTCCCTCCCCCTTCTCCTCCCTCCTCCTCCTTGAGAGCTGCGCTCTAATTTTGCATTACAGAGATTTGTAAACGTCTTTCTTTTTTTTCTGCTTAAACTATTAGTCTTCTCATTATAAGAACTAGGCAGTCACACAAAATTACCTAAAAAAAATTTTAATTTACACTTGATTGTTTTCTATGCCTTCAAAAACTTACATCAAATCCTTCGCGTGTGCATTCTGTCATTCCGTTTTGAATGATAAGCTGTACGCAGTCGATCTGACCTTCAGTAGCAGACAAAAACGCCCCTGAAAACGGGGGCAAAAAGATCTGGTGTTAAGGCACTACTTCGCTGGGTCATGGCAGCAGCCCATTTTAGGCATAAATGAACTAAACATTTTTATTTATTTTATTTTCTTATTCTCTCTTACTTTTCTTTTCAACCCCTGAGTTTACTTACATACAGATGCTAAAAACGCATTCCACTTTTTATTGACACTGTATAAATAATGATTGGTTTGGAACTGTCTCCTCGATTCGATCAACATATTACTGATATTATTTTATATTAAGAATGTTCTAGCCTCTTGTACAATTCGTAATTGTTTTTGTTAAGTGAACTCTTTGTTATTGTACAAAATTTTGAATATTTCAAATAAAAGCTTCCAGAAACTCAATACCTAGAGGATCGCGACCGCTTCTTTGTAACCTCAAGATAATACAATTTCTTGAACGGGTACAATATATGAAAGATGAGCACTTCAAGAGTGAAGCGTGTGTGACGCTTTTGAATGGCATGTGATGCACTGACTTCCTTTGTGTCATATTGATATTGCACACTGCCTGTTACTACCTCGTCAGGCACCTGACGTTCTAAAGCATTGCTTCATATAACAAACGACGTTCAAACAGCACCGGTGGCAACCAATCACAAATGTCTTAAATTGAAAAAAAAAAACGGACTAAACATTCTGAGAGAGAACTTTAAGAAAGTATAGTATATATTATATTCATATTTCTTTGCTTCGACTTACCACTTTGAAGTGCCGGTAGAATAAGAATCACGGCGCAAAGCACGAGCTGCATTTTGCTTAACGGCAACATCCTCCTAAAAGTGTAACAATTACATAAATATAACCTCGAAACTCGGCAATGCAATTGTTTCGCAAAATATAGTGGGAAAGGTTTAAGGTCGCTTAAATGACGCGTTGAACAACAGATGTATGCATAGTTTGGGGAATAGGTTGAAGTCTACGTCCGGTTAATCCTACACAAATGCCCGCTACACAATTAAACTATCACAAAAACATTGCGAATACAAACGAATATTAGTACACTTGCAAAATAAATAAAACTCATTTGAAAAAACAATGTACACCCGTAGTACCCAGGGAAGACCGAAAGTCACGTGATACAAAATTGATGTTGTGAACCTGTTTTAAAACAAAGAACCAGGTACAGAAAGATCGAAACATATTTATAAACTTTTACGTAGATGGTTTTTGAGAATGCCAATACCAATTTTGAGTTCATAATTGTTTTAAGCAAGAAGAAAACCAACTAAATATTAAGGTGCGACTAGCAAACTTGACAGCACGCAAAATCTTGCTCACAACATGGATTTTCCAATGCTCTGACGTATTACTCTTGAAAACATTTTTTTTTTTTCAAATGGTACACCGTAACATAGGTTCAACGTGACATAAACCACGAGACAGCAGGTAAAAAAACTAAGCAAAGAATGAAACGTTTCACGTTTGTGTCGTTTGTTTTACCTGCAGTATCGGGGTTTTGGACATGATCAGTATACACCAACTCGTTTGCGCTCTTGCATTCAGTTCATTAATATAACATGCCCTTTTAATTCCTCGACCATTTGAGATAACCGCCTAAAGAGATATGGCGTGTTAGTGCGCAACCTTTACTGTGTTGTTAGAGGCCTAATTATTCTTTTTTAAATCAATGGAAACGAGTATCCCCGAAAACGGGAGGAATAACACGATAACCTAGCTCAAAAAGACCTTCACAGCAGTCCGTTATTCAAACAAAGTTTGTTATAAATACAATATAACGAGCGTATACATTGAACTCCAGGCGCCTCTAACAGCGCGGTGTTCCGACAAAAGCTAATACAAAAGTGTAGGAACTTCGAGGAGAACTTACGTAAGGCTTTGTTGCTTCAAGAAACTTGATGGGGCGATCGCTAGTCTGAGGTTGTGGGAAGTTTGCTGCCTTATTTATATCCCAGGTTGTAGGCGTGTTCCTCGCAACGGACGATTCCGTGAGAATATTCTCGCCAATGGTAGCTTTGGAAGCAGGCGGGAGGAGACAAAGAGTGCATCTGTAAACCTTGCCCTTATACTCGATTCGAAGAGCATTGTCCCACCCTTGAAAAAGAACGTGCAACTACTGTGCAGTTAACAATAACCTTTTTTATCGCAGTTTATACCCTCGTGAAGTTCTATGACCGTGTTTACTCCTTCGAATATTTTTTCGGGACAAGAGTACGACTCACCTCTAAAGCATGATATTCTAGGCTGCGTGCACCACCTAGAGGTGGCGACTATGCAAGGGTTTTGTCTTACAAAATTGTTTGTTATCGCTAGAGAGGCCCTTTGTGGTCTTTGAGATAAAGCCGTATCACGCAGTGGAGTCTAGTCCGTTTTACTTCGAGTCCCATCACAGACCACGCTGCAACCCTATGTAGCCAACCAAGCAGCTCCCAAAGTGCAACGCTTATCGTTCTTACACTTTTCTTATAACCGACAAGACCAATCACGCGGAGTGAATGCCTCCATAATCCTGCCCTTATTTCGGTGCGTGATTGAGTTAGCCATTGATTGCAACCCCGCAAAAGCAGCGAGAGCAGTAATCGTGCAATTTCGGCGTGGCTTGATTGGCTACTTGAAATCCAGACATCGGCTACAGTCGAACTTGAAGGGAAACGGAGCATAATGGGATACACACTGCCAACCAGTTTTGTGCTGCTGCCCCAAGGCACCAAGCAGTGAGCATGATCTGGAAGGGAAACAATTTAAGCTTGCGAGGAATATGGTGCAAACGATCACTGAGGCTGTTCTCACCACCAGATAAAAATCATTTGTTTCCCTTACGCACCGACGAAGCGGTACCGAAATGAATGCCATGGATAAAGGCCAGCTGGCTAGGCTCGTAAAGGTCCGATTTCGCTTTAGGAAGAAACGCTAAGTTTCTTGAAATATATGCAATGTAGGCGGTGTTCGTATAGTTTGGAAGCAATTTGTGAAGTTACTGCCGGTAAAAATTGTGTGGAACAAAAATTAAAGAAGAATACTATTGAAGGGTTACGTCTGATCAAGTTATGTATTAGACGTACTAGACCCCCTAAAATCATTGACGAGTGTGCTAAGTTATTAGACGCCCAGAATTTGGTCTTTAACCCAGAAAGATCAATGTTTGATTCCCATCGAAACCAGGTTCTATTATTAATTGCTATTTTGCTTTTACGATAACTTTATTATACCCTCTTGCAATTTTTACACTATTGAGTAATTAAACACGTTTTTTGTTTGTTTATTCCTCGTCGCTCCTTCACCGACCTAACGCCAACGACTTGACAGGTGCCAAAGAAGGATAGTCGAAATGAACATCCCTTCCGCTTGATTCAGGGGTAAAAACTAGGTAAGTAAAATGCACTTATAAGATGTTACTTGTTCCCACAAAAATGCCACGACACCCCCCCTCCCCCCCCCCCCCCCCCGGCCCCTCAATGCAAGGAGAAAACAACAAAAAAAAAACTGAGATTTTTATTGATTCGGTCGTCACTGAGTTGCAAAAAAAAAAAAAAACGTTCAAAGCTCGTTCTGTTTTTTTTTTTTACTATGCTATGGTATAACAATTACAGATTATTAGAATTCCTTATGATTTAATCGTAACTAAGTTGCAAGAAACAAACAGTACAAAATCTATTCAGGTTTTCTCTCCTTTTTGCATCTCCCTTACAATTTGATCATTACAGATTCAATTAAATATTTTTTTTTCTGATTTGTGTGCTTACGTGATGATGAGTGTCTCTGTGTGCCAGCCAAGTATTCACTTCTCTTTTGTCGCAAACCAAGAGGAAGACGTAGAGGCCTCCTAGTTATCATGCTGTTCACCAGTCAATCCTCCGGCGTTTTTTCGGAGGAGGAACCACGAATAAAAAATTAAAAACTTGTTTAAAGACCGGGTAGCATGGTTGGGCAATATCGCGATGTAAATGTATTGTGATGGTATTTTAGAAATAGTTTTCGTATTTATATTTTTGTATCGCGACACAATTTTTTATTCACTGTTAGTATTTTTATATCGAAATACATTTTTATCGTATTTCTTGCATCGCGATAAAATACCGGGCCAATGTATCTCGTTACAGTGTTCGAGAAATGAGTGACCCCAATCAAAAGCTCAAGAGACTCTTTCCTATCTTTTTTTCGTGTTTCAGGGCGGTAGGAGGTACAGTAAATAGGACCCTAAAGCTTTGTTATCAAGCAGACCGAGGTTTGTTTCAAACATTAGGCCCCCGAAATTGCTGACTCCCTTCCCTATTTTCCAGATAGAACATATGTCTTCCGGGGTGCTTCAGTTGGCCAACTATTTTTGCCGAATCAAAACGTTGAAGGCACTGTGTGTACGAAGTTTACGAGGGCACATTGCACTTCCAATCCAATTTACTAGAGCGAGTCTAAAGTTTCATTCTTCAGATCAAATAAAAGAATCCCATTTCATTCCAAGGCACCCTCTTGAAATGACTGGAGAAAAGGTACCGACATTGGAGTTGAGGGTGCTGACCTCTTCCGGATATTTTAATATATATAAAACGAATTTAGAGGTTTATGTGATATTGGTTCAAAACATTCAATATATCTAAAGAAGAACTGCACTGCATTCTAGGTGAAAAGTATTTTAAATTCATTAAAGACCCGCTTAGTTCCCACAGCTTCATGTTAAAAGAAAAGCGACAATTTTATGCGAAAAGAATTTGGGCTCGAGAATGCCAGAATTTAACTTCAATCTTTACCTCAAGGTTAATACGAGTTTGTTTTCACTGGAGGATTCCTTTTTTGCCTTAGAAGTACAAACCCTGGTCAACGAAGCCTACATATCATTACCTCCAAGCGAGGTCTTACTATATATAAAGAAAAGAATATTTGCATGGTGTAATAATTTTCCACTGTAAAGGCGGTCTTCGTTTGTTTTAATATGAACCCGTGTTCGTTGACACTTATGGATAAAGTTCCGTGTTTTCGGATAAATCCGAAAAACTCCCAAAAACACTCGGTGGTAAAATTTCGATCACTTCGGATTTATCCGATAAACTCCAAATTTTCGTGCCAATGCCCCCCTCCCCTCCTTTTTCCAAAAAAAAGAAAAAGCTTAGTCAAGACGGTAATTTACAATTAAGTTTAATCAGTGCACAGGGCAAATAGTCCCCGAAAAATGACACCAGAGTTATCGTTGAAATCTCGGATTCGGATCATTAACAAAAAGGATCTTACCACTTATCTCGTCAAGGTACAGGAAAACATGTCATTGTACTTTCAAGTTACGACAAAGGCCTCTGTATTGGTTTCTACTTTTGGCCATACTGTTTGTGCTTTAAAGGGAGGTAGAAGTCGTGGTTTTGTAACAGTAAGAGCTATGGAGCATAGAGATTGCATAAAATTGGGAAGAGGAGCAGTTGAAACTTACCTATTACATCCTTTACCACTCCATCTCACGCAGCCGCTGGGTAGCATGGAATAGGATGGGATGAATACGTACTTCCCAGGAACTACCTCCGGGAGTTTATTTTTATGGTGTTGATGTTTATCGAAGTAACACATGTGTGCAACTATTGCCGTAGGACAAATTAGTATTGCCAATGGCAATAACACCAACACCAAATCCAGTTAAAGAAATATTAATTGATACAAGCGCGTTTTATTTTTCTTTATCTAGCATACGTTTACACCCGGATATTATTTATTTCTTTTTCATAGGAAACACTGCGCAATTAAGCTCCGAATTTCGGAGATTTCGGAATCAAATGAAAAATAAATTCCGAAAAACACCTTCCAAATTTGAAGAAAAATGAACTCTGAAAACACCGAATCCTACTTATGGAACGCTTAACATAACTCTGAGCCCAAATCGGCAGCAACTGACCGACGAGCTCTTTAAAAAACTTCTTCTCATCAAATGTAGTCGAGCGTAGCAGCAAAGTTGTGTATTAACTCTTAACTCTTGTTTGGTATGGCTTCCATATTAAAAAAATGAAAATATGTGTCAAAAGGTCGTTTCATTTTTTTTTTAAATACATTTTTTTTTTTGCCGTTAACACGAGAGTTTCCATCGTACAAAGCTGTTTTTAGACAAGAGTGTGTGCGAGTATTACTGCCCCTGCAAAATTAGAATTCCTGTATTTTTATTTTTTTTGTAAATCCAAATACTTTTCTATTTTTCAAGTTTAATTCTGATATGTATCGCGATACTTTAGTACGGCTGTATTTCAGTATCACTATTTTAGCTGTCTTCGGTAAGTACCCCAGTATATGTATTCCCAAATACATTTTAGAGTATCTCTGGCCAACCCTGCCTGGTAGTACCTAATCTGAAAAGAAAAATGCATTTTAAAAAATTCTGGTTTCAATAGGAATGTAATTTAGAGATTTCAGAGCCGGAAAAATCTTTGAGCAACGTACCACTCGGCCAGAGGGGGCCAAATTACTTTTTCTTTGTAATTAAACGACACTGCTAATTACTTTGCCTGAGACAACTGAAATGTAACTTATTTACTTTAAAAATTACCACAACAAGAAATGCTTAATACAATTACAAATTATTGCCAAAAGTACTACTCACTTTCTAATTTCTTTTTAATTTCTTATACAAAAATCAATTATTACTTTCTTGCTACATATATTTTTATTTATTTTATAAACATTTTTATTGCATACGCCGCTGTTTATAGTCTGATACACCAAGATTAAAGCATGGCTAGGCTTGCCGTGAGGATACAGAGGCGAGTTTTGGAGGTGACAGGCCCGGTAGTATATTTTGGGATAGCTCATCGAATCTAGATGATTCGCTTGAACGTGACCGTTGGTTTAGGTGGAAAAAATACGCTTGCCTGAGCACTTCGTTTCGCGTTCCCCAGAATGCCTCCTAAAGAAAAAAAAAAAGGGATCCTCAACTGCCCAGTCGGTTGTTACGAAATAAAAGCGACCTCCTTATTGTCACAATAGAAGGCGAAACGTATGGTTTCTGGTTGCATTACCTCACCTTTTATTTGTTTGTTGTCTCAATCCTGAGAATCCTGTTCTCTGAAGTGCACGCGCTCTTTGCTTGTCATATTTCGGTCATCAACCTCACGAGAAGTGCGTCATGGCTATTTCGAAAACGAAGCCTTTTAGAGGCCTGGTTCCATTTCAAGCTTTTTTTTATTATTAATATTTCTTTTTACATACAGCATTGTATTTTTTAGCACTCGTGCACTTTTTGTCACCGGGTTCCAATGACCTAACCCTTTTTCTCCTTCAACACGTGTCCATGAGTCACATACTGTTTGTTTTATTGTTTAATATTTTCTTTTTTCAGCTGCTGTTCAAGATGATTATTTGAGCGCAAATATTGCCGGTGGTTTATATATGTACACGAAAATACGCCTAAAACAAAACAAAATATTTAACTATCATTATCTTTACCAGCATAACCTACTTCATTACATTACTAAATTTCCTACGCCAATAAGTAATGAATTATATTACTAATTCCTTCAAAAAGTAATTAAATTACTGTAATTCCATCACTCATGTCACTGCATAAATCCCCTCATTAAGAGTAATCGTCGATTATTCATTTTTATGAATTATGATTTCTAACTATCTTTACCGCCAGGAACGTTACAGGCCGCTCGTAAAATACGGGTACGCGGTTCATATCGTTTAAATTTCAAGCCTCCTCGCGCTTTGTCCTGGGGACGCAATCAAAAACTTCTTAAACCGGAGTCACAATGCTTATACATCGTATTCAAAAGGCAATCTGCATACTGATTCAAAAGCGAGTCACTGCGAGATATGTACTTATAATGCCCCAGGTCATTGAGTTGAAGGAAAAATTGGGTAGGCAGCATTCGAACCACGGATGTTGCGGTGTCTCCCGGGGGGGGGAGGGGGGGGGGGGGGCAGGCAGGCTGAGAAAAGTAGATTGTTGGGCTAGTTGGTTTTGGAACTTGGAATGCATTTTAGCGCTCAAAAAATAAGGACACAGAGGCGAGAAACAGACAGCACAGTGCGCTACTAACAACTGATTTTATTACATGAAACGACACCATTTTATACGATCCGAGTTTCTGATTTCGCTCCACCACTAGCCAACCCAATGCCAGGCCGCGTCATTGAGGAACGGACGCTCCTTGTCCAATAAATCAATTGAGGCCACGCTGACACCATGCTGCCCCACCCTTCTTAATCTCATCTGCCTCGACTATCTCCCTCACAGGTTTTTCCTTGTGCCGTACCAGAATCTTGCTCTCGAAAAACAACGGCACACACTTGCAGCTTTGACAAGATCCGACAGATGACCGTCCTGATAATTTCCTACTTTAAGTTCGTGTTCCCTCAGCCTATCATTAACACACCTACTGGTCTGACCTATATACTTGTTTCCGCATGATAAGGGGATCTGATATACTACTCCCTCCGCACATTCAACGTGTGTTTCACCGCGCAGCCAGAAGGGGCCTTACGAAAAGGATCTGTCATCCTACATAATCTACTAAGTTTGTTTGGTGCGGAAAACACTACTTTTACGTTTGATCTATTGGCCACCTTTTTCAAGCCATGCGCCGTTTTGTGAATGTACGCATAGTTTGAAAAACCTCACCACCAATTCAATTTCCCCCCAAAATTTAGTGGGGAAACTGTTACTTTCTATAATGCAACACGCGCGGTTACGCCGACGCCGATGCCGCTCAACCTGGAAACGGGCGCCTAAAGGCCGACCCATCTAGGGCGTATTCTCGAGAAATTTACTCGCGTTTAAGCGGGCCTAGTCATGGCATTTGGCGGGCGCTTTTTTGCACAGAATGGAAGAGGCGAAGGTCGCCAAACCCTACATGGCACTTTTTCAAAGACGTCTTCTCGGCGTTTGGTGCAGTGTAGCCCAACTCACGTTTTTCATGAAAGAAGGGGAAATGTAGATCGGCTGATATTATTGAGTTCCGCAAGGGTACGGAACTAACTAAATGTTAATCAACCACGAAAGCCTAATTTGCTAACGCCCGTTTTTAGATTTTCCTTGCAATGGCCAAGTTGCTAACAAGTCCCGGCAGGAAAACGGCCGATATTTCTGCTTAAACCTCTTCCTTTTATAATTTTTTCACATCGCCCGCAACACCAGAGGATATTTTCTTCAGTCTCAGCCATTCACCGCTCGCTCCAAAGAGATCAATCGATTTGGTACAGTTCTCAAACAAGCCGTCGAAATCGCCATGCGAGCTCCCATTTCCACGGCTTAGTCAAGCCAACCAGCCGGCCGCATATAGCCGATCCTCGAGCAACTTCCGGCTCTGAATTCGGGAGCTGATTGGCCGGCACCGCGCCGTCCAATTCCGGATACGCCACGCCGAAATACGCTGAAATGCCGAGATCTGTCTTGGTCGGATCGCCGAATACGCGCGTATTTGCGCCGACCTCGACGTCGAGGAAGCGCTCGCCCCGATGCCCGCTATACGTCGGGATTACGTATCCCCCGAAACGCCCGTAGATGCGTCGCAAATACGCCCTATGGGGTTCGGCCTCAAGAGCTGCGCTCTACAAATCTGCAGAAGGCATAGTGGGCGCATCTTCACGACTACGTATTTCAGCCACCTTGTCCATATACCTGAAAACGACTTAACATAAGTCCGGAGAAATATATTGATGGTCATTGATTTTTTATAACATTTTCACCACTTACTAAATACCCACCATTGAGTATGTCTGCGAAATATGGAATCAAATAAGATATTAATTTTCTATCGAGAAAATCACCTTTAAATTGCGCGTACACCTCCAAATCACTTGCTGCAGCTCTACAGGCAACAAGTAGCACTTTGACGTCAAACGTTGTATCCGAGAGCGGGTATACAAACATCTGTGGTTTTGCCAATTGCGTCTGGTTTAGTCTGTTTGCGGCATGCGGAATCGGTTGTTTGCTGTGGAGTGCAAAAACACCACAAAGAAATACAGCAGAGTGGCATCTTATTGGTTTCCGACCGAGAAGTCGGAAACCAATAAGATGTCAGTCTGCTGCGGCGGGCAGAGGTAGTCAAGCAGCGTGTGAGTTGCTTTTTTTTCTCTGCCTTCTTTCTCTGATTCAGGGATCAATAAAGAAATTGAATTTGAATTTGAAAAAATCTCTGCGACAGAAGTGGGGCTGACCAGCTTGATGCGAACGCGGGCTCCTAGGTTTAGTGTCGTGCTAGAAATCAGTTTACACCCTGCTAACAAATAAAGCCATTCGCCTCCGACGCGGCATTTGCGTCCACATGTCGGCAGATCGCCATTGCAGCCCCCACGGGAGGTCCCCTGGAAGGCGATGCAGGCGGATCGAATGCGAACGGCCAATCGCCTGAAATCTGGTCCTGAAAGTCTTAAAACATTTCCTGGTCGTTCCTTGACAAGCTCGATGAATCGTAGTTCATAATTTCCCACGGACGATAGCGACGGCCTTCTGATTGCTTCTGACGCCGAAGGAAACAGGCTCAGGCTGCCCATGTGCTGATGTTTATACAGCATCTGACGCCACAACAATATGGTGAAACAGTAAAGTTGTAGGCTAGTTGCACATGATGTTCCCGCTCACGGATTACGCGGCGACGCTTTCAGAGGGGCTCGCGGAAATGCCCCACCGACACGCAGCCCTGACGTACCGCCGCTGCGCTGGCGCTGTCATTGGCAGGGCGCATGCGCTGACGGTCCACTCAAATATGGTTCTTACGCACCGGATTGCCCACGCCTTGTGTGAGAACTGCGCGTTTGGACATACGTCGTGTGGGCTTGTGAACAGCGCGTTGACCACAGCAGGGTGTCTCTTTCAAACGCCCGGTGTCCATGCACGCCCTCGTTACTTTTTGCCATGCTCTGGCGTCGCATGCTTGCTCGAGGCCACGGTGTAAGATAATGCTCTTCAGGTGAGGACAGCGCGCTGCTCCTCGCGCAGTGCAGATAAAGTTCGCTTTTCACTCTCTCTCTTTCTCTCTCTCACTATGCTTTCAAGCGGCGCCGGCAGATGACTTGTCGACCCATGGGCACGGCAAAAGACGGCTCGTGCCGCCTCATGCTCCACACGCGCAGAGCTCCAGCGAGGTTGTCGCTCGTGCAGAAAGACCACGGTGTACCGGGGTATCATGGCAACGAGATCATTTTTTTCGCTCTCACACAGTTTCGCCGTTTGGCCGCCGGCGACACTGTCTGCCGCTGGCACGGTGGCCGCGGAATGATGCAGCCTTTCGGATGCCCGTCGAAGGAACGCTATCTGATTCCTCGCGCCGCGTGTTTAGCCCCGCCGTGTCCTCACCTAAGAAGTGTATCTTACACCATGCTCGAGGCTCGCAAGCCGTCCAAGCGTTCTTGGGGGAGAAAGAACTGGAGTCTATTGGGCAGGAGATCGAACAATGGGGGGCGCTTTATTGAACTTGTTACCCCCACAGCCCGGCGTTTACACAGCATAAAAAAGAAATTGAATCTCGCCTAGCACGGTCTGGGGTGCTATGTTGCGCTTTTTGCACTCCCAGGAGACTTGGAAGAGGGACGTGACGTCAACGATACACCAAACGCAGATTGGATGTTGACAGAAGAAAACGAAATCAACACCCAATCTGCGTTTGCTGTGTCGTTGACGTCACTTCCCTCTCCCTAGTCTCCTGGGAGTACAAAAAGCGCAACATAGCCCCCCAGGTTACGCTGGAACCTGAGCAACGTTTTTTCGCCATTGCAGTTTGCGGCAGTGCTGTTCTTCAACCCTCACCGTTGCGACAGCTTCGGTCTGAGTCATCTCCGGTGCTGGATTTCTGTTTGCCCGGCGTCGTTTGTGGCGAAGCATTATCACGGCGAGGGAATCAGCTGCCTGCATCAGTGTACGCCGACCTGTTCGAGCGGTGATTGGTCCGATGCCATTGACCTCGGCTGCATTGACAATATAAAGACAGCGTTTCTCGGCCCTGAGGGACACAGCGGCAGTGGCAGCACGTTACGCTGGAACCTAAGCAACGTTTTTTCGCCATTGCAGGTTGGTACTATTTTGCTTTGTACAAACTGATATTTATCTTTACCATCTGCTGCTGCTGCTGCTTCTGCTGCTGTTTCCGCTGGAATTCTTGCTGTTATTTCTTGCTGTGTTGCGATGCTTGACAGATGCTTCAACATGGCGGATGACTCGAAAGATATAAGTCTACATTGCAGTCTCGCCTCTCAGGAAAAAGGCTCGCAAATCACATGCGTAGAGTGCCACTACTCTCACCATATAGGCACTTGTTCTGGCGTTCCGGAAGAGTCACGTGTTGCTTCACGTAAAACCTGGCGCTGCCAGACATGTAAAACAGCCAAGTCTCGAGGCAGTCAGGGCAGCAAACAAAACAAAGATCTAGATGTAGCTGCTATGCTGGTCAGCATGAACGCCAAACTAGACACCCTATTAAACTTGAAAGAAACAGTGGATGCCATGGAACAATCAATTCAACACATTTCGGCGAAATATGATGCAGTGCTGAAGCAAATGGATGAACACGACGGGGAATAAAAAGCTTAAAGAAAAGGGTGACGCAATTAGAAAAAGCGGAACAAACAGCGGAGATTGACAGGTTAAAACGAAAAGCTCACGACCTTGAATGGAGGAGCCGCAGGCAAAACCTTGAAATACACGGGATCTCCATGAGCGAACAGGGAAACCTTTTGGCTAAGATAAATGACCTTGCAAAGCAACTGGAAGTGCCCGACTTGACAGCAGATCAAATCATGGCTATGCATCGGCTACCCTCGCGCACTGATAAGATACCCGGAATTTTGGTTCGCTTTTCAAATCAAGCAACTCGGGATCTGTGGCTCGAGAAACGAGTGAACTTAAAGCGACTTCGTAGCAAAGCGTACATCTTGGAAAACTTAACAAACCAGGATAAAACACTTCTTTAGGAAACCAGAGAATGGGCAAAGGCAAGACGATACCAATACGTTTGGTACAAACATGGAAAAGTACTGGTAAGGGAAAAGGATGGGGCACAAGCACATGTAGTGAAAACTCTAGATGACTTGCAAACACTTGAGTAGTTTTTCGCTGCTGGTAGTTTTGTTTATTTTTCCTTTTTTTGCTATGAATGACAAGACTCTTTCGTTAAGAAGTGAAATCGAATTTGTTTTCAAGAACCAACCAAAGGTGCCACTTTCTTTCTTTCACCTAAATGTGCAATCGATACGGAATAAAGTTGATGACTTAAACATATTTTTGGATGGTTTTAATTTTCTTTTTGATGTTAGTGAAACATGATATAAAAATACCGAAGAAATAGATAGGCTTGAGAATTACGAAATATTTAGTGCAAACAGAACCAATAAAGTAGGAGGCGGAGTATGTATACATGTAAAAAGAGGTTTTGAGTGCACACTTATAAGTGACTTTACAGCTATTACAAGCGATTATGAAATACTAACTTTACAACACGCAAAAACTGTTTTTTCTGTTGTCTATCGCCCGCCAAGTGGTAATATCTCCTCCTTTTCAGAGTTTCTCGACGTGTATTTTAAGTTTCTTGGTGAAAACAAATTGACTGTCTGTTTCGGAGGTGATTTTAACATAGACATGCTTGCGTCGTCCTCACATAAAACTGAACTGCTGACTTTATACCAGTCATACGGACTCTTCAGCGTTATATCCCAGCCTACTCGCATTACACCCCGAAATACGGCGTTGTTGGATTTATTTTTAACAAATATTTCAGAATCGGACGTAATTGCTGGAGTGGTTGGGGAAACTACTAGTGACCACCTTCCAATATATATGCTTGCAAATGTAGACTACAGCTCCAAAAAAATATATGATCAGATTTATTTTAGGAATATAAGCGCTAAAAACCTTGATCTTTTTGAACAACAGATAAGTTCCGAAGTCTGGAGTGCGGTGCTGTCTGGCGTGTCTGCTGACGAAGCATTTAATTGTTTTCTTGAAAGGTTTAAAATGATATATGACCGCTGCTTTCCTTATGAATTGCATAGGGTTCCTCGAAAGTCTCGTAAAACCTGGGTTACACCCGAAATAAAAAAAAAATGATAAATAAGAAAAATAATCTGTACCACAGATTCGTGCACACTAAAGATGTCAACATCTTGGTTGCATTTAAGAAACTTAGAAATCAATTAACAAAAACTTTAAGGCAGGCTCAACGCGTGTATTTCAATAATTTATTTAAATATGACAAGAGATCCGAGGTAGTATGGAAAAAAAGTAAATGCGTTAATAAAACAAGGGTGGCATGCAGATAAAGTAACGGAAATAAAAATCGAAGGCATCGTTGTAAAAGGGGCTGCTTTGGCCAAAAAGTTTAGTGATCATTTTGATACACTTTTCCAGAGTGTACACTGTGCGGATGCCGTTAGGTATGCCCAGAAGGTTTCACATAGTATGTTTCTGTTTTCAACTGACGAACATGAAGTATTTTCTGTTTTTCAAAGCTTAAAAAATAGTAACAGCTCCGATATATATGATTTTCAAATTAAGCCTATTAAGCATGTTTCGCGGTGGATTGTTCCTTGTTTAACATATATTTTTAATCTAGCAATTGAGAACGGAACTTCTCCGCAAAAGATGCAGGTAGCAAAGGTATCTGTGCTATATAAAGCTGGAGATAAAAACAACCTCGAAAATTGTAGACCGATTTCTGTCTTGCCGATGTTTTCAAAAGCTCTAGAAAAAATAATACATCACAGGTTGTATAGTTTCTGCGAAAAGTTTTCTATTTTAACGCCCTGTCAATACGGATTTAGGAGGGGTTTCTCTACCGAACTTGCCTTGTTAAAACAAAAGGAATTAATTTTAAACAATATTGAAAAAAAGTTATTAACACTCGGAGTATTCATAGATTTTTCAAAGGCGTTCGACCGCATTAATCATGACACGTTACTTCAAAAGCTGCATATCTATGGCGTTCGTGGCGTTGCTCTGGATATGATTAGAAGTTATCTTAGTTATCGGTACCAGTGTGTTGAAATAAATAAAAAAAACAATCGGATCTTAGGAAATAGACTGCCGGCGTACCGCTAGGAAGCATTTTGGGACCACTCCTTTTTAATCTATACATAAATGACATCGTAAATATTGATCAAAATGTGAGTCTCATTATTTAAGCTGATGATACCAGTATATTCTTTTCAGGTGATGATACTGATCAAATTATAAGTGCCGCAAATATTTTTTTTGGAAAAGTTAAAAGGCTGGACAAATTCAAATTCATTAAAAATAAATGGAAGTAAGACAAAAGCCGTAATATTTAGATCACGAAATACAAACTGTCTCTATACGTCCATTCTTTCTCTTGGAACACACTGTATAGATATAGTTGAAAGCGTAAAAGTTCTCGGAATTACATTTAATCAATACATGTCATGGGACGAAACTGTACAACCGACATGTCAAAAATTATCAAGAGTTGTAGGTATTATGTACAAATATCGCCACATCCTCCCGATCTCGGTTATGCTCCTTATATATAATTCCCTTTTCTACTCAAAATATAATTATTGCTTCTTGGTATGGGGAAATACGACCACTATGAACATAAAACTGCTACATACTCTACAAAAAAAAAGCGGTTCGTATTATATGTAATACTGAGTATAATAGTCATACTAGTCCATTATTTATTAAATTGAATATTCTACAGATTCCTAATCAGTATTATAAACTTTTTATTGCATTGAAAAGATCTTTTTGCCAAAAAGAAAATATATTCATATCTATTTTCAACCTTAGGATGAGGGAGGTTACTTATGAAACTAGGTCTGCAGACGCATGGTTAGTGCCGCACTTCAGAACGAACTACGGAAATCAGACATTGAAATATATAGCACCTCGTTTTTTAAATCGTCTGAGTGAGTTGAATGTAGAAGTTTTGAATGAAACCATAAAAAAATGTACGTTCCATGTTTGTGAGAAAGTGCCCCTGGAATTTGTAAACTTGGCTAAATCGATTACTTTTCCCCCTTCCCCCCTCCCCCATCTGATGTTGTTTATTTTTGTGCCATAAGTGTGATGGTGAAAAAAACATTTGTATGTGCATGCTGTCCTCTTTCGCTGCTGTGGGGAGGCAGAGGCTCGTGAAGCAACAACTGAGTTGCTTTTTTCTCTGTCTCCCCTCTCCAAACGGAAAGAAATAAAGAGTTTGAGGTCATCTCTTGTTTCCGTACTTTATAAACTGCATTTGTTTCTTTTCTGGTCTAAAATACTGAACAAAAACTACTTTTATCAGTAACTGAAATGGTTCGCGCCACTTATATTTATATTTCGACTAAAAAGAAGCTTTTAGCGGCTCTGGCCAGTAGTGAGCCCAGGACCAAAGACGTCACATTTCGCGCGCTTTCGGTACCGTGGGTTGCCCCCGTCGGTGGAGGAGGTTTCCGCGTCGTCCGGTTAAAATATGATGCACGGATATTTAGTTACTCTCTCCGTGCCCGCTGGCTTGCTCGAACCCCAAAAAACGTGAAAACCGCAAAAAAGGTAGATGCTTAAATATGATTGCAGGGCGCCTTTAAGGTGGCGTTCGCTTGTCGCGTCGAGATGCCAGTTGAAATGGCGAGCAGGGCGTTGCGCCAATAGTGCCACATTTCGCGTGTTGAAAAACTGTGGGTTTTTTTTTCTGCTTTTTTTTTTAGAGAGAGGCGTAACTTTAGCTCCCCCCCACCAAAAAAATAAAAAATAAAAATAAAAAGGTTAGTTCTTTGTTACGTCTCCGGTGTGGAAGAGATAATCCAGGAAAAAGAACATTTTCCGACTGCCAAAGTGCGTCTCGCAAGTGCAACACAGCGTCGATTGCATTGTTGGCGTTGCTGTTACGAATGCGTTGTTAGCAACAACGCATTCCGGTTAACAATGGGTTATTGTTGTTGTTGCTGTTAACAATTCGGATGCCCAAGATGGGGACGCATTGTGAAAACGTGTTTGCCTCCTGTCGCGGTCAACTCGGCAGCGTTCTAATCTTGCAATAAAAATTATATGTACCGTATTTATTCGAGTAATAGCCGTACTGTTTATGAAGAAAACCTAAAGGTTCGCTTTTCCGCGGAGCACGGAGATTGTCAATCACAGCGATCGACAGCATGACTCCAGCTGTTTACAGGAGAGAGATAACGTCTTCATGCGAATATATCACCTTTGAACATTGGATTTGTATGGACAATCGTGTTCTCGATGTGGTTATTCGCTATGTTATTTATGCGCAACGCGATGATTGACTGTATATATGTTCTGCGGGAAAGCAGAAGCAAGGGCCTTGTTCATAAAGAGTGCGGCAATTACTCGAGTAAATACGGTATTAAAACAAAAGGAAGATCGGTGGTCGAGATCGAGCGCACGTGACGAACGTGCAAGACGTTCGAAACATGAGCTTCGTGGAAGCGTCTACAACGGCCCTTGCTGGTTGCCGTTCTAATCACGCCGGTGAATCCACGAACGATGACTATAAAATTGTTTTACCACAGATGCCTACAGGGATTACGTGTATAACATCGGTGCTTCTGCATTGCAATTAGGAAGGACGCCCCTACCGTATCCAGGATTTTCGACAAGAGATGGCCAGGTGCGGCGTACTCGGCGACATCGCAGCACTTGGTGCGTACCAAATGAATCATGTTTGGATGGCTACCTTCCGAAGGGCAGAAACAAACAGACGACTCGTGGACTCCACAGAACTGCAGGTTAAGGGTCTTCGGTGCCTCGTCGTGGATCCCAGCATCACGGAGGTACGGCTTCGTCTCCACTGGATCCCGTATGATGTGCCGGACGATGTTGTGCGTAAGAGATTGGAGCCGTATGGCAAGGTCCTGGAAGTGAGCCGGGAGAAGTGGAATGTTGAAGGCTTCCAAAGGATCAAATCAACGACCAGGCGGGCTATATTGCACGTTTTGGACTCCCAGGAGACTATAGAAAAGGAAGTGACGTCAACAACGCTCTTTGGATGTCGATTGGTGGTGTCACTGATGACGCGTTGCGTGGTGCTGCTAAGATACGTTCATTCACACCTACGTCACATCCTTCTCCCTAGTCTCCGGGGAGTCCAAAACGTGCAACATAGCCCCCCAGGTGTGCGCGGATGACACTGAACGAAGGCGGCACGGCCCATACCATGCCACACCAGCTTCGGATCCAAGGTGGTAACGTACGTGTTGTGATGCCTGGACGGGCACCCTTGTGCTTACGCTGTAAGCGCACAGGTCATATTCGACGAGAATGCAGGGCGCCGAAGTGCTCGGAGTGTTTTCGCTTCGGGCATGATGGCACCGAGTGTGTCAGGTCGTACGCCAGGGTGGCCAGCAGGGCCGGGACGGCCGAAACCAATGACCACGCCATGGATGCCGAGGAAGTGGAGCGTACTATTCAGGGCTTGGCGCTAGAAGCTTTAACCCCTGCCAAAGAACGCAAGAGTGAAGGAAACAGCTCCTTGGAGGCAGCCAGAGAGAACGGAGGTCAACCGGAAGGCGCACCTCCCAGCGGTGCCGACGTGAAGCCCTCTGATGCCGGAGCAGGCAAGGAATCGAACGACGCAAGCCCCGACGGACCTTCAGATATGGACGACACCAGCGAGTCGATTAAGCGAGCCTTCGATGACGGTACGGCAGCAGAAAACGGAGTACGCCAACTACACCCCTGGATGGAACGCACGAAGAAGGGGCGTTACCAGCCAGCGCCCAACGATCCTAAAAAGGAACGACGCTCAGGGAAAGCAAGTAAAGGCGGGAACACATTTGCGAAAAAACGAACCGAAAATCGGAGAGAAATCGGAGGCTGCGAAAATCGCAGCTTGCGATTTTCGGAAGACGAGAAACATGAGGTGGAATGCGCGGCGCGGAAATCGCAATGCACTGCGGTTTTCGTGCTCCGACTTCAGGAGGCTGTGCGGTAGTCTGGCGAACTGGCGTCCCATATTTCGCGCCTCTTAAAAACTTCAGCTATTAAAACCTCGTTGAATGCCACGCGAGCCTTTGTACCACCACCCATTGATAAAGACAGAAGGTTTTTTTTACGAAGGTTGAGACGAGAATGCAGGGATGACATACGATGTTGCCTGCGCTGATTCCGAAGCTGCGTGAGCCGCCATGTTGCGAGGCGATCGTATCTTTTCGTTCCGTCCTGTCCCGGGCTTTCGCTCCACCGAGTTCCTCCGCCCCGAATTCGGATGCACCGTGCGAAAATATCTGGCGCTGCAGATCTTTCGAACCGCTCCCGATTTTCGGAAAAGGGGAGGAGCCTAACTGCCATGCGATTTTCGTGTGCGGTTTTCGCACAAAATTCGGCTTTTTTTCGCAAATGTGTTCCCGGCTTAAAGCCTGATTCACATGGTGCGATTTTCTTCTGCGAAATCGGTGGAGCGATAAACCGCAAAATTTCGCCTCCCCTTCCACACTGATTGAGAACACATGCGATTTTCCGCTTTTGCGAAGCACATGGTTGGAAGCATTTAATTTGCTTGAAGTAACTATCTTCAATATCAAACAAAGTTTTAAAAGAAAAATTGATTAATTTATTACGTTCTGGCAAAAAGTACGTGCTATATTTATGTTCAGAGCTGATTCAGACATTTGCATCGGCTGCGTTCGCCGCAACGAAAACGACGAAAACAACGAATACAACGAACACGACAAGGACACCGGGACAAATGCAGCTCATAACTGCTTGAGCAAGCTAGTTGTGGCGTTGCTTGGCATGTCGCACAAGGTGAACAATTGTCCCGGTGGCTTCGCCACGTGGACAATGTTCCATATTGAAAGAGTGCAAGCAGGATCGCTATACTTCGTTTCACTTTATGTGCGAGCGAAGGCAAAGCTGGAAGCGCGAGCACGAAAGCTCCGTGCGTTCAGGCTTTGCTCGAGCGCGCGAGCCGGGTAGAAGCGCGAAAAGCGCTGGTCTCGCGCTTCTAGCTTTGGCTTCGCTCGCAGATAAAGTGAAACGAAGTATAGGTTGGACATTTGAGAAAAGGTACATGGAAGTGACGTAATGGAAAGGAGGAGCGTATCCTAGCAACACTCACGTGGCGGCTCTGCCCACTTTGACGCCGCTACGTCATCGCAAACTTGACACCTGTCACCCGTTTGAGCGACGTCCGGAGACAACCACCGACGAGCGGAAGTAGCTACGCATTCCCTGAGGCGTCCCTACGCGCGGGATACGGGGTAGGATTTACTACGACGCGGGGAGCAGTTCCTGCGTTTAGCGAAGGCATGGCAACCAATCCTGTGCGTCGCTGGCCGTCGCATCTGTTCTAGTACGGGTAAAAGTATTGAAAAACAATCAAAACCTTTTGGGCGTTGTTAAAACACACCGCTTTTTTGTATCCTTTTGCAATACATTTAACAATTAATTGGAGAGAAAGTTGTTCCAATATTATGCGGGATGTGCGCCACGCGCCTTCTTCAAACCAAAATGTCGGACGGGTCGGACCACGAGGAGCGGGGGGTGCCGGGGGCAGCGGAGGCGTCGGCGGGACCAACGAGGAGCGCGCGAGTGACGGCTGCTCAGAAGGAGGAGCAACTCTCCTTTATGTGTGAGCACCCGTCGCTCGCGCGCAACGCCACTGACCTCTCCGCCGCCCTTAAGCGCGATCCAAACCAACGCTTCTTTTTGCGCCTGTAGGTCGTGCGGCTGCGGATGTGACGCATTCCGCGTCGTTTTTGCTGTTTCCGGGCGCGCTTTCTGAGTCAGAAGCGTGCGCTTTGGTTTGGACGGGCCAGCTACGGGCGGGCGCGCACGCGCGCCCGCAGGCACGAGCGCACTCTGGCGGTGACGTGACGACCAATCGAAATGCAGCTTTGGTCCCGAGCTAGTGTCCAATGAAAATTGATCTGTGGGATCGTCGCGCTGGTTGCGCGGTCGCGCCGTCTTCATTCCTTTGCTTTCGCGATGGCATCTCGTGTAGATCCTACGTACGAAGCTGGGATTGCTGAGCTAATGAACCTTTGTGTGGTAAGGTACGTCAGCAATGCAAGAACCGTCAACATGACTCGGCTGACTGCTTTCGCGGCTGCATGTGAGCAGTTCTTGAGAAGTATCAAGAAGAAGAAGCGAAGGGCCATCCGCACGCTGTTGAGATCTAGAAAGACGTTCGGCGAGTACGCGACCATTGTGCGACAGATGTACCAGGACCCTGACGGCCGGGACTTCTTCGAGTCCTTCCGTATGTCAAGAGCCAGGTAAGTTATGCTAGCTTTTATTTGGTATGTTTAGTATATTTTTCGTCATATGTACCACCCCATAAGTATTAACGTGAAGCGTGCACCATCTCGGTAAAATAAGGTACTGTACTTTCGCGAGACGGCAAATGCACAAAATTTGGTTTTGTAACACTAACGTTTAAATGCTTGGCTGACTACATGAAGGTACTTTGCTTTCCCCTGCCCCCACTCTCGCGATCGCGTGCGAGACAAGAACAAGCGCCGTTTGCTTTAGCGGTGTGTACTACCACAGGTACTACCACGTGGGTTTAATGGCAGCTTGCATTTGAAAACCGCAAGTATATTCGCTACACTAGCTGTCTGGCATGCTTTGTACCGGTGAATAATCACCATCAGGGATCACTAATTTTGTCACATCTAACGCAAACGGCTAAATTTTCGCGAATTGGTCCCACAAGCTTTTGTCTGACGGAACGGGTCGCTTTGAGAAATTCGTCAAACATCGAGCTGCATGGAACGATGTGTAGGAATCAGTCATGAAATTTTGGTTAACTGTCATACTTTACATAAAAGTTAAAAGATTGACCGTCATACTTTACAAGCTTCGCTGCATTTTTTGTTTTGCACTTTTTTCGAGTACTCTACGTCAACTGTTTATGTGTGTATAGATGTTTTCCCCAGTCCCATCTGTTCAATAGTGCATGCATGCGTCTTTGGGAGCAGCTCGCTCTGCGCCTGAACGCGCTGGGGCCTCCAACCAAGAGCTACAAGCAATGGAAGGAGCATTGGTCCCGGCGCGTGATGAAGGCGCGGAAGCGAGCTGCACAGCTCAACGAGACCGCAAGGTAATCTTAGTAGTCTGCTGATAGTGCAATGAAATTTATTCAGTCGTTTTCGTTATCAACAGAAGGACCGGGGGCGGGAGCTCCACCGTGCGCCCACTAGCGCAGTCCCTGGCCAGGATCCTGACGCTAGTGGGCACAGATTCGGCACTCGGGGCCCCTGGGGTGCGGGTCCCCGGTGAACCGGGCGACCAGCAGGTACGTACTTCAACAATTACCATCATGTTAACAAAGAGTGCAGGGCAGCGGTCACCAATGCGCTGCACCGCGGAATATCAATGAGGGTGCATTTAAGAAACACGTTGACCTTTTGCAAATATTAGGAGCTCTAGCGGAAGACATTGCATCTGTCCATGTAGTGCGAAATCTAATGTTTCACACCCAAACAGGGACATGCGTCATTTTTGCCACCTCGCCCCTGGCTGTTGCAATAAATCCCTATGGTGTCTTGCTTGTAATTTTTGGGAAGATGATGTGCAAGCACTAGACATATATCCCGGTACTCAATGGAAACGTTGTCAAAAAAAGAAAGTGAGAGTGCCTCTGAGGTGGCATTCTCTAAATGTTCTCCTCCGAGTAGAATGCATGCTCGTCAAAATGTTTGGTCAACAAATGGGAAGCACAGACAAGGCTGCGTGTTCTCACGAGTTGTTATAAATTCCCCTTCCAGGAGAGGCCAAGCAGCAGCAGGCGCCAGATGGCAGCCGAGCCGGTGCCCTCCACCTCACGAGGTAAGCTCTCTTGCTAGGGCATCTGGGACCTATCATCAGTGGTGCAGGTATGAGCACCATCATCACCCATACTCGGTTTCTTGGCAGACACAACGACAAGCTGGAGGCCGTGGGTGCGGTCCACCGTGCCTCGCCCCCCCCCCCCCCCCCCCCCCTCCGGCAGTCGAGGCAGGAGCGGCACGACGCGGCTGCCATCCAGGCCGTGGAGCAACAGGCCCTGCTGCTGCAGCAGAACGTGGACCAGGCTGCAGAGGAGAGAGAGTTCCGAGGCCGGGTACAGGCTCAAACTTAACCTTACACGCACTTACAACTAACAAGGTTAAGACCAAGGTGCTGCCACGAGGCCACAGAAAGCAGTGCATGTCCACAATGGTGCAGAATGACACAGTTGTGGCATGAGCAAGGTCTTGGCAGACTGTGGGTGTATGGAAATATGCTGCCCAATTTTAATGAAACTCCTTTGCCATTTCAGATCCTGGAGGTCCTGGAGCGGATCTTCGGAAACCTTGACAGGGCGGCCTCGGGACAAGAAAACACCCACAGCACCCTGGTCCAACTGTGCCTCCTGCTGGCCAGCAGGGCGCTGGAGCAGCCCGCAGCCCCGGCACCCCCTGCAGCCCCGGCCTCTCCCGCAGCCCCGGCCCCTCCCGCAGCCCCGCCCCCCCCCCCCCCCCCCCCGCAGCCCCGGCTCACCCCGCTGCTCCGGCCGCTGCTCCGGCCGCAGCCCTGGCCGAAGCCCTGGCCGCAGCCCTGGCCGCAGCCCTGGCCACAATCACAGCCTCCGCCCCCCCTGAAAGTGAACATTAGATTGATTTATTGATTTATTTATTAATTTTATTTAATCCACGTGGCCAAGCCGGCCATTTAATTTTGCAGCCCGAGATTGGCGCAATAGTCAGATAACAGCTATTGCCAAGAGCTCGGTTAGTCCTTTTTCCTTGGCTATGACCCGTGAAGGAAGTAGAAAATATTGGCTGGGCAACAACGGATTTATGCCCAAGCAAGCCATGTCTCGTGTTTGACGAACAGCGGCAGCTATACTCGGCAATAGGTTAACAGTGAAGTGGAAGCTCCTCCCACCTCTTTGCACTTTAGCAGAGCGAACAGTAGAGAGGAAGCAAGCTCCTCTCCAGCCTTTGCTCTGCTGAAGTAGGAAGAGGTGGGAGGAGCCTCCCTTTAATTCTTAACCCGTCGCTAACTATAGGAAGTGTTCTTCCATTGTCGAGAAATTTTTCATTGAGAACGTAAGAGGCCTGCAGTCTAGTCATGGGTTGCAATAGCAGCTACATTCATTTTGTCTTACCTAAGCATTGAACTTGGTCTTTATGCTTTTTATATGTAGCATTGTCATATGTCTGACAATATGCAATCTAGAGACTATGTGCTTCATAGTGTCCTTAAAACATGTGATATATTTCTTCAGAATGACCCAGTGTTTATATGGTGCATCTCTAGTCAGAAATAAGTTTTGTATTTTTCGAGAACTTGCTATTGCAAAGCTCAATTAAGAATGTTTGGAGCAACATCTGTGATAATTCTTACAGAGTGGTCAAGTGTTTATATGGTGGTATGCTAGTCAGAGAATATATATATTGTTTTTCCTTTCGAGATTTAACTATTGTGCTCAAATAAGACCAGAGTGTTCAACAAGATATCTGTGATATATACTTCAGATTGCCCAATTGTTTACAAACTTCCAGTCAATGCTCAGTTTTACTTCCATGAATGAAATATTACATTCCATGTTGTCACACTCTTATTCATGAAGTCACAGGTGGTGGTGGTGGTGGTGGTATAACTTTATTTTTCAAAAGGTTAGGAGACTGACGAGTCCCGGTCGGGGCCCTTAGTCCAGGGCTCCATTGGTTTTTCTTTAAGAAGTAAAGCAATTTTCAAAACAAACTACCTGTGCACTGTCTTAAGATAACACAATCACCTAACTTTGATGAAGTGCCATAAAAGAGATAATGAAATGGAGCTGAAGGCAGGACGCTTTGAAGCATTTGTAATATGAAACAACGTCTATGGCAACAATATCCCTGGTTCAATCAGCAACTAAGAAAGCAACCTCTGCTAAAGCAAGCATATCTTTCTAGAGGTAATCTAAATTAATTCTCAGTTCTTTGCAGGGGCAATCCAGATGACCTGTTGGTCTGGCAACTAAACCTGCGAACCTTTTCTGTCACTGTCGACTGCGTCTCGTGCCTTCTGCTCATAAAAATAAAAAAAGGCTGTATCGATATCACCGCGATGCACTCGACACGCGTCCGGAGGCAGCACGCTGGCTGTGCGACGAACTTCACAAGGTGTAGGAGCTGAAGAGAGTATGTAGCTTGTGGACGGCCATGACTGTGGAGCAGGAAGCGAAGTGTGCACTTTACGGCTTCCACGGGGAGGGCTTCACTGAGGGCAAGGATGTGACGGGGTCCTTGTCAGGACCTCAGTCGTGGTGGCGAGAGGTTCCCTGTCGCTGGCGGCGTCCATGCTGGGCACCACCGCGGCGAGGGCGCTGAGGGGCTTCCCGACGGTGTCACTGGTGGTCGGGACTACCGTCGTGGCGGCGGACTCCTTGCGTGTGGCACTCCGCACGGGCACGTCTGCGGTGGGTTCCGAACCGGGCGACAAGGCGCTGCCTCAGAGCCTTCCCCCTGTCCGAGAGGCCGACCGGAAGGCCGACCGGAGGGCCGGCAGGAGCCAGCCTCTCGGGAGCCGACGCTGACCTCTCCGAGCTCGGCTCAGACTCCAACTCTGGCTCTTCAGGGTCGGAGTCTGACTCCGGTTCTGGCTCGCTCGATGCAAGGCAGATGTTGTGGAGCACTGCACATGCCGAAATAATGGCGGTGGCTGTTGAAGGGTGGTAATACAGAGCCCGGTGGCTTTGCGGACACCGGAATCTGTTTTTCAACAGCCCGATGCAGCGCTCCACAACAGACCTGATCGAGGAATGCGCCTTATTAAACCGGCCTCAAGCGGTGGACGTCGCGTGGTTCCCGGGGACAGGGGTGATGAGCCAAGGCTCCAAGGGGTAGCCGCTGTCACCTGCACATGTAGAGGATGGAACATATTACATTCTTTACTTTTTAAAATAAAAGGCAAGAAAACAGCTGTGTGCAACTATGTCAATTATAATGTAACTTAAGTGTGACTTAAAAGTGTGTTAATATTTCTGCACTACAGTATCAGTTTACATTATAATTAATTAGCACCAGCTTGCCTGCAAACTCCCTGTTATTTCATGTAACTATGTGTTTTCCTGGTGGGTTGTATCGGATGTGTGCACGATTCCTTAGGGGTGCTGTGTTGTATGCAAGTGCATTATTAGGCCCTTGCATCCGACAGATAAAAGCTCTGTTGCTTTTGGGAGTGTGGCCGTGACCTTAGGCATGGGCGGAGCAGAACACGCTGGCCTTGTCTTTGGCAAGCAAGGGGATAATGCGCCAGTTCGACGAACCTCTTTCCTAATCCTCGGTGGAGTTGGAGATGGGGAAAAGAGAAGGGGTGGTTAGATTGGAAAGGAGTCAGGTCCTGTTGGGACACGGAGACTCTAATAGGAGGAGCTATATAGGCAGACCAAAGAAGAAGGGTCAGGGAAAAGAATCCAGTGTATGGGACAGAGACGACCCGAGGACAGATTTGGCGAGCCCCAAGTGGCCAAGGAGGAATTGATCCCATTCCGTACAAACTGACGACCGTCAAAGCGACCAGGCGAGCCCCCAGGAATCAGCGAAAGAGCTCCAACTTCATGCAAAAACCAACCAGCAAGCGGGTACAGGCAGACAGTAACAGTGAGTGGGCCGAACCGGACAGCGACTCGCACTGCGGTTGCATGCCTTGCGCAGTCTATCACTGTCGTGAGATTGGTGTAGTGTGGCTTTCGTAGCCTGCAGAGAGTGAGAGTTATGTGGACATAAACAGAGATTAATGGCCAAACTTTGGGTGTTGTCTCACTTCAAGCAGTTCCAGCAACTGTGTCTGTGTGCCTCACAACAAGCACAGTACGTGTGGTGCTGTGGCTCTCAAGCAGTGGGAGCCACCGTGTGCGTAAGGAATGAATTTAGTAAGCTCACCAAGCAGGAACCGGCCGTCGCGTGGCAGCTGCCCTTGCTCGAGTTGGTTTCGGAGCCAGGAGAATCGCCACACGAAGGAGTCGTGCACCGACCCGGGATACCGTGGGTCGATGCACATTATCCGGCAGTCGGCGTCACACACCTGAAAGTGAGAGAGATGTTGACATGTAATTACCTGAATCCACAAGTAGTAGATTGTACTTATGGTTCACAAAGCAGTCGCAATTTCAGAACCTTTTTAAGTTATTTTGTCTGATATATGCATGTCAACACACCTTCCTCGATGCAAGGTACAACTAACTACCTTGAAACAAAAATAATGTTTTTTTTTGTTTTTTCCGGAAGCTTTAATAGACAAGTATTATTTTTGGGTGAAGCGTCTCACGGCTCACATGCTACTTAGAGCACACGCTCGCGAAGTCGTGAGACCCCACAGCCCGCAGTCATAAAACGGCATACTTAAACCGTATCGGCAATACGTATTTTTTTTTCTATAGATTTGGGGCGCGTTTTGACAACGTAACATGAGTGTACTTACCACCATCACGTTGAGGGCGTAGAAGTACTTGCGGCACCAGTACGCCGCCTTCGTGACGGTGGGGTCGTTCTTGGACGGGCCGACGATGGAGACCATGGTCCCGTCCACGCAACCGATGACGCCGGGTATCCTGCCGAGCAGCCTGAAGCCCTTCTCCGCGTCGAACCTCTCGCTCGGCGTCTCGGGGAAGTGGATCCAGCCACGCTGGACCCCGAGACGACGCACGATAGCGACGGACACGGCGCGGACCGCAACGCTGACTGTCTTTTGGCCCCGCGCTACGTGTTCGTCGCTCGCCACCATGCCTTGGAAGCTCCCCGTGCCGTAGAAGCGCAGTGCACGCAACACTTGAAGCTCCACAGTCATGACCGTCCGCGAGGTACGCACTCTCCTCACCTCCAATTCCTCGCGAAGTTCGTCGCACAACCACCGCACCACGATCTTGGGCAGGCGGTATTGCTTCCGAAATATCTCCTCCGGGAGCTCGAATGCATCGCGGTGTTCCCGATACAGCCTTTCGGGCGAAAAAAAAAAAAAACTCTATTAAAGAAAAAGTTGAATTGACGAGACAGCGACGCCTCGCCGCCGAAAACATGCTGCCAATGACACCTAGTTCCGAGCAAGTACCTTTTGAAACGTACTCGGTACAAAACGAAACGTCATTTTGTTGTCACGTCCGGTAGCCGACTCCGCCCAGTTTTGCCGACTCCGCCCACATTTGTCTAGGGAAATTACGTCACTTTTGTTTCCAACCAATCAGACGTGATGACGTCACTTCCGTGTACTAAAAAAAGGTACATGTACAATGTCGAACCTAGCTATCCAGCAGCGTGCCTTGTCTTTCATAGAGCATGATGGCCGATACTCTAGATGATGACGAGTTTAGGCTGCTCTGTAAAAAGAAATACCTAGTTCTGCAGAAGAAAAAACTGCTGCTCCTAGATGGAAACCCGCGGCGATGGTGCTGGAAAAACAGAGCCGTGCTGGCAAAACAGAGCCGCAGAATCGGAGTTTTACTCATCGGTAAGTCGACTTGTGTTTTTCTGCGAGCAGGCTTCTGGAATACTTTTTTGCTGCTGACCCTCTTTATGCTTCATAAGGACCCGAAACAGTTTCTAAGATATTACCGGATGGTGCCCAACACTTCTGAAAGACTCCACGCTCTCCTGGAAACAAAGCTCACGAAGCGGCATATCGTGAGAGAGCACATTTCGTTACAGGCGCGGCTTGCTATCACTTTCAAGTACAGGGTGTCACAAATGAAAATTTACACGGTCTTTCTTACCGCAAAAATAAACTAGCCATCGCCGATCGCTCATTCTCCGCCCAAAGGTACAGCTAGAGGTCACAACCAGATGCCAAAGTTTCAGCTCGATCCGATAACTTAATCAAAAGTTATAAGTGATTTTCTGAAAATTTCAATGGGAAAATGGAGCCCATTTTTGCCCGTTTTCGGTTTCTGGTGCCATAGAGCCTCATATGTTTGAAAACTCCGTCGGCCGCCATTTTCCCATTGAAATTTTCAGAAAATCACTTATAACTTTTGATTAAAATATCGGATCGGGCTGAAACTTTGGCCTCTGGTTGTGACCTCTAGCTCTACCTTTGGGCGGAGAATGAGCGTTCGGCGATGCCTAGTTTATTTTTGCGGCAGAAAAGACCGTGTAAATTTTCTTTTGTGACACCCTGTAGAATGGCCTTCTTTTTAAACCGCAACGTTTAGAGTGAATACGAGGTGCAATTGAACTGGTTTATAGGAAGAACTCCTTACTAGTTTCTCGGCTTTCAGACATTAATATACACAGCAATGTTTTGTTTTCATTTAGGTACCTGTCATCAGGAACGTCAATGCAGGACAATTTACTGCAAATCAAGGTTGGCGTGTCAACAGTGGCATTTATCGTGCATGAGACATGCCAGTATGTATGAAACGTGCTTCGCCCAAAATACATGAAGGTAAAAAGAAACATATATCGTTCTTGGCAACTTGCAGAAAAGAGGACGGTTTCACATGGTGCGAATTTAGTTGTGATTTCGCAGGTACGACGACGCTGTTGCAGCAAACAGGCAGCTTCAGTGCAATTACGAAATATACGGAGCTGCGTCGACTGTCAAACATCTCTTGCGGCGTCACCAGCGACGCTACTACGGTACGAAAAGACAACCAATAAAAACACCGCTCATCCAACACTTAGCGTATCCTTAATGGCGTTCATATGCCGTTAAAGAGTCGCTGGCGTCTCGTAATGATCAAACACTTCGTATACAGGTTGTATTCACTGGCGGCCATAACTTGCGCCGGCTGCTGTTGAGCACGTGCTGTCAGTGAGTTTACACAACGCGTCTACAACGTCTATTTCACACCGTCAAGATTGATCATCTTTGGAAGCAAAACGTAGCAGTCCTTTTTAAGCACGCTTTGCGAACACTGCCCGCCAATATGGCGTCCAGTAAATACCGCCTTTAAAGATGTAGAACATTTGAAACATCAAGTTTCACGGTGGTGGTCTTGGGCAAGTGATGAACTTAGATTCCTGGCGTACTTTCCGCACACTACCAAACCAGGGAATTACCCAGAATTCTAAGTCAGTGGGTGTTGCAGTTTTTCTGGGGGGGGGGGGGGGGGGGAGGGGGGGGGGAGGGAGGGGGGGGGGGAAGGGTGGCCTTGGGTCTGTATGCATTGCTCAAGAAATTCAAGAGGGTGTTGAGCCCAACCTGGAGATAATTAAGGGGGGTGTTGGAAGTTGGTGGTCTTAGATTTATATAAATTGCTCAAGAAATTTTTTTGGGGGGAGGGGGGGTGGTTGTCGTACTTAACCTGGAGATAATTAGGGGGGGGGGGGGTGAGAGGGTGTACAAATCACTGCACCAAACTCGTCCTTTGCAACTCTTCCTAACTATAGACAGGATCGCAAATATTAAGGCTATTTCTGCGGTCACACGGGTTTATATTCGCAGCCGAAATATTTACCCGCTAATAGCTCACGATCCAAGAATGCTGACAACACTGTAGAACATTGCCTTGAATGCAGAAGCCGCTCAGTGCAATCCGGAAAATGAATCATGTTTAAAGCCGTGCTGTCAAAAATGGTTTCTCAAAAAGTTTACACAAAAGAGAGCCATTGATTTATGATCATAGGAACGGAACTTGGGGAAGGGAGAGCTGCAGACCTGAGGATGGTTGAGGGCCCCAATTAGAGTGCCTTCATACACACGTGCGCTTTTGCTTGAGTGGTGACATCTCAGCCATTTTCACGCCCAATCGTTTTTTTGTGCATTTTGAAGTGCGCGCACTACGGTGTTACTCAGCTCGAGCGCGCAGCTTTGGCTAATGCATAGACGCCATTTTATCGCCCAAGTCACGCAGCAGGTGCGCGAGACCGTCACGCGCTGGCATATTCGTGCAACAATGGATGTCTTCACCCTGAGACAGACAGACATGTAGGCACCCTAGCCCCAATGCTATTACTGCGCCACCTTCTAAAGCTGGGGTCACACATTACTCATCCTACGAATACAGTTTGCAAACTTTAATTCGGAGAAACACAACATTCATACTTTGTATGTCGCACGGCAACCACTTCAAGAAATAGCTTGGCACGCGGCTTATGAAACACTGATGTGACGGTGAGTCGCACTCGATCGATGTCTGCAGACTTTTTTGTATTTTGTATAATCAATGTGACACCGGCCTGACTCGGGCATGATATGCTAGCTTACAAAAGTAAGTGGCGAGTGCCTGGAGCTGAGCTGGTTGGTTAAACATAATAGACCGATCTCACTAGGCGTTCGGCGCATGACCGACGCCGCCATAACTTTAGTTCGCAGGAGGCAGACGGCCGTACATGTGAGAGCTCGTGCCGTCTTGTGCTCCACACTCGCAGAGCTCCAGTGGGGTTGTCGCACGTGCAGAAAGACTAAAGTTCCCTCGATGCATTGCGGCAGCGGTGGCGTAGTCAAACTGGATGGTGAAATCGGTCTATTCTGAAGGTTTGCAGCTGAACGTAGATTAAACAAAGAAAGGGAAAAGAAAAACGACACAGATTTTCATATTTAGTTACAAAAGTATTCGAAATTTTGAGGCTTCAACAAGGGTTTTTCATATTTGAGGATGCATTTATTGCCAGTATTATTATACATAAAGTAAGATTACATAAACTGCCCTTAAATAACAACTTAAATTCATGTGTGAACTTTGTGTTGTACTTCTAGCTCCGATCAATCATCACAGAATGGGAGGAAATTGCCCAGGGCTTCGAGACAGAGTGGAATTTTCCTCATTGTGTTGGGGCCGTTGACGGGAAACACGCACAGATCGATGCCCCTGCCGATTCTGGAAGCCTGTACTATTACTACAAGGTGCTCCATATGCGTATACAAATTGATCTTCACATTTATCACGTTTTGCAAAAGCGCATGAAGTGACGTAACATACACCTTTTCAGGATACCTACTCTATAGTGCTGATGGCTGTCGAGGACAGCAAGTTGAGGTTTATGGCCATAGACGTTGTTGCATATTGCCACCGAAGTGATGGTGGCGTCTTCAAGGCATCAATAATAAGACAGTGCTTCAGTCAAGGTGCCTTGAATTTGCCATTATCAAATCAGTTGCCATCTTCCCATACTATCGCCCCGTGCGGCTTTATTGGAGACGAGGCATTTCAACTGAGGACCTATCCTGACAGATACCTCAATGATAATCTTGGGATTTCAACTATCGACTCTGTAGAGCGAGGTAACCTTTAGAACTGTCGCACTTGCATTAGGATAATAAAGACACAGTGTTGTCCTTGTTCCATTTCCAGGAGGTGCGTCGAGAACGCATTCGGAATTTTGGTTACGGGATTCCGCACCTTCCGCAGGCCAATTGGCCTCCTCCCAGACTGCGCCACTGGAGTCGTCCTCGCAGCTCGTGTACTGCAAAATTAGCTACGAGACAACAAGTTGTACATGCCAGATGCATATGCTGATGAAGTCGACCCCTTCGGCAACATTAATGATGGCCAGTAACGCAAGGAGGCCTCTCAGCAGACGAATGCGTTGTTCCACTTGGCTGATATTGCGGCACCATAAACCAATCTCTCCGAAAACGCAACACAGTGGCCACCGCCGTGAGAGACCTGTACTGCAGGAGCTTTGTAAAGGAAGGTGCAGTGTCATATGGCAAAGGTAAAAGAAGTGCAGGAAGGCAGGATACGAAGAATTTGAATCGACGACAAGGTGTGTGCGTCTGCGTCTACATGGGGGGGGGGGGGGGGGGGGGAGTGTCAGTCGGTGACATCCCACTTCAGCTCTGTATCCTGAGCATGGACGTTTTGGTGTCTGCGCCCGGCCGGCCGCCAACTTGCCTTCGCTGCGGGCGGGTTGGGCATATGCGAGGGCAGTGCGCGACACCATGGTGTTCCAGATGCCGTTGTTTTTGACACAATGCCGAGGCGTGTGTGCCCGCCTATGCAAGCATGGCTCGAGTGACAGGCGCTGCGACCATGGGAACCGCTGAGCTGGGCGCCACTATGGATGAGCTGGACATGATCGAGGCCAGTCCCTCAATGCAGGTACTCGCTGAGAAACATCCGACACCCGGACAGGAGCTGAGGCAGTGAGGATGGACTTCGCGAAAACTCCGATAGAGAATCCGTTCGCCGTGCTGGGCGCGCTGTCAACGAGCGCCGAGGAAGAGAATTGCGGTGTGGAAGACGGCCACTCCGTGGGCAAAGAACACCCGAGGACGAGAAAACCTGTTGATGGAGAGACCGACGCCGGAGGGGACGACGCTGCTATACATCGTTTCAGCTTCGGTCCGAGCGCGGCCGATGTTATGAGCCGAAGGGCCAATCAAACAGCGCAAAAAGCGCTGCGTCATGGGGTGCTCTCTGATCTTGATAGGACCAGCCGGGGGAGGAGTACGCACAGAGAGACGGCGAATACCGGCTGGTCCTATCAACTGCAGAAAGCACGCCATGACGTTGGGCCTCTTTCGCTGTTTGATTGGACCTTCGGCTCATAACATCGGCCGCGCTCGGACCGAAGCTGAAACGAAGTATAGCAGCCCAAGTGGGATTAGGGACCACGGAGGGGTCGACGGGGAGGACAACAAAGAGAGCTGGCAGATGGGGCAAAAGAAAGGACGACTAAGGGATACAATAGTAAGGGTGCAGGCGAGCTGGTGGATGTTAACCATGTTGAATATACCTGAGACTGGGGTAGAAAAACATAAAAGTCGAAGAAACAGAACGGGACAGGACGACGTCTCAAACTCAGCTCAATTATCTTTTGTCCTTCGGGTACGCCTCTCCCATGACTTTCTCCATCCTACTAATAGCGTGATCTATAAAAGCGACCTTTTCTTCCGGGACGACCTTTCTGGCCACAGTGTGAATGGTAGACAACACGTCAAGTCTCGAGGGTTTTACATCTAAACAACACTTCGGTCCCTTAGCTAACACTTCCTCCGTCGCGCGTGTTAACGCTTCCCCACATGGATTGATAGGAGACTGTCGAGACTTAGGCCATGCATCAATCCCAAACCACGTTTTTTGCGGCCCATTATTAACAATATTTGAGTTTTTTAGACTGTCCAAAACATGTCTACGCTTCACATACCATAGTCGGTCGAACAGGGTTCTTTTGCTGCTGGTCCATTGATGGTACTCCCGGTGGTACTTGAAATCATCTCCCAGGAGAAGAGTCCAAAGTCTGTCGCAGGCTCCTTTGATGTCCTGGATCCTTTTGCTGGCTCCGTCCCGGTAGGCCTTGATGATCTTTTTCTTGGCGTACCAAGGAACACTGGGTGAGCTGAGTTTGAGACGTCGTCCTGTCCCGTTCTGTTTCTTCGACTTTTATGTTTTTCTACCCCAGTCTCAGGTATATTCAACATGGTTGACGACTAAGGAAAAACCGGAAACTTGACGGCCGCCACCCCCACCCGCCACCCTCACCGACCTTGGCCGACACCGTGACCGCTCCACGCGCCCGTCAGAATGTTCCCTCAGGGGGGGCTTCTTCTGCCGCCGACCTCTGACTTCCCTACTCGTGTGGACGTTACTAAAATATCAGCCATTACAGATACCGCGAGCGGGGCCATCCCTGTTGGCGGGGCAAGCATAAAGTGCCCCTGCTAGCTGTGTTTCGGCATTACCTTATTATCGGGGGTAAATTTTTTTTCGCGTGTTATTTATTCCTTATAACAACAGCAGTGCTTATCCCCTGCCCAACGCAGATGCTCCTCCTAGTTTTTTTTTTAACGCACATTTCATTTGAAATAAGCATCATGATCTAAGCATCATTTTAGAAGGTTTCAAATTTCTTTTTGATGTAATTATGTTGACTGAAACGGGGGCTGACGCGAAAACTGATGTTCCAATTTTAGAACCGTACAAAACGTACTCCGTAAACCGCTCCTCACAGCGAGAAGGCGCTGTTTGTATGTATGTAAAAACTAATCTTAACTGCACCGAAATTAGCGAATTCACGACAGTGCAACGTGATTATGAAGTTTTAACGGTCAAACATTCGAAGTGCGTCTTTTCTTGTTCCGAGCCGACCAGGGTAGACAAGCGGCCACCAAAATTGAAGTCTTAGTGGCACTTCAGTGTGTTGTTTGGCACCAGGATTCTACGGAACTGTCAGGGAAGTGATTTCCCTGGAGAGCCTTGTATTTTCCTGGTCCGACCCGACCAGGGTAAACAGGCGGCCACCAAGAAAGAGAGAGAATAAACTTTATTCAAATCGGTCCAGCAGTTTTGCTTTAGGGCGAGATGGGGGATGATGGGATTACCTCCTGTCCCGTCCCACCCTCCGTCGACGATGGTGGAGGTGCCTCAGGGGACGGCTCGGAGTCCTTGGACCCGGGCGGCATCTTCGGCTTGCCGAACGGCCCAAAGCTGGTCGGCCAGGTCGTCGCCGGTGAGTGCCTCCTCCCAGCGGCGGCGACGCCACCGGAGGCGACCCGCGGCGGCGACCGCAGCCGCGGCGACGGCCGCCCCCGGCCCCGGCGCGGCGGCGGCGACGATTGAGCTCGAATTTTCTTCCTGACTAACGTCCGCCGCAACGTGAGCAGTGGCCGTGATAGTCTCTTTTCCGGTGCATTCCCAAAGCATCTGTCGCAGCGTAGCTCTGTTTCCGCACTTTTTACATGCGTCCATCAGGTATAGGCTCGGGTAACAGCGGCGTACAGTCGCAGGGCTGGGGTAGCTGTGCGTTTGCAGTAATCTCCAGGTTACGGCCTCCGTTTTGTTTAGCTTGCCCTGTGGTGGCGGGTATTTGCGTCTGTTTAATCTGTGATGTTGGGTGATGTCCCTGAACGTCAGTTAAATATTTTGTAGCGCTTCACTGTATTCACTGGCCCAGGATTCCACGGAACTGCCTGGGAGTGGTTTTGGGTGTCGTTCATTGCCTTTGCAAAAGTCAGTGCGCCAAGGAACGAAACTGCCTCCGTTCATTATTTCTTGGCTGGAGGTTGCTTTTCATTGGACCCTGAAGTTGTCGCTATGGCAACTTTTACCTACATTAACTTCCAATCTTTTTTTTTTTTTTAGCTTAAATTTGACTCTTAAGTCAAATTTAAGAAAATGTTCGTGATGTAGCTCCGTCCGCAAGTATCTGCGCTTGGACCTTCTGGGATTCCGACACCACCGCAGAAGACAGGTACGTCGCCTTGGCACCGCAAACTACCAGTCATGTTTCCTTCCTCTTCTCACTTGCAGTGGCAGACGCAGTCCTTTTCTCAGCGTATGCAAGAATCTTCGAAGGTTTGCGAACAATTTGAACGTGCCTCATCCATGTTGAAAGTGTGAGACGGTGTAAGCTGTTCTTCACAAGTAATGTTTTTAAAGTATCTTTCACCACATGTTTTGAAAATAATAGAGCTCTGAGAACTGCGAAACCTTCCAGTTTAAGAAGTAGAATCCATGCTTTATGATGCTTCAAGAACATCTACTTACTACCCCCCGTCGACAGCATCCCCCTTTAAACACAGACCAAGTTCAAAGCGCTGCCTCTGCCCCTTATGTCGCTGGCTTCGTCGCATCTCTTTGGAGGCTACAGATGCATTCATCTGACGCAGGTGCAGAATTTCATCACATTTTCGAGGCTGGTCGACCCACGAACAATAACTGCACATCTCTTTTTCAACAACATTTTCCCGCCCATTGTAGTAGAATCTCCATGAAGTAAAGTTGACAAGTGGCGTCACCTTTCTGTAAACTACCAAGTAAATTACATTGCCAAATTCGAATACAGATGGCGCTAGAATTAAAAATGTCGCATTATGCCCCGTGTTTTGTTTCGTCCCGGTTTACCCAATAAAGCTGCTTCTATCAGTTGGATCAACCAATGTTCGACCAGACCATGTTTATATAAAATAAAATAAAATTTAGAAACGACTGAATTTTTTTTACTATTACACAATTTTTGAGAGTTAGCAAGAAATAACACAACGGGATATTGTCAACTGGTGTTATGTACCCTTGTAGTAAACTAATATTATTAAGGCACTTATCCACGGCCAAATTAAACAATAACTTGAGCTTTTCAAACTCAGCCAATTATTCAGTATGTGCCCAATATTGGGCCCATACTGGATAATATTGGGGGAAGACGGCGGCCTGGACCAGGAATGGGGGAGTCGCGGGAATGTCATTCTTAGTGGCGCCTCGAGCGGGCGTCTGCCTAATTGGGGAGCCGGGACAGCGGAACGCACTGGTTCCCATGGGTGACTGCCGGATGTGGTCTCTGGAGTAGTAAACTGTGCCGAACATGTCAGCTTTACTTTCATTGCGCGAGCGGGCCAGGTTTGTGGGAGCACCGATCTTCACGGCGCTTCCTTTTGATGTCCGTCGGAGCGAGCGGGGGGTCTCTTGTGTTTATTTTGGTTATCCGTTTGAGATACCCTGTTTTTGTTTTGCTTGTGTTCTTTTATGACCGATCGTCTATACCAGAAAGAAAACAGCGTGGGAATCTGGGTGATTGGTTCGGACGATTGGGAATGGGAACTTTACTCCGACTCTAAAACGGAGGGGCCAAGGTTGAGAAGGGCTTTTTGAGACGGATCGAGCTGGGTGCCGGTTGGGCTCCTTGTTGGGGTTTCCGACGACGGAAAGTGCCGGGCAGCGACGTCTGGTCCCACCCGCCACTGCCAACGTATTATGTTAAATAAATATATCTAAGTTAAAATCTAAAACCGCCTGACTGAACTCCACTTCGCAACGTGTCCGCCATCAGGCCCCTTGTTGCAGGTGGCCGAATATCATCTGCATCAACGACCTTTTCGTAACTTATGCCCTAGGAAAAAAAATATATCAAGGATACAACACGAAACACTTGGCACAAAGCACAAAGTGCGCTCCGAAAGGGGGACCAACGTGGACCCCCCAAGGCAGCTTTTGAGGGCATCTTACGTGTTTCTACTTGGGAAGCACACAATTAAGGGCCCCCTTTGTGGGGCCCACAGGGGGCGAAGGTGGGCGGCCTACCTGCGCCCCCCTTGTGGAGACCACAGTGAGCCTTTGTGGGCAACCCAGAAATGGCCCCCCAGGAACCTAATTTTGTTCGGGGTAATTTCATCATTTCCCTACAATGTCAGGTATTGCAGTGCATCCCAAATTGAGCATGCCTCACTTTTCTCATGTGCAGACTGGAAATATGATTATCATTTTGATAGATCAAAAAAGCGTATTGTGTATGACCATGAAAAGTTGGGCATTTTAAGTGTACAAAATGTTTAAAAAAAAACTGTGCACACTTTCATATAAAATCCTATTGGACGGGTAATAGGAACGCATAACCAGCTTGAGCCAACTACAGACATATGACACTCCGACGAGCGTGTTTGGATTTCGCCGTCATATAAATACTTCGCGTAAAAATTTCACCCCATGTAAAACGGCCTTCTTAACATGTACACAGAGTAGTAAATTAGTAAAAACATTTTCTAAAACTAAACTTTTTTTCTCACGGTTAAACTTACAGTCCTCGGTGATTTAATATCAAAGTGAACCGATCTCCTATGTTGAATTTGCTGAACGCGCAGTAAATATTCTCAATATCAGCAGAAAGTGTCATTTTTGTAGTTGCGCATGTAGTCCAAGTTCGGCATGCTTAAGCTTTGCCCCCTTGGAGCCCCCATCTTCGTAAACTTGGCCCCTGCAGAGCCAAGGTGGGACCCACGGGGGTTTTACATGGCTAAACCAACTCAGGCACACCCAGACTTCACTGCCGTGGAGCCCTCATGTTGCATTCGGTCCCCGTCGAGACGAGCTGGGTTCCACGAGGGCTTTATATGAGCAACGCAACTGGGGCATGCCCATGCTTCGCTGCCGTGGAGGCCACATAATCGCAACTTGGTCCCCACACGCCCGAGGTGGGACGTACGGGAGTCTTACATGACCAGCCCAAGTTGGGCATCCTTGCACTTTGCCGCCGTGGAGCCCGTCTTTTCGCAAACTTGGCCCGCGCAGAACCGAGATGGAACCCACGGGTTTTTTACATGGGCAGCCCAACTCGGGAACGCCCACGCTCACCCACCGTGGAGCCCACATCATCGCTTTTGGCTCCCGCCGAGCCGAGGTGGGTCACACTGGTGTTTTAAATGGGCAGCGCGAGTTGGGCATGACTGCACTTTGCCGCTGTGGAGCCGACAGCGTTGCTGACTCGCCCTCCACAGAGACGAGAACGAATTCAAGGAGTTTTACAAGGGCAGCCCAAGTCGGGCATGCCAACGCTTCGCCACCGTGCAGCCCACGTCATCCCAACTTCGCCCCCGCATAGCCGAGGTGGGACCCACGTGGGTTTTAGATGGGCAACCCAACTCGGGAACACCCATGCTTTGCCGCCGTTGGACCCACATCATGGCAACTTCGCCCCCGTAAAGCCGAGATGGTATCCATGGGTGTTTTGCATGAGCAGCCCAAGTTGGGCACGCCCACACTTCGCCGTCGTAGACCCCGCATCATCGCAACTCGGCCCCCGCACGGCCAAGGTGAGGCCCACGTGGTTTTTACATGGGCAGCCCAACTCGGGCGTGCCCACGCCTTGCCCGCATCTTCACTAACTCTGCCCCCGTACTGCCGAGGTGGGACCCATGGAGGTATTGCACGGGCAGCCCTAGTCGGGCACGCCCATACTTTACCCCCCTTAAAGGGATTGTCCGGTCAAATTTTGTATTCGAGAAAACAATTGAATATCATTGTTATTGCCTCGAGAAGCATCGTACGTGCAATATCCGAATTTTATATGCCCCTCTGCGTGAGTAATCGAATTTATACTGCTCCAATCGCACTCTAGCGTAAACGCTGCTTTCGTAGGCAACATTGAAGCTCTGACGTCACAAAACACAAAGCGAGCATTTTTTTCTCGTTGTTTGCCTGCGAGTGAACGCCAGAGCGTGCTTCGTTTTTGTTGTTGTGCGCGATTTGTTTCGTGGTTGGGTGAAACTTTTGTTGTGCGGTTGGGTGTCACAACCACCGGGCAGCACATGCGAGCCAAGACATGACGTTCCACACTTTTCCGCGAGACGTGCAGTGACGAGCAAAGTGGATCGCCGTCGTGCGTAGGGACTGGGTTCCCGTCCAGATCGAGATCCTGCTTATGCAGCAATCATCTCACATAAGAAAGCTACGAGCTGAGCTCTCAGAGGACAGAAGGCTTGTAAGCTGAGGTGTGATGCTGTGCCAACAATATTAAACTACGTCCACCCACTCCTCGCCCAAATCGGATCAGTCAATTTAGGTCTGTTCGATTCGCTTGAACTGGCTGAATTAGTTCGGCAGTGCAGGAACTGGTGCATTCGATTCAACCGGAAGTTGCACGACCGCTGCACTGGCGCGTTCGATTCATCCTAGTTCTGAACGAGTTCAGACCCAGTTCCTCAAAATCTTGCACCGGCTCCGGACTCGGTTCAGCGTCCGTGCACAAGCAGACAACAAGAGCAGACGGCGATAGCAAACTCCTCGTCCGTCTCTGCTCGCGGTGTCATTTTTCGCAGCGATTGCTCAAATGTCTGCGATGTTTAACAATAACGCCGATACGGAGGTTGCATTTCCTTTCATTTATGATAATAACGTACCCGCGGTGGACGCGGAATTGAGATCATAACCGAGTGTAGGAATTTGCTTGATTATGATATTCTAAAAGCGTTTTAGGCACCTGCTCGCGTAGATTCGGCTCCCTGTGGTGAGTGTTGAAATATTGGCTCACGTAAATTGTTTCATTTTGATGCTATGCGGGGATCCACAGTGTTGATATTCTTACTTACAGACACGGGAAAGGTATTGCCTTCTTGATGGTCTCCGCCTTCAGTTGCTCTTGGATGCATATTGACGACTCCGATACATTGCAGAGGTCTGGGATTTAGTACGTTGGCACTTGCATGTCGCCGTAGCTCAGCATAATACTGCATGCCTTGTCCGCTGGTATCTGTGGACGCCCACTAACGGGCCTGGGAAAAACACCGAGAATTGGCATTTTTTTTTTTGCCGATTCTCGCTTCAACTTGACGCCAAAGTTGCGGTCGATAATTGTCTTGGCCAAGACGCTATCGTCAGGCCTTCGTCTTCGAGGTGACCGGTATACCGACCGCGCGCTGCCGCCAGTGACTCCCCCGACGCAAAATGATCCTGATGCCGCGAACCTATCGTCGAAATGCAAAGATTCCCTTTGAGGGGCATTTGCCGCTACCTTCTTGACTTCTAACCGACTGTAGTACAGAACTTCCTGGCCGAATCGAACAGACCTTGATTATGCAGCGAAACCGAAACCAACAGCTTGGCCATCTCGAAATGATTAGAAGTTGTATTCAGCACGCGTGCAGCCCGATTTCTGTTTGACCCGCATGTAAAAATGGAGCGTAGCTACGATTCACCAAACTCGTCCAAGTCAAGTGACGACATGCATTTGAACGGCTCGCCGTTTGCCTTCGACCCGCGGACGTCGCCCCTGAGGGGATGACCAGCAGCCTCATCACCGATCCAGTGGATCAGTGGATCCGCCGAAATGTGTATCCAGATGCCGCTTCGTGTACCTAAGTGCCGCTTCAGAGACGAAAACTGCATCCTTTGCTTTGCAAGCGCCCCTAGTTCGATCGGAGTCCAACGCAGTTGTGTTTGCGCGAAACGGCATACGTTTGCTCGAAGCTCATGGCTGTCTGGGAGTAATATCCTGCTAAAAGGCGTGCCTTTTTTTTTTTTGCACGTGCTTGGGAACTGCATTAAAAGAACCGTATTTCAGTAGGGTACTGCCTAGGAGACTATATAATTCTAAACAAAATACAAGACATCCATCGACCAACGCTTGTTATCCCGACCATCCGACAAACCTTTGCGTTTTGTGACGTCACGCAGCACCTACGGATGTCAGCCATTGACACTGGCGAAATTCGGGGTGCAGTTTCGTACATAGGATCATGAAAGGTTTAATTAATAAGGGGAGATCATATATCAAAATAAAAATGACGTTTGTCTATATGGAGGCTCCCTCGACGTAAGGAGCGCAAGAACTTAAGTACTTCCGGTTTCGACCGGACAATCCCTTTAAGCTTACATACGCGCTAACTTTGCTCCTGCATAGCCGAAGTGGGATTCACGGCGGTATAGCACAGACAGCCCATATTGGGCGTGCCCTTGCGTAGCCGAAGTGGGACCCACTTCAGCTGCAAGGGCAAGGGCGTGGGCATGCCGAAGTTCGGCATGCCCACGCTGTGCCCAACTTTTCCCTCTCACATTCGAGGTGGAAACCGCCGCGGCACTGCGTGAACAGTGCTGCGACTGGGAGGGGACGGTCTCAGGTGCGGAACCAGGAGTCGGGGCTGTGGCTCACTAATCACATAGCCCCGAGGAAACAGACCTGGAGTGGGAGTACTGAAGTAGAACTTTTATGTACAGTGAATATATAGGTAGCTGGTCGACGGTTTAAACAGCGTCTTTTGGGCTCCCCCAGCCCATGTTATATAGCACACCGAGGGCGAAAAGTTTCTCTGAGAAAGACGAGCCTTTCCTGGAGTTCGAGTGTTCACGTGGTGTTCGAGGAGGCTGATGCAATTGCCCTGTGTTTTTTCAGCAAGGTGGTCCGTAGCCGCTCTTGCCATGCTTCGGTTTCTGATGCAAGGCGCCGACGCTTTTGCCGCTTGAACTGAAACACAACACCGACGGACCCCCCCCCCCCCCCTCCCCCCCACACACACACACGCATAAGCCGGTGTTTTTCCTTGCGAGGGTCGTCGGTTCAAGATCGTCTCGTGGCTTCCGGAAGGCGTTATTTTTGTGTTTAGAGCCCCCAGCGAAGGCCACCACCAACCCGATGTCTCAAGGGCTCTGCGCTCTGGATAGATTAGAATAGAGTGATCTCGGGCGGTCTCCCCTTCAGCACTCCCAAACACAACAGCTCCTCCGCCGACCGGGAAACATTCTTGAGGTGCAGCAGTCTGTAACCCCGCCACTGAAAGACGTCACCTCGCCGTCTTCTCCCATCAGTCCAGGAGTCCATCAGTCGTTGCAACCTCTTGAATAGACAACAAGCCCGTGAATCACAAAACCACAAGGCTCGAAACAGCAGAAGCCAGGAAGTGTCCACTTCCCCCGAAAGACCGCAAAAAAAGAAAAAAGGATACTGAAGTCGTGTTCATCATGATTTGTTTGAAGCCCGAGCGGGGCTGTAACGTTCTGAAAAGCAAAAGATTAGAACGACTGGAAACCGAAACTCGATGGCGCTAAACCCAAACTCTTCGAAGACCCCGCAGTCTATTGAATACATGCGACTGAAAGCGTCAGTACTTGAGTTTTAACTTTATTTTTTCTAAACTACATTGAAGTTATACTCCTGGAGAGCGAAACTCCTTCTTAACATCCGCACGTTTTTTTTTTCTTTTTGTGTGTGTGTGTGTTTTGTTTTCTTTTTTTGTTTGTGACATTTGATGAAGACAGGTGAGGTGACACTCGTCCGTCATGACCGTGAGGTAACAGGACAGTTTTTGTGCGGCCCAGACTAGACAATCACACTTCTTTTCGGGTACCCTATACACCTCCTCTCGTGTTGTGAGCTTGCTGATCACGTAGAAGACCGGATGCTCCTCTCGGTACTTTATTTGGCACAACACCAAGCCCATTCACCAATCTCTCGCGTCCCACTAAACAAAAAAAAAAACGGCTGAGCGTAGTCGGGTGCTTTCAGCGCCGGCTGCTCTTTGAGCACTTCCTTCAACCCCTGGAAAGACTGCTCCCTTTTCTCACCCATAAGACCTCGTCAGGATCGTGCTCTCGCAGGGAGTCAGTAAGGGGAGTAGCTATGTGAGAGTATTTCGGTGCATAACGTGGGGAATACCCTATCAAACCCAGAAAGGAGCAAACCTGCGTCTTCGTCTTTTGTTTCGGGTATTTGTCTATGACGGCTGCTTTTTCCTTTGAGGGCCGGTAACACACCTGTCGAATCGCGTGACCTAGGTAGGGGACCTCAGCTGGCCCCAGTTGATATTTCTGGGCTTTTACGGTAAGACCTGCATCACGCAGCCTACGAAATACTTCCCTCAAGTGTGAAAGTGCATCCTGCCATGTTTCCGAAAATATCGCTGTATAATCCAGATATGGCAGTGTAAAAACTTATGTTCTACGAAGGGCATTTCTCACACTCTTAAGAAAAAAAGTAAATACGCTGCCACAACCATTCCTAGGAGAGCTACGGTAATGGAAACAACCTTTGCTCCCCTACCGTTAGCACCTCAAAGTTGAACCCCCAGGACTAACTTTTCCACCCTTGCATTTAGGCTATTGGAACTAAATGTTGCGCATTTAACTGATTTATTAATATATTGCGCCCTTACACACACAGGTGGCACTAGTCAACGTGAAATTCAAAACAGGTAGAAACTACGTTATCGCTGGGTTAGATCGTTTCCACGCTCATTACATTCCCATATGAACAACGCTTATTTCACATTTGAAGACGTATTAGACATTTTACATTTTAACATAGATAAGGAATTAGAACACAGATGGCACATGCACAACACACACGAGACGACACACACACGACGACACGCTAATTCAACCTTTTTTTTTTCTTTATTGCGAGACATTATTCAATCAAAAAAATACACTTTCAGAAAATCTTATAAAAAAAAGTGAAAGCCGTTTACAACTCCCTGTAACGCCGAATTGGAGCGCAGCACTAGAGGAGGAGGAGTGAAGGGTACTGAGGGGAGGGTAGACCCCTCCTCCTTCTGCTCCCCTCATTCTTTAATATGCTCCGGGGGGGGGGGTCACGTGACCTCGGGGGGGGGGGGGGGGTGTCACGTGACCTCGGGGAGGCGTGACCTGGGGGTCACGTGACCTTGGGGTGACCTTGAGGGGTCACGTGACATTGGGGTGTCACGTGGGGGTCACGTGACCTTGATGTGACCTTGGGAGGGGTCACGTGACCTCGGGGGGTCACGTGACCTTGGGAAAGGGACCAAGTGACCTCGGAGGGGTCACGTGACCTGGGGGTCAAGTGACCCCTCCGAGGCCACTTGACTTGGGGGTCACGTGACCTTGGGGTAACCTTATGGGTCACGTGACCTTCAGGGGGTCACGTGGCGATCACCTTGGGGGTCTCGTGACCTTGAAGTGACCTTGGGAGGGTCACGTGACCTTGGGTGACCTTGGGGGTCATGTGACCTTGGGATGAGCTTGGTTACGCCGACGGCGACGCCGATGCCGCTCAAGCCGGAAACGGGCGCCTAAGAGCTGCGCTTTAAAAGGACAAGCTGAATTACGACTGACGCAGACTGATTAACAAAATCTTAATGTGACCAGCCAGTCTAGGACTGGCAACCAGTCAGGCCCATCTCAGCACTCCCAGAACCACAACAGCAGCCCATTTGGGCATGCCCACGCTACGCCCACGTGGGACCAACGTGGATTGAGTAGGGCTACCCGAGCCCCCATCGACCATGTGGGACCCACATGGGCCCCACCTCTTGTGCTATCTGGTGCCCATCCTGCAGTTAACTGAACCTCACAACATGAAGTACTAAAGAGATATACTTTTTTTTATAAATGATAGATTCATATAAAGGGGCAGATAACACTTGTTTATTTATCGCTCGCAGTCACACTAACGAAAGTTACTTCCCTTGACAACGAGGGCACCATTCATCGATAATTCTTGATTTCGTCTTCTCCAAGTCCTGCTTCCAAGCTAAAAGAGTTGATCTCGCGGTTGAAGTGCAGATCTGTAGAGTAAGAAAATGCAACAGTGGTTTTATAGCGATCAGAACCCACATATCAGCGTTCGAATACATCTTCGATTTTCTAAATATAGTTTTCTTCTTTTTTTTATTCCGCTGCATTTCTTGTATAGTAAAATGCGCGATGAAAAGTTCACCTCATAATTGGCGTTACAATGTAATTTCTATGAATGATATTCGGATATTTGGGGTAGGAGGAGATTTTGTTTCCGTTTTTGGACCAAAAGATATACATTTTATCTACACGACAACAAATTTGAATCTAGCTCAGGTAATCTTGATAGTGACATCTTTGGACCCGAAGGAAATTTTCAGGAGTGCGTTGGTGTTTTTCTTTCACCAATATATATCGACCTTTGTTTTGTGAATTGGATGCGATCTTTTTCAGTGCACCCCTAAAAAGGCTTAGGGTTGTTTGTGCGACACTCAAAATAAAGCAATTAAACAAATAGTACACGTGCCGTGCCACTATTACTGAACTTTCACTATATAGCGAAGAGCATTAATCTCTGCCGTTAACAACCTACAAAACATGAGTACGATCTTCGTTTTACGGGAATAAAAGCCACAAAAAGAAGTTATAAGAAAACAAGCGGCGTTCACCCCCTCCACTTACAGACAAAATAAACGGCGCATGATTTCGTGTCGAATATATGCCGCCCAATGTTCATCCTAGCCACGCACTGCGGTTGGCAAATCGTATTGCATCAGATGAGCTCAAGAGATTGTTAGGGTTTGGTGGTTGCCGTCCCTGCAGCGGTTTTACTCGAATCACCACCCAAATGCTCGTCGGGGCTCACACAGTATTTGTGCCCATTCTATAAGCTCCATTTGTATATCGTTATCATAGGGTAATCCCGAGACGACGAAAACCATGCGATACCCGTTACTACGTCATTACATTTTGCAAGGAAAAAGTGGGAAGAAAAATCAATACGTATCGTGAAATTACCCCGCGAAAAAGACGTATCTTGGTCAGTGGCATTATATATGTGCGTGTATACCAACGCAGCACAAGCGCAAGTAAGCGTGTTTAAAGGGAAAACCGTGCCTATACAATATCGTTCCTTTCAAGGTGAGTGCGCTGGTTTATTGCAAGACACTTCAGAACGGGTTAAATATAAAAAAGACGGACAGCACGTCTTTCGAAAGATGTGGTTTCCGTGTTTTGTCATATATATTTTTCTCCATATCGTTCCCCTGACCTTCCAATATTAGTTTCAATAGTTGCTCCTATCGCTGTTGCTGCTACTTCAGTATTGTTGTTTTTATCCCGCTCGTACTTTTTGATAAAAATGAAATCACCGATATGTTATTATGTAATATATATTTTGGTATGTTATTGCTTATCTGTGAAAAACAACTGGCAGGACGTGTAATAATGTTTAAGAAGTTCGCCTCATCAACAGGTTGAAAGACGGACGGTATTGCACGTGGCCGCTGCCACTCGGTCTGTATCCACCAGTGTCTGACGGGAGGGTCGTTCGGGTGAACGCAGCACTGAGAAGCTTCGGGAATTCTGGCCAGACCGTCAAGTTCAGGGTACGTGGGTGAAACTTCCTACCAGCAGAGGCACCTTGGGCTTTTCTTGTCTACGTTGGGCGCCAGAGGTGGTTTTTTTGCTCACCGCTTGACCGGAGATAGGGGCCGAGTCATGGTGGAGGCTTTCATTATCGAGCCTTGTGTTCGACGGCTTGCGCTGCCATGGCTGAATTGTCCTGTTATTTTTCACGTGCCTCGTGTCCCGTTCCTTGGCCCGCGATCGCAGCACGAGCGCCCGCCGCATCTTGCCTAAATCATATACGTGCACATATCCCCGGAATCTTTTGTAGTATATCGCGACTTCAACTAAACGAACGGCACATAGAGTTGTATATTCCAACCTGCCCTGTGAGGGTCTCGCCCTAATTCATTCTTATGCGGCGAGATTCTTGGCCGCGTGGTGGTGAAGAAACCAAGCTGCTTAGTGAGGGCCTGAAAGCATTTGCTTGGAGTCACAGATAGGTGTTATATAACAGGTGTTTTTCTTCTTGTGAAATATCTGGCAGCAGCTTTGAAAAGTATTTAGACATTTAAATTAATGTTTATGCTAACTGCGTGCACGCTGTACACTGAGATATACCCAAACATCGGATCATCGGCATACACAAAAGGAAGGCGACTTTGAGCATCTTGCCAAATAAACTCAATGGAATCACATATGGTCAGGCAGATATAAGAATGGTTCACCTATTAACGCTGCAAATCTGTAGAGAGCCGGTCAAACCCACATGTGTTATGTCTAATCAAATATCAGTGCCAAAATATTTTGACGTAAAATGTGCCCTCAAAAAAGTGGAAGGTAACGATAAATATTTTTTTAACTTATGAAATAAAAGTTGTATAACGTGTACCTGCGAGAAAAAAAACTACAAAGGCAGTAAAAACATTGTCTCGTAACTTACCACTTTATTGCCGTAGCATACCCTTGGCATAGGCAGCCTACCACCATTGCATATCAACTCGCACGATCGAGTATCATAATTTTCGAAATTCTGAAATCATTAACATATAATGTCACGAATAAAACGTGAAAGTATCAACTTGAGAGTAAAAAAATAGATGTCGAATAAGTTGTGTCGGCCTGGAGTTGAGCCGGTTGGTTCGGCATGCTCCCTTGAATACCAGCTGAACGTAGAGGAGAAGCGCTTTTACTCTACGTTCGTCTGGTATTCAAGAAAGCATATAGAATAAGCTAGAACTTAAAATAATAAAAGTAATTAACTAGCGTCTCTTGCGTCGATGTCGGTGTAACAGCATGATCTGAGCCACGCAGTCCCTGGAGACTGCTCCGCCGCCTTATGTACCCGGCAGTTCAAATACACTTTTTCGTACGTGGCCGTCTCCGGATTTACGAAGGTTACGCGTATGTTGATGTGTTCCTCTCAAGTTCCAGGAATGTACTTCCAGATAAAGAACACTGGTACAAGAAGAATATTTGAGGGCGTCACTAAAACAGCCTCGGTCCAAGCAAGTGTCAGTGTGGCTAACATTCTTCAAAAGAGGTGTTCGCAACTCTCATTCACTTACTTTTCCGCATCACTCACTTACTTTACCGCATAATTCACTTACTTTACCGTACCCTTTTCCACAAAAATGGTGTAACATTTTTTTTTCAAAATTAGAAGGTGTTCTTTGCAACAGCAGCCTACTTTTTGACCGAAAATGGTGTACTAGGTCAAACAAGGGTGCTAAAATCCTGTAGCCATATCTGTACGTGTTACTCTCTACTCACTCAAAAAGTACGTTACTTGTTACTGCGAATCAAAAGGAACGCGTTAGCTCAGCCTGGAAGTAACGCGTTGTTTTATCGTTGTTCCGAACGTGTTGCTTTTTGTCAGCAGTAGACGCTTCCCACATTTGTCGTTAATAGTTCCTTGATATTCAACGCGTGTATTTGGGGAAAACTGTGTCTATACTCACATACCTTCTGCACATTTTTATGGTCTGCCTAGTGTTTCCTCGTCGTGCGGAATACAGGCGCATAGTAAACCTTCTCCTACAGACATAACTAAATACCGTTACTCGTTACTTCATCAAAAAGTAGCGAGCAATCTTATTTACTTATCTTAAAATGTATCCAGGTCGTTACTTTGTTACTTACAAAGTAACATGGTAAAAGTAACTCGTTACTTGTAACGTGTTACGGACAAGTCTGGTGGTTTTATGCAAGTGAGAAATGAAGCCTAATCTCAGCGGAAAAAAACCCACAAACTTCAAGCATTACTAGGTGTCTGATGCGTGACCAAAAATCCGCCTGGTTTGGGTATCGAACCCAGGACCTTTGTCCTTTGTCCTTCAAGCACTCCTTCGTGCAAATTATTATGAGTTGATGTCTACAGACATTTCTATGAATATAATAACTACATCATTCTGCTCTTTTTAACCAGTAAAACATTCTATATATGTAACGGGCATGGTGGCGGGAGGCCGAAGGTGTGCGTATTTAACTGGGAAGAAAAACACCTTTGGTGAAAACAGCAACAACGGACGATTTATTCTTCGACGTTTCGGCCGGAGTCCTGACGAAGGCCGGACTCCGGCCGAAACGTCGAAGATTAAATCGTCCGTTGTTGCTGTTTTCACCAAGGTTTTTTTTCTTCCCAGTTATATATGGGCGGTTTCATTCGGATTCAGGCAACGAGGTGACGTCATATTTTTATTTTGCTTCAAATTTTTATATTTCGTGGCGCATGTTCCAAGAAGAACAATCCTTTTTTTTAAATGTCCTAACATGTTTAGTTTAAAAAAAAAAAATCTCAAATAAGCGGGAAAGGACGACGAGCTTTTGACGATTGTCGTGTGTGGCGTTTTTGAATCACTCTCAATCTCAAAATATTAAAAATAGAGTGTTTATACTTTTAATGTAGTATATATGCAAGTAGGTAAAACGACATTATAACTGCTAGTTATCATTCGTCAATGCAATCTCCGTAAAAACTACCAAACATGCCTTTGCGAACAACTGTAAGCTAAATTGGGGATTTTTTTTGGCTTTTTTTTTTTAGTCGACTATGTTTAGTATCGCTTTTAAAATAATACCATGTGTAGAATCTTTCATTGCCTTCCAAATTAATCAAACTTGGCGCCTTTATCACGCACGAGTACTGAGAAATAAATTATGAAACAGAGAAGGTTTTCACTTTTCGTTCAATTTCAACAGGCTGTATAGAAAAAACATTTTTAATTTTTTTCTTAATTTTTCTCGCGTCGCGTTTTCTTCACAACCTTCTTTTTCCCAGAATACATTCCGTTAGAGGTATTTGCACTGGTTTTGTGTTTTAAGCCTCTAAATATGCTAAAAAAAATAGCAAATGCCAAAGGTGGGTTTTGACGATTGTCGTGTGTGGCGTTTTTGAATCACTCTCGACCTCAAAGTATTCAAAAGAGAACTTCTGTATTTTTTTATTGTGATATATATGCGAGTCGTTAAAACGACATTCCAACTACTATTTATTATTCGTCGATCCAATCTTTGTAAAAATCCTCTAACATGCCCCCGCAAACACCTGTGATCTAAACTGCGGATATTTTTGATTAGTCGGCTATGTTTAGTTTTGTTTCTAAAATAATACCACGTGTAGAACCTTTCAACGCCTTCCACATTATGCAAAGTCTGTATCTTAATCACGTACGAGTACTGAGAAATAATTTATGAAAGAGGGAAGGTTTTCACTTTTTGTTCAATTTCAGCTTTAAAACAAACAATTTCCTTTTTTGCGTCAAGTTTTTTTTTTTACACCCTTCTTTTAGCCAGCGTACATTCCTTAGAGCTATATGCAGTAGTTTTGAGTTTTAAGTCTCGAAATACGCTAAAAAAAAGAGCAAATGCTGATAATGGGTTTCTGGGTTAGCTGTATATTTTATTTTTTATTATAATAATCTAAGGTACGTTTAATAAATAATCATATTAAAGACCTTCATGTCGTTAGGCGTATAGTAACAAGTTTGCAATTCCGAAAGTCTAAACACACTATAAAATCGCAATTGCCGAAAGCGGGTTTTCAGACAATTTCCGCAGGTGCCATGATTGGAGGGGCCTCAAGCCTGAGCCCTATGCGTTACATAATCTATACTAGGTTAGAAATATCAAAGTATAATATTGTAGAACATTAGCGTAAAATAACTTTCTATTGGAAACCTTGATTTTTAAATGCGAAAGTTTATACTTTAATGCGAAATTCATGTTGATAAGAAAAAGAATAATTTTTTAGTACATTTAGAGGCTTAAAACTCACAACCAGCGCATATACCTTTAACGGAATGTTTTCTGGGTAAAAGAAAGGTGTGAGAAAAACGCAACGCGAAAAAAAAATGTTTTTTTTTTTTTTTACAGCGTGCTGATATTTAACGAAAAGTAAAAACCTTCTTTGTTTCATAATTTATTTCTCAGCACTCGTACATGATAAAGGCACAAATTTTGCTTAATTTGGAAGGCAATGAAAGGTTCTACACGGGTGGTATTAATTCAAAATCTATTCTAAACATAGTCGATTAAAAAAAAAATCCGCAGTTTATGTCACAGTTGTTCGCGGAAGCATGTTTGGGGATTTTTACAAAGATTGGATGGACGAATAATATATAGTAGTTGAAATTTCGTTTTACTGAATTGCATATATATCACAGAAAAAAAATATAGACGCTCTCTTTTGAATACTTTGAGATTAAGAGTGATTCAAAAACGCCACACACGGCAATCGTCAAAACCTAGTCATGCTTTCCCGCTTCTTTGAGATTTTTTGCTCAGAAACTAAACATGTTAGGACATTAAAATAAAAAGGATTGTTTTTCTTGCAACATGCGCCACAAAATATAAAAATTTGAAGCAAAATAAAAAAATACGACTGCACCCCGTTGCCTGAATCCAAATGAAACAGCCCAGATATAGGGTGGCCCAAGTCACGAGGCTCGATCTAAAATGGACCGTAAAAATCCACGTCTGCACGCAGCAATCTAAACTTTTCGTCAAATATGTATATCACAGGTCGGTTTTCTCTGGTAAAATTACAAAGCGTAGTTCTCTTTCTGTAAAAATAAGGCCAAGAATTACTTGCAGTTCTAGCCTCTTTAATACCTACCGCGTTCAAGGTTTTCAGCCTACTAGCTTCACCTGACACTAGTAGAACGGACGCTATAAATAAAGTCTCGTCCATTTATTAAATGTCCTATGTTTACGCGATGCGTCATTATGTTGGTAACATTGTCAGGATTTTGTAACATGTTGCGGCTTTCCATACCAAACCCACTATTTTCATAGGAAACGCTTTTAAACGATTAGTCTTCGCATTCTAAAAACAAGGAAGTCCCTTTGAACAATCTAAAAATACATTATTTACAAGTGCCACTGTTTGGTGCCTTCAAAGACTTACATTCAATTGCCCGAGTTCGCATTTTACCATTCCACCCGCAATAATGAGTTCCACACACTCGTCGCGAGTTCCGGCAGGAAACAAAAATCCCCCTGTAGAAAAAAAAAATTGTATGAAGCATTTTAAAGAAAAAACAGAAAACATTTTATTTAATTTTGTTTTCTTTTTAACTTCTGATTTCACATTACAGCTGCTAGAAGCACGTTTATCGCCTACATGTATGATAAAATGCATTCAAATACCATTGCTTTAATTTCGTTTTTTTATGTGTATAAAAACGTGGATTTGTTAGAACCGTCTTTTTGACCACTAATGTTACTGACATTATTTTATATTAAGAATGTTCTTGACAATGTGCGCTCTTTGTGATTATCTTTAAAAGCGAATTTGTTTTTATTGTACAGATTCCGAGTATTTTAAATAAAAAAGTAAATAAATAGGAATTATCGCAGTGCATCGACTGCTATACTGCACGTTAAAATCAATCTTAAGGTATTTATCAATTTCCTCCGGGTTAACCTTTCATTATTTGAAGAAAAAAAAAATAAGGCCACCCTTTTCATTAATGTCATTTATTACCATAGGATATTATTAATTTTAGGTCAGCAAACAAACATTTTTAAAGGCCGGTTTGCAACTCTGGCCATTTGCATAAAATATCCAGTAATGTCTATGAACACCATAACTCCTGTTATTTTGAACACTAGACGTCAGGTTATATTTTTTATACCTTTGATCGGTTAATTTTCTGTCCAGCTATCAAAAATTCAATACCTCAGGGTGTCGCGCCCGCTTCTTTGAAACGTCCAAATAATCGAATTTCTTGAATGGATATAAACACAAAAGATGTGTAGTTAAATAGTGTAGCGTGCGTCATTCTATTGAATGTTATCTGCAGCACAAATGTCCTTTCTGTCATATGCATATGAACACTGCTCGTTCCTACCTCGTCAAATACCTGACGTTCTAGCGCATTGCTTGAAATAAGAAGTGACGTTCAAAGAGCAGCGGTGGCGACCAATCATAAATGTTCCTCAAAGTGTATAAAACACTGACAAAATCATTTCGAGAGGAATCCCAAATTACGTATTGTATTTATATTATTTTTTTATTTATCAAAACTACTAATTGTTATTTGAGGATTTTTGTAGGGTGGTGCAAAACACAGATGCTTAATCATAACACATACAAAATGTCCCCATCAAAAAAAAAAGAAAAAGATAATCATGTTTTTTACTGCAAAAATAAAATATGAATCGCCAATTGTTGATGCTCTGTTCAAATGTACCAATGGATATCCAAACCAGATGCCAAACTTTCAGCACGAGCTGATATTTTATTCAAAATTGATGTGATTTTCTGAAAATTTCAATTTTCGCCCGTTTTCTGTTTCTGACACTATTGAGCGCCATGTATCTGAGAGCTTCGTCAGCCGCCATTTTCCCCTTGAAAATTCCAGAAAATCACTTATAACTCTTGAATAAGTCACCGGATAATGCTGAAAGCATCTGGTCCGGACCTCTAGAGCCCATTTTTGGTGGGAAAATAGCGTTCACTAATGCGAAGTTTATTTTTGCAATAAAACAAAAGTTTTTTTTCTTGGGGGAGGGGGGGGGGGGGGCACCCTGTAGTTATACAGAAAAATTGGTTTTGAATCCTCTAATTCGACTTACCGCTTTGAAGTGCCGGTAGAATAAGCACCACGACGAAGAGTATAAACTGCATGTTGCTTATATTGCAAGATATAATCGCAGTCTGACGGCAATGTCCACCTAAAATAGTAAAATTCACATAAATACAGCCTCGAAACTCGACAACGCTTCTTTTTCTCAGAAGTAGATACAAAATGTAAAGGTCGCTCAAAAAACTCTAGCGAAATATAGATGGTAGTTAATTTTTTTATATATATAAAACTTTCACCTTGCACTTAAAATCCACCCTTGAATATGTCTAAGAAAAATCTCAACACGTTCATTTTCTTTCCTAAGTTTGCGACATTTTAAAGGCTTATTGTTTCAAACCGTTCTTCCTAATCACTTTTAGAGTGATAACTTCAAGATACCACATGTTAACTCTCGATCACCCCTTCGTCGTTCTGAGCGATACGTGTTGTTTCGTCTTGTCACGAAGAACGGACACAGTGTTTGAAATATCCATGTGCCTTCTTTTTTTAACAATTTGCCGCTCGGTTTTTATAGTTTGAACTCACGAAACAGCCCAAGCATCTTCTTTGTTGTATTGGTGAAGCGTCCTGACTTTGTTGTGATCTATCTATTCGTGATTGTCTGTGTGAGTAGGCCTGTTATGCCTTTTTTTTTTCAAGGAGAAAGTCTTAGTTGTCGCATTACGCAAAAAGGGGCGGCGTTATGCCCGAAAGATGGCCACACCAATCATAGCCTCCTCTATATTGACAAAGCCTGGCGGATCGCCACGTGACGCGTCCGCCGAAAGTGAAAAGGTAGAGCGGCAGACAAGAGTCATGTAACGCGCGCCCCGCTGCGGCGAGACGCCGAAACATACTTGTCCCGAGCGATGGAATGTCCGCTCGTGGTTCTCGATCGCGTTCCTAGGGCTACCACTTCTTTTCTCGTCGAGTTTAAAAACCATGTTTCCGGTCCTCGCCACTGCAAAAGCTGTGCGCTGAATACTCAAACCCATTTATACTGAACTCGCCAAAAAAAAGTCTCCCTGTTTGATATAGAGGGTAATTCGATATAAAAGTTTTAATGAATTTGACTCTCAAAAGTCCACTTTCTGCTGACATATTACAAAATGAAATAGTCTGGCATCTTCTGCTGCTTTTTCTTCATTGCATCCGCGATTACGATATTTTTCTACGCTATATACGGACTCTAAAAATTTTGAGGCCGCTGCCTTCTATATTCGCGCATTAGCGCCGAATTAGGCCGAGAGTACGTCCGAGCAGTGCGCCATTTTGCTCTGCAAGTTGGCTTTCCCATAAGGCAGCCGGCACGTTGGGGAAAAGCAGCTAGCAGAGCAAGCTGGCTTCTTTTTTCTTTCGGGCGTCCGCGTCAACCACCCGGTAGAAAAGATAATATTCTCTTTTGCAGAGGGAGCGGGGAGAAGGAGCACGGAACACCCCCTTCCCGCTTCCTCCGCAAGAGATTTTTTTTTCTATCGGGCGGTCGACGCGGTTTTCCGAAAAAAAAAAACCCGTGACGAGAGGCACGTCGGACGTATCCGGAACGTCTAAAGGTACGTCAGACGTACCTTTAGACGTACCATTAGACGTACCCGGAACGTCTATTGGTACGTCAGACGTACCTTTAGACGTACCATTAGACGTACCCGGAACGTCTAATGGTACGTCGGACGTATCCGGAACGTCTAAAGGTACGTCGGACGTATCCGGAACGTCTAAAGCTACGTCAGACGTATCCGGAACCTCTAAAGGTACGTCGGACGTATCCGAAACGTCTAAGGTACGTCGGACGTATCCGAAACGTCTAAAGGTACGTCAGACGTATCCGGAACGTCTAAAGGTACGTCGGACGTATCCGGAACGTCTAAAGGCACGTCGGACGTATCCGGAACGTCTAAAGGTACGTCGGACGTATCCGGAACGTCTAAAGGTACGTCGGACGTATCCGGAACGTCTAAAGGTACGTCGGACGTATCCGGAACGTCTAAAGGTACGTCGGACGTATCCGGAAGGTCTAAAGGTACGACGTATCCGGAACGTCTAAAGGTACGTCGGACGTATACGGAACGTCTAAAGGTACGTCGGACGTATCCGAAACGTCTAAGGTACGTCGGACGTATCCGGAACGTCTAAAGGTACGTCAGACGTACCCGGAACGTCTAATGGTACGTCGGACGTATCCGGAACGTCTAAAGGTACGTCGGACGTATCCGGAACGTCTAAAGGTACGTCAGACGTATCCGGAACCTCTAAAGGTACGTCGGGCGTATTCGGAACGTCTAAAGGTACGTCGGACGTATCCGGAACGTCTAAAGGTACGTCAGACGTATCCGGAACGTCTAAAGGTACGTCGGACGTATCCGGAACGTCTAAAGGTAAGTCGAACGTACCTGGAACGTCTAAAGGTACGTCGGACGTACCCGGAACGTCTAAAGGTACGTCGGACGTATCCGGAACGTCTAAAGGTACGTCAGACGTATCCGGAACGTCTAAAGGTACGTCGGACGTATCCGGAACGTCTAAAGGTACGTTGGACGTATCCGGAACGTCTAAAGGTACGTCGGACGTATCCGGAACGTCTAAAGGTACGGCGGACGTATCCGGAACGTCTAAAGGTACGTCGGACGTATCCGGAACGTCTAAAGGTACGTCGGACGTATCCGGAACGTCTAAAGGTGCGTCGGACGTATCCGGAACGTCTAAAGGTGCGTCGGACGTATCCGGAACGTCTAAAGGTACGTCGGACGTATCCGGAACGTCTAAAGGTACGTCGGACGTATCCCGAACGTCTAAAGGTACGTCGGACGTATCCGGAACGTCTAAAGGTACGTCGGACGTATCCCGAACGTCTAAAGGTACGTCGGACGTATCCGGAACGTCTAAAGGTACGTCGGACGTACCCGGGACCTCTAAAGGTACGTCGGGCGTATCCAGAACGTCTAAAGGTACGTCGGACGGGTCTGGAACGTCTAAAGGTACGTCGGACGCATCCGGAACGTCTAAAGGTACGTCGGGCGTACCCGGAACGTCTAAAGGTACGTCGGACGTATCCGGGACGTCTAAAGGTACGTCGGACGTATCCGGAACGTCTAAAGGCACGTCGGACGTATCCGGAACGTCTAAAGGTACGTCGGACATATCCTGAACGTCTAAAGGTATTTCGGACATATCCGGAACGTCTAAAGGTACGTCGGACGTACCCGGAACGAGCAGTCTAAAAGTACGTTCGACGTATCCGGACCCCGGAGCCTTAAGATACATGTCGGACTTGCGCGGAACCGAGAGATGCGTCGGACATAACCGCGATTGGGGAAGGATCGTGTCACAGCGGGTCATGCGTGCCTTACTCAGTCCCCACTGGCAATTTTCATTTCATCTTTATTTCTCAGTGCTGCCGTAATTAGTCCATTCTAAGCACTTCTCTCTTTTCATACCCGCGACGTTCAAGAAGGGGGAGAGGGGAATGCGGCTATTTACATTTGGGAAATGCTCCAGAATGACAAAATTTGTGCGAGAAATATCAATTTTTATAGAAAATTCATTAGATAAATTCCACAGAAGAAATAATTCCAACCCTGGAGAGAATTAGTCCGCTCGCCGTCAATTCTCACTGCGAACCACGGTCAACCAGTTGCTCTCAATACGACTCGACGAGTCCTCAATGGCCCCGTCTAGTTAGCTGCATACAAACTCGCGAATTTTCTTCTGGAGTTCCGGATGTCGAATTTTTCATTATTGCGCCATCCCGTACACCTTTTACGGGTCGCAGCTCCCTTGAATACCTACTCTCGCTGTCTTCTCCACCGCATCACAAGGTATCGCAGATGTTTCTACAGTGCCGTGGTTCCCATTGCCTTTCGCGTACGTGACCATCGTTCTCTCTAACTTCACTGCGTACAAGGTCCTCTTCACACTCATGGTGGACAGCAAAGTTCTCAACGCCTGAACAAATGGCCTGACCCACGTAAAGAAAAAAAGAGGCGCGCTTGCAAGTCAGACGACGGAGTCGAACGAAGGGCGACGAAACAGAAACAGAACACAAAACGCCTTACTTGTGCCTATATCCTAACGCGCCTGCGCGATAGCGCAAGTGGCGTTGTGTGCCGCCATCTACCCACTGATGACGAAACCGAGTGCTAGGGACCAGAAGATTGTGTGCTGCAAGCACGTAAAGGTGGGCACAAAAATAAAAGCGCGGATAAGACGTGCAAAAAGAAGTGGAAAGGAAACAAGCGACGTTCTGGACGCTCAGCCTTGATGAAGAGCAGATATCGCATGTCTCCGATCTCTTATTTCTTGTACGGAATTGGGATGCTTACAATATGTTCGACGTATCTTTAGACTCGACGTTCCCGATACGTTTCACGTACCTTTAGACTTCTCGTTCCGGATACGTCCGACGTACCTTTAGACTCCTCCTTCCAGGTACGTCCGAGGTACGTTTAGACGTTTCGGGTACGTCCGATGTACCCTTTCGACGTACCTTTAAACACGGCGAGAAACAAAAGCTAGCGTGCTCTGTAAGCTGGCTTTCCCCCACTGCGACCAGACGATTTGGGGGAAAGCCGGCTTGCAGAGCAAAACGGCGCTCTTGGCAGTTCGATATATCGGTACCGGCTGCTAGTTTTGTTCGATGTAACCGTAGTTTTTGCTATATAGTATCACTGTAACATTACTGTGCACAAACATTGTTCGATATAATGGATAATTCGATGTAAACGGGTTCGATATAGTCGGGTTTGACTGTACCAGACTCCCCGAGAATCGCTCTGTGCTACCAGGTCCTCGCGCTCCAAATCTGCGACCAGGCACTCTATGGCTCCGTCACCGAACTGCCAGGCTTTGTGACTACAGAGGAGACTATGCACCAATACATCATCAAGCACGCGCCTCAGAAATAAAACACAAAGAAAAGCACAACAACGAAGATGCTCTGTCACGAAAACCGGCAGGGGCTCTCAAGGTCAATGCGGACAGCAATAAAACGCAAAGCATGGCAAGGCAGATGCTTCGTCACGGGCGCCTGCGCAGTGGGGGAGCGTGATGTCACCGCCGGAGCGCCGTGTGCGAAAGCACGACGTGGTGCACGCTGCTTCTACGAATGCGCTGCGTGTATGAATGCTTTCGCATTCCTACACGTAAGCAGTATTAAGTGTCTTTTTTTTTAAGTCGTTATCGTCTTTACGCTACACTGTGTACAGTGCATGTTTCATCTGAAGCTTCATTGCCGGGCGTTTATTGTGGTGTGAACTTAGTAAAAGGTCTCAAGCATCTTCTCCGTGGTATTAGTGAAGCATTCTGACTTTCTGTAAATGCGTGTGTGTTATATGTGCCCCCTTTTATGAAGATAATCGTAATCGTTTAGCCACACCGAGCATAATGCATATTTAATTTGAAACTTTATGAATGTGGGGATACTTGCCACTATGAAGTGTGGGGAACTTACAGTACTACAAGCCTTTACTGGCTTTGATAGACCCGTTTCTCTCTCCCTTGATATATGCACATTGAACTAAATTTTTATCATCATTAATATTATTATTCTTGATTCTTGGTTCTTGATTCCTGATTAAACATGTATTCATCAAAAATAATTTTTGGCATCCCTTGTCTACCGATACCAGAGAGAGGGTGGGGAAGGGGAGATGGGGTGAGGGTGGCTTTCGAGAAAACACTTTGAAGTTTTGAGTCCATTTCCGAATTAATGGCTGATACTCCCAACACCGAGAAGCGGCGGCGCTGGCACCGATTTTGACGTCAAATGTCGTATCCAAGAGCAGAAGCTCCCTCCTATGTTCTGCGTTGTAGCAACTATACTGACTAGGGGAGTACAGGACACTCTCCTCGTGTGCATCAAACATGACGGCCGCGCCGAATCCTCCTTTGGTGGAGGGGTTCATTTGGCGACGCCTCTCCCCTAGCTCTTCTTCTCTCGCCGCAAGAGCACGTGACCAGGCGACGCCTCAGAATGCGATGCGGTTGACGCGGTCGCGGGCGAAGACGGTACGGCTGCCGCTGTCACGCGTGTTTCCTGTACTTCATTATGGAGTTGTAGTGAACCATTTCCGCAGAGCGCTAAGCACCCGGATAGCGCTCCGTAATCCGCCACAAGACCTTGAGCTACGCAGACAAGGCTGGCAGAGCGCATGCGCAGCTGCGGCGTTTCCTTTACGGACACTGTAGCGGAGGAGAAAAACGATACTACAACTCCGTATTCTCATCTTTTTTTTTTTTTTTTTTCTGTATTCTCGGGGAGTGTTCTGTATCTCCCTAGTAAAGTATTTGGTTGTAGTAATGCCGAGAGACGGAGGGAGAGAAGAAGACGAGAGCACGCAAAAATGTCCAATATCCGAGCTCTGACTGGAATGATTAGTGTGCAGACGTAAAGCTAGCAGACTTTGTCTCTATACTCACCCTTTGAACGCGTTCGAACGCGAACGCGGAACGCTGGGCGCCGGCATTTTTCAATTGAACGAGTTCGAAGTGTGAGTAGCAACAAAGGCTGCTAGCTTTAGCTCCATTGGCAACGTGCGCGATCAAAAGCGTCGCTGTGGTCGGCCTTCTACGATTGGCCGAATGGTGACTATGACGTCAGCAAAGGTTTTCTCATGGACGCAAATAAGAGGAATGTAAGAACTTAAATTTTCACGGTGTTGGCAGTGTTGCTTTGAGAGCGCTATGATTTCAGGCTTCCACCATGCTCATTACAAACACCATCGAACTTGTTCTTCTCAAGTCAATGACATCACGAAAGGTAACCAAACGAGGGCGCCACTGAAACATCTCGCCGCTAATAGGGGGTATTCAGTGGACGCCCTATTTGAGGGTGATGCTTAGAGCGCAAGCTCAAAACGAGCTCAGATTAATAGCTTGCTAAGACCGGCAATCTTGATGGTGCGGAATGCACGTGGCAAAAGAAGTGTGGAAGCTCGCCGTCAGCACGTGCCCACCAGTCGCGCACACAGATATGGCCGCCAGTGAATACTCCCTATACGGTTGTGAGAGCCGAGGGTGAAAGACGAGGCAGGGGGCACGTGACAGGCGGTCGACGGAGAAGTCACGAGCTGGCGCGAGACAGTGCGTGCTGAGCGAGGCTGCAGCTGGGCAGGAACGACGGAGCCGGGTTGCCTGGCCTGGCCCATGGCGAACCGCGGAGCGGTCCACCAGGGAGGTCTGGACCAAGACCGTTGGAAACGGCGACCCCTGGCCATCTGGCCTAGGCCACGACGATCCCGGGGTGGTTCCGCAGCGAGAGTCGGGCAGTGATAGCCCGGGACAGCCAGCCTTACGCAGCGCTGGCGTGGGAAGGGCGATCCGCAGAACTGGACACGGACTCCGACTGTGAGCTCTGATCGAAGGCGACTACAAGGGTCGGCGGGCCCGGACGGCCGGCTCTCGACGACGGGCAACCGGGACGTACAGTAAACCCATTCGCTGTCTTCTCGTTGTGTTATGTCACTCCCTGGGTGACGAGCGGAGCGCATACCAATCGGGCGGTGATTATTAGTAGAGCGACCTCCATAAAAAAAAAAAAAAAAACCCACACGGTCTACCCACTGATCACTCCAATAGGAGATGGGCGTTCTGACGTCCACTCGCGCTCTCATTTCCTCCTGTCCCTGAGGTCCTCGGCGTATAGCCAGTGTCCGTGGATTTGCGGGCTGTGTCTTCTGGTTTAGGCTCTTTGCGGCATATGATGAAAAGTGTGTGTGTGGGGGAGGCAGGGGGGGGGAGGGGGAATTACCACTCTCTTGGTACGTTTACACTTGCGGATCCGCCAGCGAATCCGCCCAGCTTTTGCCGCTGGGGCGAAACGCTGGGCGGAAAACGCGGCGGCGAGCCGTTTAGGCCCGGGATCTATTTCTGCCGCCGAACGAGGCGTTTCGCTGACCGGATGTGACATTCTTGCGCAGCGCGACGCTGCCTACGTCATGAGTAGGCGTTCTTCCGGGAGCTGCAACGCCCGGGATTGCCCGGGAGAGAGAGTCGAGGTGGGAACTCTCGCGCCTCCTCGTCATATCCGACGGGATGTTACGAGAACAGCTGCCGCAGCCGGCGCCGCCGCCGCCGCTCGAAGGAAATAGATGTAAACGCAACCCGTTCGTCGCCGCCGCCGCCGGGAGCGGATCCGCTCCCACGGCAGCGGATTTCTTTTCAGGTGTAAACGTACCATCTTGTGCTGTGCAACACTACCAGGATGAAATGCAGCAGTTACACCCCACCGGTTTCCGACCGACAAGTGCCTGCGATGGCAGTGGACTCGAGTAGTCGGACTCGAACGCGGGCTCTGAGCGTTCGCGTCGTGCTAGCAAACAGTTCGCACCAGGGTTAGAGAACAAAACCTTCCAAACCAATGCGGCGTTTGAAGAGGGACCCGAGTTCCCATTTGGGCGGATCGCGAAGGAGGCCGCAAAGGGTGATTCCCATGGAGGCGATGACACCGAATCAAATGCGAACGTCTGAAATATCACGCAGAAAATCTTGGAACATCTGCTGGTCATTGCTTGACTCAGACAAACTTGATGAATCTGAGCCCATTCTTTCCCACGAACGATCGCGACGGCCTTCTGACGGCTTCTGACGCTGGGCGAGGCGGGCTCAAGCTACCCATGTCCTGATGCTTGTACAACATCTGACGTCAAGGCAAGACGGCGGAATAGTAAAGTTGAAAGTTAGTTAAAGGTTTTTTTTTTTTTAATTTTATTTCCTGCTCAATAGGCTTGGTTTTTTGTGCTCTTCCAAAAAATATTTCTTGTTGAAAATATTACACGTTGCACTGCCGATGCGTGCATATATTCTCCAGAAATTATTGTGTATACGCCTGCTTCCGACATAAATGCCCAACGTCAGAAACTATCTAAAAAAAGACATTGCGAATAAAAAAATTCAAGTACTCTTGCAAAATAAATTAAACTTATTTGAACAATTATTATACCCCGATAAATGCACAGAGGAGGTTGAAATTCACGTGATACAAATTTGCTATTGTGATACGGTTGGCCCAGTTTTAAAAAAAACTAACAACGCAGAAAAATCCCGAAAACGTTTTTGTGGTTCTGCACGCCAAAGATTTTTGAGTATTGAATATTCAATCGATGAATTTATTTCAAGCCCGAACGAAACATGGGAAATAATAGGCTGGGGATTGAAAAATAAACAGCGAACAGAATCTCGCCTGACACAGAGCTTCCAGTGCTTGGACATATTGCTCTCATCATATTTTTTTTTAAGCGGTATTTTATACCAGTGGTTGCCTTTCTATTTCCTCAAATATCTGAGAAAACAACACTAAAGAAATACCGCGTGATTACGCAAACATTCGTGGGAATCTTGCAGTGTATTGAATTATTATTAATTGTGAAAATTTCTCAAAGAAACGGCGAGATAACATGACGGTATACTTCAACAGACCCACCTACACCAGTCCGTTGTTTTAACAAAAGGGTATTACGAATACAATTTCACTAACACACATTGCTCTCGATGCGCCTCTAAGAGCGCGACATCGCAACAAAAACTAATACAAAGGCGTTGCAATTACATAGAAAACTTACGTAGCGCTTTCTTGCTTCAAGAAACTTGAAGTGGCGATTGCTAGTCTGAAGTGTGTGAAGTTTGCTGGCTTATTTATATCCCAGATCGTAGGCGTGTTCTTCTTAATGGGCAAGTCCGTGCGAATTTTCCCGCCAATGGTAGCTTTGGAAACAGGTGGGAGGAGACAAAAACAGCACCTGTAGACCTGACGCTTACACTTGATTCGAAAAGCATTGTCCCGCCTTTAAGAAGCAAAAAAAAAAGAGCCAATAATGTGCTTCTAAGAATAACCTTTTTATCGCAGTTTCCGCCTGCGCAAAGTTCTATGGCCATGTTTAGTTCTTCGAGTATTCTTCAGAACAAGAGCACGATACGCCTCTAAACCTTAAGTTTCTACGCAGTGTGCACCATCTAGATTTGCTAACAATACAAGGATTTGTCTTACAGAACTGTTCGTTATCCCCAGAGAGGCCCAGGGTGGTCTTCAATATAAAGCCTTATCCCGCAGAGCCAGTGTAGTCCGTTTCACTTTAAGTCACACTACAGCCTACACTACGACCATATGGAGGCACCAAAGCAGCGCCGAAAGTGCATCGTCATGGCGCTTATCGTATTTACGTGCTTATCACAACCGACAAAAGCAACCACGCGGAGTGAATGCAGCACCAATCTTCCGCTTATTTCGGTGCATGATTGTTTTAGCGTTTTAGCCGCTGATAGCAAACCCAGGAAAACAAAGAGAGCAGTGATCGTGCCATTTTGGCGTTGCTTGATTGGGTCCATAGAATTCTAGCATCGGCTGCAGTCAGACTTAGAGTGAAACGGTATATAGTGACCTACACAGTGTCAAACAGTTTTGTGCAGCTGCACCAAGGCCCCAAGCTGTGGATCGAGCATGATCTGGCAGGGATACAATTTGAGTTGACCAGGAATAGGGTGCAAAAGTAGGCAAACCAAAAAATAATTTTTTTTTACCTACTTAGTGACCAAGGGGTACCTAAATGAATACCGCAAAAGCCTGCTGATTTGGCTGGCAAACGTTTGAGTTCGTTCTAGGAAGAAACGCAAAGTTTCTTAAATTCTATGCGAAATAGGCCGTGTTCGTGTAGTTTGGAAGTCATTTGTAAAGTTCCAGCCGGTACAAATTGTGTGGAACAAAATTGAAAAATACTACTGAAGTCTTTCGTCTGATTAGGTGATGTATCTAGACGTACCAGACCAATTAAAATCATTTACGGGCTTGCTGAGTCATTAGACAGCAGAACCTAGGCTCCAACCCAGATGCCAGTTGAAATGGCGAGCAGGGCGTTGGACTAATAATGCCACACTTTGCCTGTCTAAAAAAAAAAAAAGTGCTTTTTTTTTTTTTTTTTTTTTTAGAGAGAGGCGTGAACTTTAGCTCCCTCCCTTCCCCCCCCCCAAAAAAAAAAAACAAAAAATAAAGAGTTTAGTTTTGTGTTACGTCTCCGGCGTGGAAGAGATATTCCAGGAAAAAGAACATTTGCCGACTGCAAAGTGCGTCACGCGAGTGCAACACAGCATCGATTGCATTGTTCGCGTTGTTGTTAGCAACAGCGCATTCCGGTTAACAATGGGTTGTTGTTCTTGTTAACAATCCGATGCCCAGGATGGGGACCGCATTGTGAAAACGTGTTTGCCTCCTGCCAACTCGGCAGCGTTCTAATCTTGAAATAAAAATTATGTGTACTGTATTTACTCGAGTAATAGCCGCACTGTTTATGAAGAAAAACTGAGGGTTCATTTTTCCGCGGAGCATGCGGATTGCCAATCACAGCGATGGACAGCATGACTCCAGCTGTTTACAGGACGGAGATAACGTCTTCATGCGAAGATATCATCTTCGACGATTGGGTTTGTATGGAGAATCGTGTTCTCGATCTGGTTATTCGCTCTCATTTATGCGCAACGCGATGGTTGGCTGTATATGTGCTTCGAGGGAAAGTAGAAGCAAGGGCCTTGTTCATAAATAGTGCGATTATTACTCGAGTTAATACGGTATAAAAACAGGAAGATCGGTGGTCGAGCGGTCTAGCGCACATGCACCTCAGAGCACGCATGTCGAAATCTCGCACTGCAAAACCGAGAGGTGCTGGGTTCTCAATGCACACCCCTCCCCGTTTGCATCTGGATAAGCTTGCTGGCGAGGTCGTGTACCACTACTGCGTGGTGCGCGTTTAAGACCCCAGGCTAGCGGTTGTACTGCACTGGCTAAATTTCTAATCTATACCTGAGACACCAGACGCCCTTTGAAGCTGAATAACAGCCGGCCGTGTAAGCGTACACGCAACATTATTATTACGATAATGTCCAGGACTGAAGTCCAATTCACACGGTGCGATTTTACTTTTGAATCCGCAGCCGCGACGTCAAATACCGCAAATTCCCCCAGGGTGTTTTTTTTTTTTTTTTTTTTGCTGCAGGAGTGACGTTGGAATTGCGAGGTTGCAAGTAAAATCGCGCCATGTGAATGAGGCTTTATAGCCAACAAGCTTAGCGAAATCCGCCTCAAGATAAATTCTGTTTTTTCTAATGACTTTTCTCGCTAGAGCTATTCGGACAAGGATGAGGATGCTATATTGTTTAAATTGTCTTTCGCGTACAGCTGCGCAGTCGCAATACCTATTGAACTCAGGCAAGTACTCATGCTTAGTTGGAGTTACAGGGTCCTCGAGGCATGCCGTGGCTGTTTCAGATGAGGCGAATGTCGCCGATGACGAGAGATTCACAGCCAGATCGCAATAGTATATACGGCGCCGCATCTTGGGATTCGGTAGCGCCGAAGTTTTGCCCAACTTTTCTAAAGATACGGCAAAGATTGGACAAAATACAGTGTTGCCGGAATGTCTGTTTTGTTTTTTCGGGCAAAAAATATTTTAGGTGTTTTTGGTGTTCTTTTTATGCACATTGACACGGATATTACTAGCTAATGTCGTGTTCTACAAGATAGTTGTATCAATGGAATTTCGGTGCGTTTACTGTCAATATTTCAGTGACGTTTTGCAGAAGTGGTGTGACAAAGAGGTTGGGTAGTAGCGGGCGCAGTCACGGTACGCGACTCTCTTTTTTGAGACCTCATCAGCGCAAGCTTGCAAGTTGTTGCAAGTGTGTACCTTGTTAAAACAAAGGCGGTGACTCTGTGTTCTTACTTTCTCTGTGAATCACCGTTTTGTGCGAGAAAATTAATGCAACGGCTGCTAAGCCTTCACCAGATGAGATGACACTACAATTCTGAATATGCGTGTATTTTCAATTTGAGTCACTTGGCGCTAGCTGCATAAAAATGTGCGTACCATATTCGCAACGTCACGTTTCTACCTCTTAAAATGCGGGTTTCTGGTGTTAGAACACACGCGGACGTTTAGAAAGATGAGAAGCGCTTCACCGAGCAAAACGTTGCGTACGTTCATTGCAGCAACCACGCCACAGACCTTCTCCTTCAGGAGGTTGGACCATGCCGCGAGCTGATTCGCAACGCGCTTGTCATCGCTAAGGACGTTTCAGAAGTCATCTTGGAGTCAGCAAAGCGAACGAAAAGATATCAGAATGTCGTGATACTTCACGGTCACGAAAGCGAAGAAGGTAGTATCACCAGCGGAAAAGCATCCACGCTTCTTTTCCTGTCCCCCACCCGATCGTTTGTTCCGAGTAAAAGCGATGGCACGCTTCATCGAGAACTACGAAAGGGGATCTCAGGACACTCATGGTGGGCAGTGATAACCCCTTATTATTTGAATTTGCATGTAATAACTAGTTGTTTTTCTGGTATATTCAAAAAATGAATATAGTGTTGAATACTAAGCGTTAACTTTGTAAACTGTGTGCTGCTGGAAAGCGCTGCTTTGGGGACAGAGACCTTTGTCAGGCTTTGAGCCTTTAGTCTCTGTCTCCATTTCGGTTGATTCCGGAAAAATAAACATTCATTCAATTCAATTCAATTCAATAACCCTGCAAGACATTTTGAATGACAAGGGGTATTCGCGAGACGTCATGAAGGCAACTTCATACGGCTCTTCAAAAAAATGCAAAAGTTTTGGACCGTATTCGGTCTCAACTGCGCCATCACAATATTTGGACCATGCGAAAGACTTGACATAATGCTGCAGAAACATTTATACTTCTGTGGAAGGAGCGCTAAGGGCGACGGAGGTTCTGGAAGCACACTTGATAAGGCAAAGAAATTAGAGTGGTTTCAGAAACGTGTACGAAAGTACGGACGGGGTAGCAAAGAAGCATAAGCTAAAAGCCCCTTCAAAGAACACCGCGCGATGCGGTCCTCCAGGGACGTTCGAACCAGCAGTAAGCCCTGTCAACCAACGTTTCTAGACGCGGAGACAGGCCTTCGGAAGCGGATCTACGAAGCAATAAATTGTGTTCGCGCCGAGCTTGAACGACGATTTAAAGAAGCAGGCATGCAGTCTGGCACAACCGGCACCAATAAGTTTGTGCACTGTTCAGAAGAAGCCACGAACTGCAGAACTTGAAAGGAGGTTAAAATCGCACGCTGCTAATGTTCACCTGGAAAGCCTTTCAAGGCAGCTGAACATGGTTCATTCGCTGTCAAGCGGTCAGATCGGCTTTGTGCCCGAGTTGTGGCATGCTCGGGGTAGACAAGTCCCAAAGATCAAGAAAATGTTTACTGAAGTGATGCACCTTGCGTCACTTATAATGGCAGTGCCAGTGTCAGCGGCATCGGCTCAACGAAGTTTCAGCGCGCTCCGGCGTATCGGGAATTTCCTCAAAGCTTCTATGCCAAAAAGCGACTGACTCGGGTGATGCTGCTGCACGTATATAGTGAGCGAACAGCCAAAATTGATGTCAACTATATCATGAGAAAGTTCGTGTCGAGGACGGCCGAATAGACCGTTTGTGAGCACCATTAAGCTCTTCCTTATTTCACACTGTTTGAAGACATCAATATGGAAGAAAAAAATTTCACCAGAGCCCAAAAACTGAAGGACATATATATTCGTTCTAAATGAAGGTTTGTGAGTGTTCCGTTGTTATAATTCTATATTGTCCGGACTGTTTCAGTCTCTCCCCCCCCCCCTCCATTTCCGTTGCCTGCCCCCCTCCCACCTACAAAATACTTCCGACGCCACTGCATCTCTGTAAGATGGACAATAATAACCTTCCTTCGCATCTAGCAAAAGTCACCGGGCTATGTTTCACTATATACGCTGACAATATGTGCAAAGAAGGGTTGCTCGGCGATCAGAAACCAACTCTGCAAGAGGGGTAAACACGATCAACGCCTTTTTCGAGAATATCGGCATCTGGGATTCACCCGAGAAGACGGGTTTTGTGGCCGGAGTCAGGCACAGCCTTCTCAAGACTAACATAAACAGCATGGCTGAACATTCTCACTAATATCTGGAAGAACACCCTAGGACCGATTAGAAGAGTTACCTCGAAATCTTGGGGAACAGAGGTGCGCACCTTACATATCCTCGTCATAGCATTGCTCACTTTCAAAAAGATGTAAGCTTGCAACTTTGCACCGCCCGCTCAACAGAAGACAACAAAAAAGGATAAACAACAAGACAACAACAAAGGACCACTGTCGTCAATCTGTAACATTGCCAACAAACCATAACTAGCATCGCTCCCCGCCCCGTGGTACAGGTGGCAATCGTCAACAGTCAACCAGTCAACAGCCTGTACCACGGGTCTCCCCGCCCCGTGGTACAGGTGGCAATCGTCAACAGCCAACCAAATGACAAAGACATATGACGCAGGGTTACCAACGTGATCGCACACGTGACGCCTCTACTCATTACGAGTTGAAGGTAGCTGTAACAGTGTGCGGGAAGTAAGATCGGCCTTTAAGGGTGCCATCGCACCTAGCACTTGTCATGGTGGCCGTAAGGCATATGGATCGGCAACACTCCTGGTTATGGTCCGAAAATGCATGCTGGATTTTAGATACGAACTGCCACGATGCTATCCCAGCTTATGCTTGTTGATAGAGTGAACGTAAGGTGAGTGAATCCCTGTAAGAATCTTGATTATGGTTCAAAACAGCATGCCGGAAGTTAGATACGCCCTTCGAGGGTGCTATCTCATGTTGGGCTGGTTGCTAGTGCGGCCGTAAGGTGTGTGGATAGAAGTAAGAATTATGTTTATGCTTTAAAACAAAGCACTGCCAATGAGATTTCGTTGTCCACGGTACTGCCACAAGTTATGGTTGTCTACAGAGTGCCTGTTAGTCGTGTGATAGTTACCAGGATTCAGTTTTTGCTTCAAAACGGCACTGCCAGTGAGATTTACTTGTCCACATTGCTACCCGACGTTATCAAATCAAATCAAATCAGATTTGATTTCCTCAAAGGTATCCCAATCAGAGCTGGCAGTAATTACATTACTGTAATGAAATTACAGTACTTAAATTACTTTATGGAGTAAAGAGTAATGTAATGAATTCCTTCTCTAGGCTAGTAATTTAGTAATGTAAGGAATTAATTTCAGGCAGTTATTTCAAGAAAGTTACTCGTTACTTTTGAACGTCCTTAATTAGAAAATTCGTTTGCAAGCTTTAAAAAAGAGAAAAAATATTTTTCATGGTGAAATGAACTGAAAGAGCATGAGAGGAACTAATTGACAGACACCTGAGCGCAAAGCCTCGTACGAGCTGAACAGACGCACAAAGGGGGGCTGGAATGGCGAAAAAAAAAAAAGATTCCGTGGAACCATCGCTGGAAGGCAAAGGCTTACGAACTCCAGGCACGACAGATTCACGGCGTCGCGTCATCACGACAATACTATACTTCGTTCCACCCTAAGCTGACAGTATGGTGGGAGCTACAAGCTAGCCAGAACCAATTAAACACCTCCCTTTAAAACCTGACCCGTCCTTTTTTTTTCCTGCGCGTGGGCATGAACGAGAAAGTGGACGTGGAAAAAGATAATAATAATAATAATAATAATAATATTTTATTTCCATCACACTCGATGGTGGCGACCAAGGGAAAAAGCTGCATACACAGCTTGACGAGCCCTTGACCGCCTACAGTGCACGGCGACGGAACACAACAGGAAAAAAAAAAGAAACATACATACACACAGAGGTTGCAACACGCAAAAATTCACCATGGCAAATAAAGCAATATAATCAAATACGAGAACAGTGATTTAACTAGTTATCATGACCACCCATAATATATAATGAACGGATTTTCCCTATTGACATTTTATTCCAGTCCAAGTTTTTCGATTCGTAAAGATTTAATATATTAGGAATATTGTGCCTCAGCATTTGAGTGCCATAATTTGTTCTTGGCGTGAAAACCCCCCAACATTCAGCGCCACGAGTAGGATAAGTAATAATATTTTTTGAGAGGCAGCCAAGGGTTACTAGAAAGTTTGTGTTCCTAATTAGCTCTATCTTAAGGCTTGTACTGAGCCTGTAAGCATACAAAGTGTGCACATTGATAATGCGGAACTTTTTGAATAGGTCGGATGTATGCGATTGAAATGGGACATCGGCTATGGCTCTTATTGCTTTTTTTTTTGTAACAAATGTATCCTTTCAAGATTCGTTGAAATGGTGGTACCCCAAACTAAATTACAATAATTTAAGTGCGAGTAGAACAAGGAATTATAAACTAGTAACTTGACGTGTATCGGTAAGGTATAACGATGGCTGTTTAACATGCCGACAGTTCTAGACAGTTTTGTAATAAGGTAGTTAACATGTTCATCCCACGACATATTATCCGAAAAAATTACGCCTAGAATTTTGAAGGAATTTACAATCTCGATCTTGGTTGAGTCTAAACTAAGATCTCTCGTAGTGTTGAATATTTTATTTTTAGGGCGAAAGAGCACTGCTTTTGATTTTTCTGTGTTTATTTGAAGTGAATTATATGTACTCCACAAATTCAACCCGGAGAGCATTCGGTTCGCCTTATCAAATAATAAGTCGGTATTTTCTGCAGAGAAAAATATACTTGTGTCGTCAGCACAATTTACACATTTCGCTTCTGAATCTACATTGATTATGTCATTTATGTATACATTAAAGAGAAAGGGACCCAGTATACTACCTTGTGGTACACCAGAGTGAATAGGCTTGGTAACAGAGGAGATTCCATTGATAGAGACGTATTGCAATCGATGCTCCAGATATGACTTTATTAGCTGCAAGGCATGCCCTCGGAAACCGTAAGTGTCTAATTTTGCTAGAAGTATTTTATGATTAAGGCAGTCAAACGCCTTTGAGAAGTCGACAAACACACCGAGAACCAGTCTTCTTTCTTCGAAGTTTTGGAGAATAAATTCTTTTATAGATAATAAGGCAGCCTCGGTAGACCTATTTTTCATAAATCCAAACTGTGAGGTATTTATTAAGTTATGTTTGTTTGAAAACGTCATTATTTGAGTATAAATGATTTTTTCGAGAGCTTTAGAGAAAACTGGGAGTATAGAAACAGGCCGATAATTCCCCATTTCGTTTACGCTTCCTTTTTTATGCAATACTAACACCTTAGCTATCTGCATTTTTTTTTCGGAAATACGCTCGTGGATAAAGAGACGTTAAAAACATGAGATAACGCCGGCGCTATCAAGTGAACAACGTACTTGACGGGTCTTATCTGAATGCCATCCACATCACAGCTTCCACTATTGTTTAGTTGTAAAATTATGGAAATTACTTCTGGTTCGACCACCGGCTCTAAAAATATGGAGTCATTGTTTCTTTTGCCGCTAAAAGCAGAAGAATATAGAGTGTCATCATTACTCGCAATATTGATAAAATGCTCATTAAAGGCATTTGCTAAAGAACATCCGGTAAGTTCAGTACCGTTGAAAAAAATGTTGTCGATAGAGTTTGAGGGTCGTTTACGATTGAGAAGAGAATTTAACTCTTTCCACATGGCGTCCGTACGTCCTTGTGCTGCTTTAAACACATCGAAATAATAACGCTCTCTGGCGCGCCTTAATTCCTTGGTTAAATCATTGCGGTACTTCTTAAATTGCTTCAGATCATTCTGGTCTCTAGATTTGGCGAACCGACCATACACAACATTTTTTGTACGAATCTTACCTAGCAAGTCTCGTGTTATCCAAGGCTTCCTTATCTGTTTTAATATTCTAATGGACTTAAAAGGAAAATACGCGTTATACAGTTCATGAAATAACTCCATAAATACATTGTAAGCCCCGTCGGCAGTATTTTCTTGTAATACCCTATCCCAGTTTGCGTTTGAAATGGCGACTCGAAAAAGGTCAAGTTCATCGGGAGTTATTTTTTGAATCATTGTTTGTTGCGATTTACTGGCTTTTCTTGGAACACTTTTTAGAGCGATAAATACTGGGAGGTGGTCACTCAAGGCACATCCAATGACACCAGCTTTTATACAGTCGGTCGAATAATTCGAAATAAACAAATCTATGAGTGTCTGACATCGGCATGTAACACGTGTAGGTCTAGTGATAGCGTTTGTACAACCATTTGTGTTGATTAACAAGTCTAGCGTTCTTTTCGTACTTGTATCTATTGACATATCAATGTTAAAATCTCCGCCGCAAACAACTGTGCACTTTTCCTTATTAACAAACGACAAAAATAATTCAAAAAACTTAAAAAACACTTCGAGGTCACCCTTAGGTGGTCGGTACATGACAGCATAAATATTTTGATTGCTACGTAGACATAGCGCTTCGTAATCAGGAGTGATACAGCTAAAATCGCTAACAAGTTCACACGCAGGGTCTTTTGTCAGGATAGACAAACCACCACCACGTTTAGTTGTACGATTAATGTAAAAGGATCGATACAAAGGCAATCTTAAGACATCCTCTTCATCCGTATACCAAGTCTCAGATAGCATTATAACCTCGAATAAAAAATCAAATTGACTAAAAAGTAACTCAAGGTCGACAGCCTTATTTTTGGCTGACTGTACATTTAGGTGAAAGCATGTCATACTTGAGGTATATTCTTTACCAAGGTGGCCTTTCAGGTTTTGCGGGAGTACAAAAGCGTCATTAGCCATTGCAAAACAAAACAACAAAAAAACAACGAACAGCCACAGAAGATCTAATCTTATTCAATTTTGACAAGGTCATCGTCATGCTCGATTCGGATACTTGGGCCGCCTTCTTTCTTTCTTACGTATGAGAATTCCTCCTTGTGCCAAGCGAACTTGTAACCAAGATTTTTGGCCTTCGTCCTGGCATCATAGAACAACTTCCTGTTTAATGCGGTCATGTTCTCTTGCAAGTAAACGTTTTCTGCTCCTGCACCAGTTCTCAGCTTCTGCTTGTTTTCAAGCCAAACGTTACGTTCGTTTCGGTTGATAAAGCGGACAATTACCACGGGCGTCTTGTTTGATTTGGTAGGAAGACGGTGGACCGCATCTATTCTATCTCTAGTCAGTTTTGGCACTTCTATTCGATCAGCGATTTCATTCAGCTTGTCCAGCAGGTTTTCATTCAAGGTTTTAACGAGTCCGTGCACCTCAAGATTATTTTCTCGCCCGTATTGCTCCAGCTTATTAAGCTCTCTCTTAAGTTGGGCAGTTTCGTCATTTTTTGCTCGTTTTCCAGTTCATTTACCCTCTTCTTTAGAATCTTGATTTCACTGTCGTGTTCTTTCATTTTTTTTAACACTTCGTCGTATTGGTCAGACATGTTTTGAACTGACTTTTCAATCTGCATCACCGTGTCTTTCATGATTACCAGCTCATCAACCTGGACTTTCAGTGGTGCAAGCACCGTCAACATGCTCATTATATGAGCCAGTTGGCTTTGCACGTCTTGCGATTCTTTACCCTGCTTATTTTCTTTAGACAGCTTATCGCCCGCGTTGCTCCGAACTTTCGGCTTTGCCCCCCGACATGTTTGGCACTTCCATGTTTCTACAAAATCTGGCTTTTTCCCCCGAAGAGCAATCTCAGTCACACCGGCACGGGTTCCGAGGTGGTAACTAAGATGGCATTCATTACATTTCAGAGTATCGTCGTCCTCGCCGATAGTTGTTTTGCAGTGAAAGCACAGATCGCCATCATTTATCGCTTTGGTCATCTCAATAAGCGCTAGGCAGCAGTCGGCGACAGGGACTCCGGTCTTCAAAGAAGGTTATGGTATTTTTCTACCTGCAAAGTGATGTGGTAAGCGTCCGACGTGCAGATAGCCCCGTCGCCGACTGCGCCTGTCGATGCCGCGCCTGGTTCTTTTGTAGCGTGTGGCGTGCTGGTGGCGTCTCAGTTGCTGCCGAGGCCGATACTGCTGACACTTGCTGATCGTGTTCTTGGCTTGCCCTTGATTGGTCGCCCAAGTTCAGCGCTGCCGGCCTTGATTACGCAGCTTCCGATGATGGGTGTCAGAATCTGCAAAGTGATGTGGTAAGCGTCCGACCTGCAGATAGCCCCGTCGCCGACTGCGCCTGTCGATGCCGCGCCTGGTTCTTTTGTAGCGTGTGGCGTGCTGGTGGCGTCTCAGTCGCTGCCGAGGCCGATACTGCTGACACTTGCTGATCATGTTCTTGGCTTGCCCTTGATTGGTCGCCCAAGTTCAGCGCTGCCGGCCTTGATTACGCAGCTTCCGATGATGGGTGTCAGAATCTGCAAAGTGATGTGGTAAGCGTCCGACCTGCAGATAGCCCCGTCGCCGACTGCCGTCGCCTGGTGGCGTCTCAGTCGCTGCCGAGGCCGATACTGCTGACACTTGCTGATCGTGTTCTTGGCTTGCCCTTGATTGGTCACCCAAGTTCAGCGCTGCCGGCCTTGATTACGCAGCTTCCGATGATGGGTGTCAGAATCTGCAAAGTGATGTGGTAAGCGTCCGACCTGCAGATAGCCCCGTCGCCGACTGCGCCTGTCGATGCCGCGCCTGGTTCTTTTGTAGCGTGTGGCGTGCTGGTGGCGTCTCAGTCGCTGCCGAGGCCGATACTGCTGACACTTGCTGATCGTGTTCTTGGCTTGCCCTTGATTGGTCGCCCAAGTTCAGCGCTGCCGGCCTTGATTACGCAGCTTCCGATGATGGGTGTCAGAATCTGCAAAGTGATGTGGTAAGCGTCCGACCTGCAGATAGCCCCGTCGCCGACTGCCGTCGCCTGGTGGCGTCTCAGTCGCTGCCGAGGCCGATACTGCTGACACTTGCTGATCGTGTTCTTGGCTTGCCCTTGATTGGTCACCCAAGTTCAGCGCTGCCGGCCTTGATTACGCAGCTTCCGATGATGGGTGTCAGAATCTGCAAAGTGATGTGGTAAGCGTCCGACCTGCAGATAGCCCCGTCGCCGACTGCGCCTGTCGATGCCGCGCCTGGTTCTTTTGTAGCGTGTGGCGTGCTGGTGGCGTCTCAGTCGCTGCCGAGGCCGATACTGCTGACACTTGCTGATCATGTTCTTGGCTTGCCCTTGATTGGTCGCCCAAGTTCAGCGCTGCCGGCCTTGATTACGCAGCTTCCGATGATGGGTGTCAGAATCTGCAAAGTGATGTGGTAAGCGTCCGACCTGCAGATAGCCCCGTCGCCGACTGCCGTCGCCTGGTGGCGTCTCAGTCGCTGCCGAGGCCGATACTGCTGACACTTGCTGATCGTGTTCTTGGCTTGCCCTTGATTGGTCACCCAAGTTCAGCGCTGCCGGCCTTGATTACGCAGCTTCCGATGATGGGTGTCAGAATCTGCAGAGTGATGCGGTAAGCGTCCGACCTGCAGATAGCCCCGTCGCCGACTGCGCCTGTCGATGCCGCGCCTGGTTCTTTTGTAGCGTGTGGCGTGCTGGTGGCGTCTCAGTCGCTGCCGAGGCCGATACTGCTGACACTTGCTGATCGTGTTCTTGGCTTGCCCTTGATTGGTCACCCAAGTTCAGCGCTGCCGGCCTTGATTACGCAGCTTCCGATGATGGGTGTCAGAATCTGCAAAGTGATGTGGTAAGCGTCCGACCTGCAGATAGCCCCGTCGCCGACTGCGCCTGTCGATGCCGCGCCTGGTTCTTTTGTAGCGTGTGGCGTGCTGGTGGCGTCTCAGTCGCTGCCGAGGCCGATACTGCTGACACTTGCTGATCGTGTTCTTGGCTTGCCCTTGATTGGTCGCCCAAGTTCAGCGCTGCCGGCCTTGATTACGCAGCTTCCGATGATGGGTGTCAGAATCTGCAAAGTGATGTGGTAAGCGTCCGACCTGCAGATAGCCCCGTCGCCGACTGCCGTCGCCTGGTGGCGTCTCAGTCGCTGCCGAGGCCGATACTGCTGACACTTGCTGATCGTGTTCTTGGCTTGCCCTTGATTGGTCGCCCAAGTTCAGCGCTGCCGGCCTTGATTACGCAGCTTCCGATGATGGGTGTCAGAATCTGCAAAGTGATGTGGTAAGCGTCCGACCTGCAGATAGCCCCGTCGCCGACTGCCGTCGTCTGGTGGCGTCTCAGTCGCTGCCGAGGCCGATACTGCTGACACTTGCTGATCGTATTCTTGGCTTGCCCTTGATTGGTCGCCCAAGTTCAGCGCTGCCGGCCTTGATTACGCAGCTTCCGATGATGGGTGTCAGAATCTGCAAAGTGATGTGGTAAGCGTCCGACACCGCAGATAGCCCCGTCGCCGACTGCCGTCGCCTGGTGGCGTCTCAGTCGCTGCCGAGGCCGATACTGCTGACACTTGCTGATCGTGTTCTTGGCTTGCCCTTGATTGGTCGCCCAAGTTCAGCGCTGCCGGCCTTGATTACGCAGCTTCCGATGATGGGTGTCAGAATCTGCAAAGTGATGTGGTAAGCGTCCGGCACCGCAGATAGCGCCGTCGCCGATTGCCCGTCGCCGACTGATAGACGTGTGACTGGTCCAACGAGCACGTAGCTTCCACCGCACTGTCAGCTTAACGGTGAACGGCTTATAGGCTACAAGACGAACGACACGTCACCAGTGAGGTCAACACATTTTAAAACCTAAGAGGATAGAACAAACAGATCCCCATCCTTCTTGCTTTTTCGCCAAGCAAGGTCAAACCTTAAGCACCGACAATTGTGAGCAACCAACGACCGGAATAAATAGTTAAATCTAAATGCCTTGTCAAAGCCCCCGAACGTTTCGTGCGTACTCGAGCAAACCAGGTACAGCTCGCGCTATGCCTTGCTGCCTTCCCTTGGGAAGTTTAAGGGGGGATGAGCCTACAAGGAGATATCACCTCCCTTTAGTTGGGAAAGAACACAATTTGGGAAGCTCGCGCCATTCCTCAACTAGCGACGCTTCTGCTTAGCAATTATCCAGGCACTTTTTGCGACAATGCGCAAAAACTTGGGCTCTTCTGGTGTTTCGGAAAAATGCTCCTTGAAAGGAATGACCGAGAATAGATCAACTATATTCGGCGACAACTCTTCTTGGCAAAGCAGTGGAGGGTGCAGGCACGCGTTGCCTCTCCCATTTTGAGCGTTGAATAAAGCTGTGCGCAAGCTCTCCGCTTCTCCCCGGAAATGTCAAGAAAAGTTGTTGCCGAGCGTACTAAGTGATTTTGGGAGAATGGAATTAGATTGCATCTGGGGGGGGGGGGATGGGATGGGACGGAAGGGAAACGTTTCACGTGACGACTCCTTGTAAGAACGAGCTGCCATAGCACGACTTAATAAACTGACACGGACTACAACATTTAAATCAAGAAGACGGAAACATATCACCCTTTTAGTAAGAAACTTCTCCGTTGAATGAAAGGCGAAACCGGTCAGTCGACTGCCTTCCTTAGTCGCATCTAAAAAAGCTATCTATATTCATCATGTTTAACACTTATGTCGTGTGCGCCAGCAAAACCACTATTAGTATGGTTTACTTTGAGGCGCATAAGTTTGTTGCGGTGTAAACAGGAAGATCTGAGTTTCGGTATATATGGACCAACTCAGCTCTTTGACGTCACATCACTGAATTGGCGCCGCTGTTGGCACTGCGCATGCGCAGCGCCTCGCTTCTCCCGCATCTGGTTCCTGCACACGCGCTGTGTGGGCAAACGAGGGTTTGTTTTGTAAACACCGTGTTGGTGTATACGGTAAATAAAATGAGCACGAATTACTGCCTCAAGGTCTTCAAAAGTAATGTCAAAGTAATTTCAAAATAATTTCATTACTTTTGGAAAGTAATTGTAATGTAATGTCATTACCTTAAGTCTGCGGTAATTTGTAATGTAATTTAATTACATTTTTGCAGTTTTCAACAACGTAATTAGTAATGTAATTTAATTACTTATTGACAGTAATTTTGCCATCTCTGATACAAATTGAGATACATTACATGAGAGGGGAGGGGGATAAATACAACAATCAATGCACTAAAATAAAAGGTATACAGCAAAACATTGAAAAACATACGCTGATCACACTTTAAAACTGGGAATTACACATGTTCTCAGAGTGCGTTTCAATCATGTGAATGGCTACCGAGGTCCAATTTATGCTTCGAAACAGAGCAGTTCCAAGTAAAACGCTATGGTGTGCTACATTGCAGGCATCTTTTTATCTAAACATAGTTTCGAACTCATCATTAGCTGAGACCCTTCTAGAGAATGCAGTTAATGGCTCGTAGGGTGCTCCAAAGTAGACAATTATTCATTATTTTTATCATGCTAGACGAATCCGTCATTTTCATAATAAAGCTTCACTTGGTGAGATCTCAACTACCAAAAATATGGGATGCGCCGACAGTGTCTTCTTTCTTGGATGAGAGAAAAGCTTTTCATTTGCCATCGGAGTCTAATTTGATGCATAGATGTTTAGACCCAAGGAGAACTAAAATAGGTCTGACCTCTCTGCAGAAGATGGGCAATTTAGCCCATGCAGTTCGACTGCAAACCTTTGTTTGGGGTAGTAAACCTCAATGCAAATGATTCGCGGAGCAGTGGAATGCGCACAACACCGAAGACAATGCAATGAAGTAATGTTCCACAGAACCACGACAACATCACCAGACACGGAAGGTGAGGCGTGCACAAAGACAGGAATCCGATTTTACAGCATGTGAATGGTCTTTGAAAGGACAGTTTTGTGTTGGGTGCTGCATGCAGGGTTCGACGTTCCAGCCACTGAAGTGGTATACAAAGTGCGTCCTTGCATCTATAAGCATATACGTTACCACTGATGTTATCTGCAGATTAATTTCTTCGTAACCCTTCAACCGGTTTTAGTTTCTAAGAATTTCTGACCCTGAACAGATTAATTACTCTTTTTAAAATTACGTTTCTTGCCTTCCAAATAAAATGTCTAGTCATTAACCAAATGGGAGCAAAATTTACAAGATATATATATATTCAGTGCTGCCGTTTTTTTTCCACAGCCGCAAACGAAGCCATAAGCGAGACTGGTTCGTCCTAAATGGTTGAGTGCGTGAACCAGGGAAAGTAGACGAGCTATACTCGTCCTGGACGATTTGGTGACGGCTCCATGTTGACGAGCTAGGCTCGTCCAAAACGGTAAGGCTGTTGATGTTGAGATCACGCTTCGTCGAGGGCTCAACACCAGACATATCGCTCCTGGAAGAAGTGTCACCTGCACCTAGCGCGATGACAGTAAGCTGGATGCAAGAACCTGACACCGCCTCGTTTGAAATTCTCTTCTATGTCCACAGCATGCCTCACAGCATTGCTCCAACTTTGAGCGGTGAATACTTCAGCTTGGGCGAGTTGGTTAAACATGCTAATACTTCGCAGCGCACAACAGACAACACACCATCAAAACAGATACACACAAAGAAACAACACTCACGCAGCGCTGACTGTCAACTCTCGGATATATTTGAGCGGTGTGTCTGTCCTTTGTCCCTCTTGTTCCCCTTCTCCAGGGATCATTTTCGTCATTCTTCTCCAGCTCGCTTGCACCTTTTCATTTAATTGCATTATAATTATAATACTGCCAACTTCTTCGTAGAGGAGTGTGACTACGTCGGCGATCTTGGAAGTTGTGTTTCTGGCTTCATCGTCGTTCTTAATCTGCACCTAAGTGATTCAATAGGATTAAACTCACAGTGGTAGGGTGGAAGTCGGACCACGGCGCATCCAGCCTCCTTGGCGGCAGTGTCCACCCGGTACTTCACTAATTGTGGATTCATCGGCACCACAACGTCGAGGTGCTGTTTCTTGGTCACCTTGGCGTCCTATGAAATTTCTTCGCTGGTCAGCCCCTGGTGGATAGCTTTCTTGCGGAAATTCATTGATGGCACTGCTTCTTGCCGCCGGAAATTGTAAGGGGCATTGTCCATGACAACACTCCCCGTCGCTATACTTCCCCCCTAACTTGTTCGAATCGGTTCTCAAAGCGGGTTCCGTTCTTTTCCTCGTGGTAATCGTCACTCTTCTTGTCACGGAAAATGTCCAGGCAGCCACTGATCAAGCCGACCTCGCTGCCGATGTGCGTAACAATCAGGCGTTGGCTCTCCCCGACGGCTCCTTGAGGCCCGTCGTGAGACCACGCACGAAGGTTTGATGGGATGAATTCACAGTCGTTTCAACCCATGCCATCGACACAGTGTGCCCTGCCCTCAACCGTGTCTCATCCAGATAGAAAAGCTGCCCAACATCTTGCCTGTGACGTGCGATGTGGCGCAGCTACATCGGCTGCCACGCGACGATGTGGGACCTCTCAATCATCAACGAGTTTCGCCATCTCTCTCACTGGAAAGCAATATGTTGCGAAGAACACGGCACAAGTCCATGCCTGCAACGAAGGGATTTGGCGCTTGCGCGGAACTCGGCCGCAATCTTTTGGACCGTGGGGAGTTCGTTCCAGCGAAAAAAACGATAAACGCCCGATCGTAGAGCACAAAACACAGTCACCGTGTTTGGTGTCACGCCGCCTTTTGCACACATCTTCTGGGTGCTTCGGAGAAGGTGTCGAACGTTGTTCACTTTCTGCCTTCACTGCCTTCGCCTCCTCTGATCTCGTAGACGGTCCCTACTCCGACAACGAGCAGTTTGGCAACAGCCTTGTGTACCTCATCCACTGTGAGGCTGGGCTTCGTGAACCGCAACTCGACTTAAGCGTTCCTAATCAGCTGCCGTTCGCCGCTTGAGGGGATACGGACGCTCCTATGTTTCTTGTAGAAGTGCCTTGGTGTAGGTGGTGAGGCGGTGAGGCCGCACCAGGCTTTCTCGACAAGGAAGAATCCAGAAAATCGCATTCCGCTATCACATTGTTGGGATTCGTGACGGAAAACAGAGTCACGGATACGCCAAAAGCCGAAAAAGCGGTGATTTGCTTTGTTTAAAAACTCAATACGTGTACACAATTCGTGCATGGGTCCAATTTAAGTAAGACGTTTTCAATTCAATTTATTTATATATGTGTGGGTGCTAGTAAGTCGGCCGGTGAAATAATTTGTAGAACATCTGCAGATATATGTTGCTTTAGACTTCTCTGTTGATTCTTAAATACAGTAAAATATTATCTTTCCTGTAAACACTTATGAGTTTGTCTTACTGTGTCTAGAGCTACCCCGCACCTTTCTCGCCTTCGCCTTTTAGTGCAATTTTTTACAGATGTGTGCTTATTGAGTCATCACACCTGGGAATGTGCGCTTCCTTGAGCGCATGAGTAGACAATGCAGTACAGTTGCACCTAAAACTAGTGAATTCCAATTATTTGGAAAGTAAAAACAGCTGCAGATGCTTAACAATGCGGTCATGCGGATTCAAGAACCGGTAACGGGTAAAATGTTAGCTCTGCGTCCGCCGCACATGAACAAAGAGATATTGAAGACAGTTGCTAGGCAGGTAAGCTGGTAACTTGCTGCTCGACACATTACAGCTCGAGGCGGAGGCAAAACAGAAGGAAAAACACAACAAACTGACACGTTTTATTTGTCTTACCTTTTCCCCTCCGTTTCGGATTTTTGGTACGTCCAAACAAACTGTTGCTTTCAAACACAAGAGGAACTATTGATGAACCTGCTCTTTGAGACATCGATAGTTCACCGCCTTCAAAGTACGACCTCAATAGACTTTTCATAAATACCTTCGAATTTTCTTATCTAGGAAATTCTTTGGAGGACTCCAGGCTGTTTGAGACTTGGTTCTTTAATCTTGAATAAAAAATTTCATCTCGTTTTTCTACCAGAGACTCGATCAGTTTCTTCATGAAACTTTTTTCCTCGTCGGAATGAATTGATCTTTCTCTAATCGTTGTTTATTTTTGGGGGGGACGAGGAAAGAAAGCCCCCCTCCCCCCCCCCCCCCCCCGAAAAAATCGATTTTTTGTTGTTTTTAGCAGAAAAACTTGCAATTGATTGATATAAAATAAAAAGGTGACATAACTGAATCAGAAGAGTAATTGTTCTTCTATGTCTGAAAGCTCAGAAAGCTCTTGCATCACTTTGAGGGACGGCTCTGGTTAAAGTAAACTCTAAAAACGGGTTGGAACTGAGCAAGTTGAATCATGCCTGTAGGAGAACCAGCTGAACATACGCGAAGTGCTTTTTTTTTCTGTTTTTTTTTTTTTAGGATTTCCCTATTTGTCTTAAAGAAACCGTGAAATTTATACAAATCAGGTCTGTGCAGGTGAGCTCTACGGCCAAGGAGGAGTAGTATTGGTAGCCGACCGTCAGGATAAGTCAGTTGATAAGCTAATATTTGATAATTAACCTTTCAATTAGTGAAAATAAACCTATGCTTCCGATTAGAAACTTTCAGAGCGACCTGGGAAACTACTAAATTAGTCAATTTTAGCAAGACTTTGAGCGTGCGGAAAGCGTGATGTAGTGTATTAAAGCTACCACTCATGCAACAAGCACAAGGATGTGGCGCAAATGTAGCCCCCAATGCACCCAGCCTTCATAAAATTTACCAATTGGTACTTTTCGACGATGCTCAGCTTTAGGAAGGTTTTAATTGGAATAATCTCTATATTCACTAATAAAAAGTTAACAAATCCTTGTGCGTGCGTGTGTACGTGCGCGCGTGCGTCTGTGCTTGCGTGTATGCTCGCGTGCGCGCGTGTGTGTCTGTGACAGTGTGTGTGGAGGGGTACTGCCACGACGGTTGCTGCAGTGGCTACTTTATTCTATTTATTGACGAAATACTCAAAAAACACGGCACTGGGACAATATAAACACGTTTTTACTGACGCTAAAAATAAGACCGGAAAGACAACAGCAAAACAATAAAACAAGCAACTCATGCTGATACTAATGCAGGATAGAGGTTAGCTGGTTAAGTATTTACTTGTTTTTTCTTTGAAGAGTGGGAAAATAAAAGGACAGGAGGACAGGAGATTCGTGCTGTCCTGTCCCTCTGTTTCCCCATTCTCGAGGGTTAAAAAATGATACACTCATATATTGGCAAACTATCTTCATAGAGAGGCACTGAGGAAAGCAGAAAACACCGTGCACGTCCACTACCTTACTATCGATTAAATCTGAGAAGGCTAACCCTGCTAAGACAATCAAAACAAAAACTAAAAAAAAAAAAACATTCGAGTCGGAAAGTGCTATGCAGCTCGAGCTAAGTGATACAGCAGTTTTTGTGTCGATTCATCATTCACACGACGGAGGTGATAGCAAAATAATTGATCAAAGCTCATTCCTGCAAGTCGCTGGTTTTCAAGCAGCGTACTCAGCGTTTAATTTCGCCGGCTTACCCGCCATTTGTTTCTCCTTCAAGAGGTGAGAGGCGGTCGAGTCGCCAGCGTTCAGTTGCCTTCATTCGGCGCGAGGAGCGAGACCGCTTGCAGCAAAAAATGCGCTTGGAGATGAAACCGAAGCTTAAAATCGCGTCGAAGTTGTGCTGTTTTTCAGAAAGCTGGAAAAGCTGTAAGCGCGGGCCTTCTATCGCACTCCAACTTTTTTTTTTTTGTGCTTTTCGATGATGCTCAGCAAGTTTCCCAATAAAATCATGTCATTAACCTCAGTATTTACAAATAAATACGCGAAAATAATTAACAAGTTATTTATCCCGAACTTCGATAATTTTTTTATATAGGCCCCTGGCAGGATGCAATATCGAAATTGTCCACCTTCCGCGAAACACCCTGTAAGAAATAGCGCAAAAAAAAAAGACAAGGACAAAAAGTAAACGCGCTTGTCTTGTTACCTCTTGTCCTTGTATTTTCGAGCCATTTTATATGTTTGATTCCAATAAAAATTTTGCGTTTATTCGTGAACAATGAGAAGTGAATGACTCACTTTCTTTAGGAACATGTCCATCTGATATATGCAATAGACTCGTATTAGTATTAAAACTTATTTGAATTTGTAGAGATGAAAACCACTCAAACGCAACACGAAGAAAAAGGCAACCGGAGAACTGCCAACTCAAGTAATTAAAGATGAAGACCTTGAAGGTACGGCACACTGTATGTCATCGGAAAGCCACGCGGAGCTGATATTCTCGCATCACAAAGAAACTATTCATGGAAGGCCCGACCAGGGCGTAAGATAGACAGGTGGTGAAACGAGAGCCAACTGAGCGACCGGATTGTGTCCCCCTCGGTTTTCTCTTTTTCTGTGGCGCCATCTATGTGGAGCACCGCGAACTCTCACTCCAGCTGGCTGAACGCTGGCGACCGGTTAAACTGACGGAGAAGGTTTCTCGTGTATTTTCAATGGAGGACTGTCGTGCTCTCAGTTTATTTTGCGCACTCTCCAATAGAGTTCCATGCAAATTCGATTCCAATTTTTTTCTTCTCGCCGCAGCGCCATCTGTCGCAAATCGGGGGTACCCGCAAGCCTCCCGCAAGCAGACGAGTACACAATCCGGTCACGGCGCTGCGGTAGGTTTCTATGGGCCGTTTCCCCACCTGTCTATCTTACACCCTGGGCCCGACACAGTTTGGTCAAGATAGCGCGACCGTGTGGTAACTGTGCCGTTAGTTACGTTCCAACTCGCGACAACGGTGCTCTGACGTTTACGGAGGGTTTCCCAGGAAACACGCCATGGGAGTGATGGACGTTTCACGCAATGCTTCTTGCATTCAAAAATAAAATTGAATGAAATTGTATCATGTGCGGTAAAGAAATAAAAAAAAAAAACAGAAACGTGCCTAGTTTGCGTTTACAGAGGTTTCCAGTAGAAGAGGGCAGAAGATTTCAAGGAGAACATAAGAAGTATAAGGTCGATTATTGTACGAAATAATAAAGATCACTATAAAAGGACTTTAATTTTAGGTCGACGTGAGAGGTTCCCTTTCACGGCCCCCCAAACCGGAATTTTCCACTTCGATTTGCTTCTCAATTCACCAAGAGGCATGAAGAAAGGCGCGATGTCTAAAGTCTGTCTGCCCCTTTTACAGTTCTTTGCTTCGTTTAAGTCGGAGCAAAGCGGACGTTACGAACCAACGGGGCCGATAAGTCTGCGCCAAGCAACGTCATGGCGCTTACTTCGTACAACGCCGGCAAATGCACTTATCGTAATATCCCGAGAGGTGCCCTATCCCCGAAAGATAGCCCACCCCTGTTTTTGGCATGATTTGACATTTTTCCACAAACACCGAAAGACAGCCCACCTTCAGCAACTGCAGGGCCCCGGCCAATTGTGATTTTGGCAAAAAAAAAAAAAAAGGTTACCACGGCGGGAGATAAGCAAACATTGCTGATTGGGAAAAAACTGTCGTCTTCGGTGCATAGCCCTTTTCTGCGATCACAAGTTTCGAGCATATTTTCACCTTTTTCAATGGCACATGGAAAGTTAGCCGACCCCTTATTTTTATTTATTATCATTTAATACTTCTTAAAATCAGCACCCTAAATATTGACACTAGTATCGTAAAATGGATTGAATGCTTTTTAACAAACCGCACCCAATTTGTAACTGCGAACACCTGTGACTCATCTTTTTCTGTCGTAAAATCTGGCGTCCCTCGAGGTTATGTTTTGGGTCCCTTATAGTTTTTAATATATATTAATGATCGTCCCGACTGCATTCACTCTTCCATAAAGTTGTTTGCTGACGACTGACTTCTTTACCGCGAAATAATCAACCAAAGTGATTATTATCTCATTCAATCTGACCTTGACAACATTGCTAACTGGTGTAACAAATGGCTGACGTCCTTAAACATAAGCAAATGCAAGAGCATGACTATCTCACGCCTTTCTAATCTCCCTCAAACCTGCTACTACAAAATTAATGGTACCTCATTAGGGCTTGTCACATCATAAAAGTACTTAGGAGTACACATAACTAATAACCTCTCATGGCATACCCACGTCCACTACGTCATTAACAATGCAAATCGAACCCTCAGCTACTTTCGTCGTAATTTTGCCCAAGTCCCCTCCTCTCTCAAGTTACTTTTATATCGGACACTCATCCGCCCAAAGTTAACATACGCGTCAAGTATATGGGACCCGGCTCAACGTACTCTCATTAATGCAATTGAATCTGTCCAGAATCGATCAGCGCACTTTATTTTATCTAACTATTTCGTCTTGCTAGCGTTTCGTTAATGAAATCTAATCTTGGCCTTCCTGATCTATTGATTCGAAGAAAAATTTTGCGTCTCTCTTTCTCTTTCATAAAATTTTCTTTAATAACTTATCTTCTAAACAGGAACTTATTTCGCAGCCTTCAAGCCTCTCATCCTGCATCGATCACCAGTTCAAACTTGCCATTTTTAACTGCAGCACAAATATGTTTTTTTTTCTTTTTTTAATTCTTTCATCAACAAAATTAGCTCAGAGTGGAACCGGCTTCCCCCTTTCATTGCCTCCATTGAAGATTCGTCATCAATTTTCACAGACCCGGACAAAAGCTCACCAGGAGAAAATTTTATGTTGATCTTAACACGAGCGTGGACAAGTCATTTGCATGCGCGCCACACTAAAATGCAACGATAAATTAATTTTGACAGGCAGCTGGTTTGTTGATTAAAGTTGAAACACGTTTATCTATCGATTGGTTAGAAGGTAATGCAGTCCGCTACTGTCTCACGCAGTCTTGGCACTCTTGGTGTACCTGTAACCCCTCGCAATTTTTTCCCTGACGGTTCTGCAGGCACAAATTGTTTTTTTGCACCCGTCACAATGAGCGCTCAAATCTCCGGGCTTTTGTCAATGCCATGGCAACCGTTGCCTGATCTTGCTGTAGGCATTCAATCGGCCTCTAGGCGTTTCTGGAACCCGTTATTCCATCCTTCGCAGGCGTTGTTCGTACGGTCTTCATCTTGTCGTGTGGCGTCGAACATATTCCACCGTTCCGGGGAAAACTTCGGTCGCCTTTAGCGCACAGTCAGACAGAGCGAAAAATTCCCTCCGGGTGCCGCAGCAGAAAGAGCAGAGGTAACACGGAAGGGGCCATTGACATACGTGCTATCAAAGTAGTCCCGCAGGTCGCCGACGTCACCGGTAGTCTTTTCCCTGGTGTAGGTTAGTCCTTCGGGCAGAAGCTGTGGTGGAAGGAACGCCAGTCTATCAAACACCCCGCACAGCTTTATAAACTTGTCGTCAGTCTTTTACTTGTTCAGAACGCCAAACTCTCGTATCGGAAAATTATTGTTAAAACATTCGGAACTAAATGGTTTGTATAATACAGTTTTGCCTCAGTTTCTATTTGACATCACCCTGAGATAATCCTTGGTTTTAAATACATTTACGACGCAAAATGACGGAAATATTTTGAGTTTATTAACCATTCACTTGAAATATTAATCTGAACCCCAAGAACACCCATGCATTAGTAATGAAGAAACATTGTGCTTATCCTTTAGGTGACTGTTTAGCTATTTTCTTAGCAAGTTGTTCCTGGAGGACCAACAGACTCCAGAGAGCAGAAGTGACAAGACGAACCGTCACAGCAATATAAATCTAGGAAAAGTGTTGTCGCTCTATGTTTCTTACCAACACGCTCCCTTTGACAGTGGTAGAATTGTTTTTTTCGGCTTACCTTTTTTTCTCGGCGTGCTCTGGCAAAGGTGGAAGAAGCAACCTCCTAAAAATGCTGCAGTGTCCATCGCGTCTGCACATTAGCCCAGCCCGTGTTTCGCCCAGATAGCCCAAAAAAAGCAGTGAGCGTTTATCTGGGTTTGTGAAAAAAACGCTTGAGCTTTTGTCCGGTGAGCTTCTGTCCGGTGAGCTTTTGTCCGGTTACCGTAAAAAGAGTGCAAAAGGTGATAACTTTAATCTATTAGTGCGAACGAATATTGGTTCAGTATTTCGTGTATTGACTGTATTCAGAAACGGAGTATAAAACTGTCCGGCTAGGCCAGGGGGCGCGTTGGAGATAGAGTTCCTGTATAGGCTCCCTACGGGAGCCTATGGTAGCTATACAGGAACTCTAGTTGGAGAGAGACAGAGGCGCCGCGCCGTGGCTCAAAATTGCCCTAATGCGCCGTTCGCTCCTCGTGCTTCGTTGCAATGGCAAGCAGTGATTCGGGAATGTTATTCAGGCTTATGTCGCTTCAAAAACGGTGTTTCTTTTTTTGTTTTTTTGTTTTTTAATAGAGAGGCGATTTCTTGCAAAGGAAGGCTGGTGGTGTGCCAGGTATCTCGGGTGAAGGATATAATCCAATGAAAAAAACATTTGCCGTCGGCGAAGTGCGTCTTGCAAGTGCAAAACGGCTTCGATTGCATTGTTTAGTTGTTAACAATGCGATCCCCAGGATTTGTTTCTCAAGCTTTGCGACATTCACCTCAGAACGCATATTTTTTCTTTATGATTGCGCTATGCTCTTGCGTTATTGTGACAAAGATGACGATTGTTTGCATTGTCTTTTAGCGTACAGTTGCGCAGTCGCATGCCCTTGAAATCAGGCAACTGCTCTTGCAAAGCTGGAGTTACCGGCTGCTGTAAACATAATGCTTTTTTTTTTTTTTTGTGAATAACGTTAAGGACGAGGAATGTAAGTTAGACCGCGGCACTAGGTAAAGCCGTTAAAAACTCGAAGCAGGACGTGAACACGACCACCTCTTGTCTGTTTCTACGTTATCTAAACGGGTCAAACAAAAAAATATTAAAAATTTTTGTTCTACATCTTGTTGTGTTTGAGCAAATTCGCTGCCGTCGAAGTACTAGAAAATTGACATGTTTGAACTCCTGCAACTACAAATAAGTTTTTTTGCACTATTTTTTGCTTGTTCTTTATTCCCAGTTTTTCTTGATATTCTAGAACCTCTCCACCAAGAAAGGAGTTCAACGTTATTTGTCTATATACAGAGTGTTTCTCGTAGGAGAGACGAAAATTCTTACAATTAGTGTATTCGAGGTAAAAAAAAAAATATTTTTCTCGGGACCGCACTACTCGTGGTGACGGACGTCAGAAAATTCTCGATATTTACTAATTCAATGACTAATTAACTTTTAATTTGTGAAAATAGACATTTGGTTCTAATTCGAAACTTGCTGAGCGTCATCGAAAACCACTAAGTCAGTCATTTTCAGAAAGACTTTGAGCGCGTGAGAAACGTAGTAGCTTCACGAGTACTACTACTATAGTAGTATAGTACTCGTGAAGTAAGTAGAAGGCTAGCGGTTGCCGCAAGGCGCCCGGGCGATTTTTCTGTCTCTTATATAAGCCCCGGACTTGTACCTGGTCCACGAGTGGTAACTTTGCGCACTACGCTTCTCATGCTCTCAAAGTCTTTCTAAAAATTATTTCTCTAGTGGCTTTCGATGACGCTCAGCAATTTCCTAATTGGAACCGCATGTCTATTTTCACTAAATAAAAAGTTAAGTAGTCATTTTTAATTAATTATAAAAGTAATTAGTAAGTATCGCCCATTCTCTGACGTCAGCCAACTTGAGTAACGCGGTCCCGAGAAAGTTTATCTTTTTATCTCGAATAAAGTAATTTTAGGAATTTTTGTCACTCTTACATGAAGCACCCTGTATATATATTCGCGAGAAATGTGGTTAACTCAAAATGTTAATCATGAATGTTTGGTTATCTAGCTTAGTGGAGCGTCCGGTCCCCATCCCTTTTATGCTGTTTTCCTTCTATGCCTCCAGCGTTGCCAGCGCACTCCAGCTGGTCGACCCAAGAATGCTCTCGCGTCTAATTTTCTAGAGTTTTACCTTATCTGCCTGTGGCAGCTAGGGTAAGATTGCAGTAGATGCCCCTCTAGTCCGCGTCGGCTGTCTTCCGTCGTGCTTTGACTGCGTACTAACGAGGCTCCGAAATGCCGTCGAAGGTAGAGAGCTCGTGCTGAGGGCGGAGCTTCCAGTATCGGACGTTGCATGAACGCGACAGCCAGGGGCGGATTTAGAAGAGGGGTCCGGATGTCCTGACCCTCCTCTTGATTTCTGCATGTGTAAAATTTAGGGCGTGAAAAGAATGAGAGTGGGAGGGTGTTCCTAAACACATGGTACGGTCACCAACACCTGACCCCCCCTTTCAGGAAATTCCTGCATCCGCCCCTGGTTGCACACACTAGATGCTCGTACGCGCCAAACCTTTTTCGACTGATATAAGCTCGTGCCCATTCCGTTCCCTAGACAACGCTGTCTTCCCTCGCAAAGTATCGATAAAAACTCCACGCCAAATACAAGAATAAAAAATTTTAAAATAGAGTGCAAGGTTTTACAATCTTGTGGTAAGTTAGATCTAAGGAAACGGGACGAAAATGATGTTTCATACCTTACAACCCAATCAACTTATAGTTTGTCTAAATTTGCAGAGCTTCGAGGAGCATGAACAGAATATGTAACTTTCTAACCTTGGCTCTTCGTGTGTATGCCAACTCCAGTGCCCAGAGTGCACAACAAACGCCAATAAACTATCAAAGGAAATTATTTGGGCTCTACTGGCGCATGCAATTGATTACAACTATATGACGTCCTGATGATTCAGTCGTGGTTTCGCCTGATTTCGGCAAAATATAGCAATAAAAGTAAACTCATGGCTAGAAACAAAAACAAAAAAGCAGCGCTACATTGCATAGGGTCACGTTTCTATTGCATGATCCACTTAAAGCGTTAAATATGCCCTGTCAATGAACTGGAAATATAGGATTAACTGCCGTTGTAAAAAAAAATTAGATCGTTTGTTATTAAATTACTGTGCAAACTGCTGTCGCGAAAATGTAATGTGGCAATTGTAAAATTACATCAAAAAGAAATAAATTACAAGCAATTCGTTAGCTGTAACGGATTACCTTTAAGGACTGCATGTGTCCTTGACGTTTTTGGAGCCCGGTAAGGATCGCTAAAACCTGATCCAGTGATAATTATCAGAGGTATTTCCGTGGGGAAACTGATACCATGATATTAAAGGAATCCCCGTCAGTTATTCTTAAAAGTTTTATATAAAAGTCATTCAAAACCGCTTCGTACGATATATTCTCAGCAATTAAACTTTTACAGCTAGCGTCAGCGCATTTAAAACCTACCTCAGCCTCAGCCTCCCCTTTGAGTTTGAATTAACAAGATTCGACTTTACCACTTTCCTTTCCAGCATTTATTGACAAAATTAATCAACTTGAGGAGATTACGATCAATTACCTTACAAAAACCACGCCTAGCTGACACTCACTTTATAGTACACTTGCAGTGTGAACTACTTAGAGAAGGAAGTTAAATTAGTACACTTTCGATTTTAAAAAAGCAGAGCAGTTAACTTTATTCTATTATAGATTTGTTTTGCGATCACATAATTTAGTACTTTCCTATTCGAGTGCACTGTGATTATCCACAAAAAGGCTGGCTATGGCTAGACTTTTTGTGCTTGTTATAGGTTTGTCAGCGTGCGGGTTTACCTAGCTATTTGTCCAAAGTAAATGAAGCTTACGAGTTGTAATGAAGTACTTGGATGATGCAACACCGGCCATTCGTGGATCAAAAGCGCCACCTTGAGCCCGCTTCTGCCTGCCTCTGTGACAAGAACGTCAGTATACTGATTCAAATGATTTGTCAACAGTTGGGTAAGGAAAGGATTCGTCTTAACTCCAAAGTTCCTGTCTCAATAATTTTCGCTCGTCTTACATCGTTCGGCGTTTCGATCTAGAACCTTCATTCACAGAAGAATTTTCGTGCCGTCCAAGCAGTTCCCCATTACATCTCCTCTCCTTGCCTCCAAAGATTGAAAGTGTATGAGACCTTATTCGCTGCTCTTAAACGGAAGTGGGATGCGCGTGGGTAAATTATTGTGATTTCATAGTCTGTTAGAAAGAAATAAAGCAAGCTGAAATTACGAAAAAAAGAATATATTTTGGTTTGTTTTAAATAAGGACAAAATATATTTATTTTATTTTTTATAAAAACTATATATTTTAACTATTGTCAGTGCAATTGGATGCATACTTTTTACAGGAATATATTGGTGCGATTTTGATGAAACACCGTGTATACGCACACTCAGTGTGGATGAAAAGTAGAGTGGTTAAACCGGAACGATCGTCCTGTAGCAGCCCACCCTCTTACGAGCTCGGAAAAAAATTACATAAAGGAAATGGAACATGGAGAGATGGTAGTGGAGTTATCCAGTGACAGGGGATTAAATTCTGCTGCGAGAGCATTTATTCCAAGCTTTAAGCGTCTTTATGTACATCTAGCGGTTGAACGTGTTAGCCGGAAGCCCCCTGGTGCCCAGGTTGGCAACTTGAAATACGGCTCCCGCCAGGGGTTGGCACCCCCGGTGTGTGGCGCTGAGTCCCCTCCAGGCGGATGTGACGTACAACACGTCGTAATTTGGTCCCCCGAAGCAACACGAGGTGGGTCTCGAAACCGGAAACGCTACTTGCCGCAGCAGCTTTCCTGAAAACGGTCGTGTGTTAGCAGCACCCGGCTAAGGTCAACAACCGAAGGTGTTAAAGTTCCGTTTGAATACTACATACAAGAACTCTGAAAAACAAAAGTATAAATCATACAGGGTTTCAGAAAAGTCAGACCGCAAAACTCCACCAGAACCACCTTGCTAACATTGTAAAGTAAATCACAAGAACCAACGATTATATGCAAAAACCTATACAGGCTATACAAAGGTAAACAAGAAACAAGTAATGGCCGAACTTTCGAGGGGAGTATGTTACCTCCGGTTGGCTATTGTTTTTGCTTGTTTTTGAGTGCCTTCAGTGAGTCCCGCATACTTTAAAAGTCTCACCGCCCAGGACTAACTGCGGTACCTGTTGAAATTTGCTTACACGGGATCGACATTTCTTCCTGTTCCCCTGGGTGAAAACAAAGAGCATTTGTTCTTCAAAGAAATGACAAATCTGACGAGGGTATCGTGGGCGCATCTTCACGACTGCCTATTCGACTAGCCGGGTCCATATACCTGAGAACGACTTAAAACCTACAAATCCCTAAATGCGCTCAACTACTTCGTGAACGGTAAGGCAGCGTCGGTGGGCACCTACCTGCCCCAGGCGCCGAAGATACGCGGCAAGTTTCCCTGCAGGGGTCGCCGAACCGGGTCCTAATTATAGCAGAGAATCTTCCGAAAGAATTTTATTGCGCTTCCCTTAGCACGACACCAGTCTGCCATTCCCAACTTTCTTGAGTTTTGACTCGCTCGCTTTGGTATTCAAGGTTTCTTTTCCAGATCACCCTGCCCGTTGCATTTGTACGGGCCAGAATGGCCCATCATCGTTGTACGTAGATGGTCGGTCGAGGCGCCGTGGCGCCGGCACCCTATTCTCGCGTTTGTCACGTTGCGCCATCTGTCGGCGGCATATCGAAGTGGGCTCATACCGCTTGCCAATGCCGTCGTCCTGCGATCACCCAGGCTCGGCGGAATTGCTCCCTAGTGAGCCAAGAGTCGTCGAGCACCCACCCCAAACACGAGGTAAGCATAAAAGAACCGGAAGTATTTCTCCAACCCTGTGATGGCGGCCGGAAGTGACGCGCATACCCTGCATAGCCACGGACAACTTGAGAAACGCACGGCGTGGCTTCTTGACGCGTTGCTTCGGGATCGGTTTGTTGGTGTTCTTATTGGCTAACGCCGCATTCTCAATTATTACCGACCGATAATAAGATCTTTGTGACTCCACGCACTGTGCTTTTGTTAAGCTGTCAGTGACAATAGTTTGTTTCATAATATATTCTCAATGTTTACTGTGGAAAGGGTCCGCACGTGCTTCATTAGCTTTTTATTACAAATCTGTGCCTCGCACGTTCGGTTTATTCTTTTCTTTTTTTATACGTGAAACTTTTTTTTTTGGTTAGTTGCTTCGGACTTTGTGCAGCCGCATTTAGTGAAGCCGTGGCTTGTGACGTCCCATAATGAAGCTTGCGCAATGTAGCATTATGGGACATCACAGACCTGCACACCAATTCAGTTTCTCCACTAAATTTAGCGGGAAAGTTGAACTGGTGTATAGGTTACGTGACCTAGGATGTCACGTGACCTGTACATCAATTCACCTTCCCCGCTAAATTTGGCGGGAAAACTGAATTGGTGTGTAACTCTGTGACGTCCCATAATGCAATACTGCTCGAGTCGCATGATGGGACGTCACTGGCCCGAATTGCCTGCCGTACCTGTACTGTGGCCATTGCGGAAAACACGTTCAACCTGCGCTTGAGACGTTCCGTCCCGTTTTTTCTTATGACATCAGTTACTTCCTTTAGAAATTTAATCAATGATTACATTGTTAACTAGCTTAAAAGTTTGTGGGTCACCTCAACGCATGTGATAATAACGTTTTGCCTAGGAAGCACAGCAGTGATAAATTGGTTATTCAATTAACACAGAATTTACTGCGCGATCGTTTGACTCCGATGCAAAAGAATCGTAAGAGAATCTATAATAACGCCATGAAACAAAAATAAACGTATGTTTAAGTGAATATATTGACAAACTTTGAAATATATTAGGCTATCTCACCTGTCTCTGGGTCAATGTTGATGACTCTCGAGGCGTCCCAGCATGCCACCCAAAGCTTCCCCTCGACGTCGTGGGTCATGCCGTCGGGATCACCGCAATCCTTGAACATGGGGTTGGTCGCGAAGTCTAAGAAAACCTGCTTGTCTCCTGGAGACGGAGCGAGAAATAAAAAGTTAGAACGTATCCCCTAGGACCCCTCGTTCATAGCTGCTTCGATGTCAGGCTAAAAAATCAAACATATGAACACGCGACGCTTTGGCGAAGGTTGACGGAGATGAAAGCACTGAAGCTGTCAGTTCATGTACATGTATAGGTTCAGTAATGTGGTAATAGGTAATAAAGAGCCAGGCGCCACCGTTCAAGAATGTTCTGAACATCTGACATTGTCGACAATGAGGGGCGCAGATGTTTGTATTGCTTGTAATAAACCAGGCCTTTTTTTTCGGATTTACCTTGCACCGATGCAGATGACAGTGGTGCATTATATCTGTATATGGTATATATATATATACATATATTATACGTATATAACAGGGCAATAAAGAACGTTCTAACAAACAACAACCTTGTCGACTTTAAAAAAAAAATGAAAACGCGGGCTTGTGTTTATGGAATACGAATTTGATTTTACGGTTTTTGACTCACACTCAGTCCCATTAGTTTTCGTGTGAGTTTCCGGAACGTGCTGATACGAGGACGTGACTTTCGAAATATTTTCTTACACGAGCGCCAGGAAAATATAAAACGCATTTCGTGGAGCTCAGTTCTTCTACCTGTACCTTCAGTAATGCTGCATAAGACGTGTACACAGTAACCTATCATTTACAGGGCAGCATGTATTTTAGTTCCCTCTGCGGGCACAAAGCAAAACGCAGTAACTTCCTTTTTTATGAGCAAAGCTTCTACCCGTGTTCAGTGCTAGTCAGCGCCCCGCTTCGGCGTGACATTTCAAAAATGGGTTGATTTGTATAATGAGAAACAGAATTTCTCACTGAGCGTTCCGTCTTCCGCTGAAAAGCGAAACGAGTAAATCTTCCGTTTGAGAGAGTCGTTGAAGAACATCGTCTCGTTGTCCAGAGACCACGTCATCCCGTTCGAAATGCCCAGCTGCTGCACGTGGGTCCTCGTCTCAAAGTTGCTCGCTTCGAAGCTGTACAGGGACCCACTTTCCTGTACGGGGTCGTCGTCACTGTACCTGCCCATTGTCCCTGGATGCGAGAACGAAAAATATACCCTCGTTATTCATTCTAATTATAATATTTTAGTTTTCGCGTCGAATACTGCGCGCGTTGTTGTTTTTCCTTAGTTCGAATTGATTACGAACATAAGGAGCATCTTGAGCGATTTATCGTACGACTTCTTTTGCTGATTCGCGTGGGGCCATCGCTGGTTCCTAAATGCTAGCGAGTTTTCCTCGGTCCGCTGCATAACTTGTATCTGTACACTATCCTAGTCTCAGACTATTCGTATGAAAAGAAACACCGAGCTTTTAATACAACTTTCTAAATACACACACCCGAGGTCTTCCGGCAGCAGCGCCCAGGGTTAGTAGATATAGTAGAGTGCCAAAAGCGTACGAACGTATCAAAGAGTCAAAGAGAACACATAAACAGCAACGTGCTGGAAGTCTAAAGGCCCGTTCACACTCTTGCGACCGAGTACGACTGAGAGAGACGAGATCTCTTAAAACTTCTTAAATGTTTTTAGAATGAGGGAACACACTGGCATTGTGGCGCCATCTATGCGGTGACCCTGGAACTGCATTTCACAAGAGCGAAGGTTTTGCGGGATTTCCGAGGTCAAATGTGCGTAATACCCATAGAAAGGCTCGTTTATAACAATGACAAAAGTTTTTCGAGCCAAGAAATAAAGGATAATGCGCGAGAAATAAAAAAAAAAATATGCCGGACCGCCGAGTTTACATTGCTTCCCAATAGATGGCGCCAGTGTGTTTTCTGGTTTAAGAAGTTTTAAGGAACCCAGGTTTAAGAGGTCGCAAGAGTGTCAACGGGCCTTTATACTATACCGGGCTGTTTTGCGCTCTGATTCTAGTCTAAAACAAATTTTCTCAAAGAATAGATCATTTTCAAAAGTCCATCGAGCAACATTGGCGGTCGCCATCTTGGACGCGAAGCACATGATTGGATCCGAGGGCTAACCGAACGCCTACGTTACACTCGTGTTCAATTCGAGCTAAGTCGAGTTCACGCCCCCCGCTGACCCAACCCTCGTGTGCAATTCGTGCTCAGAGTATGTGATCAAGCAATGGTGGAGAGGTGTTGGCGGCGGACTTTTGAAAAGGGTCTATTCGCGAAAGAATCACACAAGTCCTGAGTCTTATCTGGCTCTCTTCTAAAGTATATTTTACCAAGTATGTAGCGAGAAATTGCTCTAAAATGCGCCGTTTGCTCAGCGAAATGCAAAGAGGGGCATGTCAATCAAAGGACAACATAGAGAACGCGATATATATAGAAGGCGCGATGATAAGGCAGCTACGCTTCCGCCGGCTCTGGTTGAGGTCCCGGGGCAAAGAAACGCACGTGGGCGCAATATAGGCATATAGCCTCCTCTATCCTCACAAAGCCTGGCGGTTCGACGATGGAGCCATATAGTATGCCCGGTCGCAGATTTGGAGCGCGAGAATCTGGTAGCACAGAGCGTTTCTCGGGAAGCCTGGATGGAAGCGCAAAGCTTTTGCAGCGGCAAGGACCCGAAACATGGTTTTCCAACCCGACGAGAAAAGAAGCGGTAGCGCGAGGAACGCGAAAAGCATGAGCGGACATTCCATCGCTGGGGAGAAGTGGGTTTCGGCGTCTCGCCGCAGCGGGGCGACCGTCACGTGGCTCTTTTCTCATCCGCTGTCTGCCGCTTTACCTTTTCAATTTCGGCGGAAGCTTCTCGTGGTGATCTGCCAGGCTTTGTCAGTATAGGGTGTATTCACTGGCGGCCATATCTGTGTGCGTGGTTGCTGAGCGCGTGCTGACGGCGAGCTTCCACAGTTCATTTGCAACGTGCATTACACACCATCAAGATTGCCGGTTTTAGCAGGCTATTAATGTAAGCTCGTTCTGAGCATGCGCCCTAAACATCGCCCTCAAATATGGCGTCCAGTGAATGCCCCCTATAGAGGAGAATATGATAGGGGTAAACAAAGGGAGGGGGTGCGCAAGGAGCGCGCGAACTTGCACGTCATAGTTTGCAAAAAGCCGGATGCAAGTTTGAAGTTTACAAGAGGTTTCATTTAGGCAGTAGGAATCCATCAGATTGAATATATCCGGCATCATCCGACCGGCCCTCTCAGAGACCAAGTGCCCTTTTCGGGAGCCGGATGATGAACAACCCACCTGCCCACAGGCGACCCGAGGCGTCGCACTTGCCGTCGTTGAAGATGTTGTTTGGTCGGTCCGGCTCTACCTCGGCCAGCAGCTCCGTTGCGCCGGTCGTCCATTCCAGTTTCCGGACCTGGCGGTTCACCGTGACCACGCTCAGGTTTGGGTCGGATCGGTACGGAATGACGAATGTCACGATGCCGTCTGCAGAGATTTTTTTCGTTATTCTCTTCATATGGCAGAATATAAGAAAAGTTTCGCTTTCCTCAAAACATTCTTATGAACTTTTTTTATATATTTACAAGGGCGCTATAACCAGACTCGTTAACAAACGCAGGGTGTGGCGAACTCAACCATCTTATCCTCGTTTAGCAGCCAGCGATATTGCGGCATTTTCCGCTAACATGTAGGAACGAATCACGAAGCAAGAAGCGCGAAGAGAATTAGCTGCACCCTCTGGATTATTTAATTAAGCTTTCATTGACACCACTTAGGCTCCGTCTGAATATAACTTGGCAAACGGCTAAAAACTACGGGCTCCGTGAGCCAATCACCGCATCGGAGCGAAGCACGTGCCCCAACCCACCGTCAGACTGCACTCCTCTCAAGGAGAGCTGTGACGTGTTTCGCCCGTCCCTCTGATTGGCTCAGGGAGGGAGCGAGGACGTACACTCTTACAAATCTTGAGCATCTGTTCTTCCAAATATCACTTGGGGGCGCCAACCGCTGCAATGACGAGGCTAAAAACGTGCATAGACCTCAAGAAAAAGTCTAGGCTGTGGCACTGAGGATAACGTTTTACCGCGCTCTGTTCTAGAGCGCAGATTGTTTGTCAAACCTCAACATTTTATCAGCCTTTTCATTCGCCAAGCTCACTCCTTCGATTGCACGCGATTGGCTGTACCAAGTGATGTGCGGAAAAGCAGACGCCTCAGATTTCTTAGGTTGATAGCGTTCTCCATTTTGCTAAATTACGGTAAAACGGAGTGATATTCTTGTACAAATGACGTTACAAGGATTTTAAAAAATCAGTACAGGCATTGCGCCGCATTGCGGGTGATTTAGCAACATCTAGAAATCTCCAAAAGTTTCGTCAGGCGGTTTTGGGATGCAACGAACGACGACGCTGTTTGGCTGCGCAAAGAGAGTGGCGGAGATTATGATGGCACGCGAGGAATGGCGAGGCACGTTCCATTCAAAGCCGCCACAAAAGGCTGCGCTTGTTCTTTCGTTAAACGTGTTTCTCAAAACAGCGTCTTCTTTTCTTTTCTTTTTTTTGTCGATGTTTTCTTTTTTCTTTTGTTGATTGTTTACAAAGGGAAAGGAGACAACAAGTTACCCAGGCGAACTGTGGACGTCTCCTGCGATGCCACGTCCAGCCGGCACACGTCGTTCACGTAGGCGTCGATGTGCACCAAGGTGCCCGAACTGGAGTCCCAGTGTGGGCCTTCGCCCAGCTCAGACCGCCGCTTGGAACACACGGACACCGACATATCCCGAGGAGGACTCCAATATTTCTACGGCGCCCGTCTGTTCCCCGAGGAAACGACAGCTGTTGCGGGTTTCGCGACAGCCGATAAGCTCAGAACTGTCCGATAAGAGTCGTTCTCTCGGCTGCAAAACTGATTCGGTGCGTGCTTGGTATGGAAGCGCAACTGTCTGGTGATAGCACTATCTGTGATATATGGAGCGCCGTCATTATCTCGCTCTTCCAGCGGCTTCAAGATTTATATGAGCTCCAAGGGGCTCAATTAATGTTTGGATATTTCAAGAACGCCAAAGCAATGGCGGGCGATGTGAACCGCTTCAGACCTTTGGCGTCCGCTTTAAAAAGGCCGTTCACACCCTCGCGTTTCCTTACGATCGAGTTTTTGTGACGTCTTACGAAGAGAGACTAGAATGGCTCTATGGCGCCATCTATAATGTTACCCTAAAACTGCATTTCACTACAGCAAAGGTTTTAAAATATTTGCGAGATGAAATGTGCATAGTATCTAAAAAATGGTATTTTATTACATTATCAAAAGTTTTACAAGCCCAAAAGAAAAAAATGATGCGCGAAAAAAAACATAGTAAATATACCCAATTGTCGAGTTTGCCCCGGCTGCCCAATAGATGGCGCCAGTGTGGTCTCTCGTAAAATATTTTCAAAGGTCTTAAAGACCGACGACCAGTTCGCGCTTTCCACTTTTCCCTCGCTTCCTCCTCTCCCCCTTCTACCCTGTCCACCGTTGCCTGTTTCACTCTCCCCCATGGTGAGGAGGGTCTTCTGCCTTGCAGAATCTCAAATTTGGTCGTCGGCCTTTAAGGTACACGGTCGTAAGCACGTCGCAAGTGTGCAAACCAGCCTTTAAATGCATTAGGCTATGGGCCCAATGCATCTAAAATTTTTTTTTTTAGTTGAAGAAGCCTCGCTGTTTGTGTTGTTGTGTAGATGCTGCGCGTCTTAATTACTTGCGGAACCTACGAGACAAACGGTTCAATGCCCGCCCTTACTCGTTTCGCTCTGGATGAGCATCGTACCGGCGTGCGGTCGTGTATCACTACTGCGTGGTGCACGTTAAAGACCCCAGGCTAGCGGTTGTACTGCACTGGCTAAATTGCTCATATACAGCTGAGACACCCTACGCCCATTGCAGCTGACTAACTTCCGGTTGTATAAACATACACACCAGACGATTATTATTTATTACTAGACAAGCGTCAGCTTTCAAAAAGATATATGCGCGCCACTTTGCTCGCTTTCTAACGCTGCAGTCTGGAACAGATGTTTCCACCGAGCATCTATTAATACTTCACACAACACAGTACTCGAAGCACAGCATGAGAGGGCAGAATAGGTGCTCATTTTGATGTATTTTTAAAAGTTAAATAGAATCCCTCGTTGTGCAAGGTCAATGCCCTTATTTAAAGGGTATCAGACTTTTTTTCTGTGTGTATGTGTCTTTGCTTTCGCCACAACACGACAAAAAAACACTGCATGGCGCTTAGTCGTACATCCCTATGTATCGCCTGCAATTGTTTGGGCCTAAAACAAGTTTTAACAACTACAGCAGCGAAAAATACCACTTTAAAAAGAAAGGAAAAGGAAAACAGGCACGACAAAAACCAAAAGAAAAAAAACATATACCGCCTCAAATATTTATTGCCTGCAATACACCGGGAACCAAATAATTTGTGATCAAGGCATCTTGGTTTCACGGGGGTACAAATTGTCCTGTGCACCTTTCTCGTAAAAAAAAAAAAATATATCAGCTTCTGGCTTGCACAAATTATCGCGAAACGCGCGAACCTGAATAGCACGCAAAAAGCCTAGCCTTCTTAAACCTGCGGGAACAGGATCAACAAACATGATTGACCTCGTAGAGATGCATAGGGCGCAATCATAATAATTATTTAATTTATGCTCACTCGAATGTGAGACCGACTACTCTAACTTGATTGAAATATTTCGGTGAACATGCACCCATACTCTAACGTCTTGCTTTTCGATTAGACTACAGTTGCATAAAACAAAACATCTATGTATAGCAGCAAAAAAAGTAAAAAGCGAATTGGATAGTGGTGCGCGTATTTGTCCCCTTTTTCTTTTTTTTTTTTTTAACGTACTTTTACGTGCCGTCAGACATCTCGCTTACCTAGTCACCGACAGCATAAAAAAACCATAACATGGCTTATTAAGTTCACGCCACTACCTCGTCATTTGTTCTTTGTCATTCTCGTGTGTTACTTCTGCAAACGCATTGGCTGCCAAGCGATAATGAGACTTTCGGGGTCTGCCCCGCCCTCAGTTTCTCAACCTGTCAGTGATAATAATACCAATTGAAGCCACTAAATCAGCTTGAGAATAACAACGTGGGAGGCGTCTGTCCTTATCAGTTGCAATAGCCAAGACATATACAGTGCGCTGCAATATGAAAGACCCACTGGGAGCGCGTGGCCGAGACGGTGGCTGGCGGGGACGCTGCGAGCGCTCCGGGCAATTCCATTCTGCTTCGAGGGGAGGACGCTCACTCGACGCTCAGCTGAAGGTCAACGCGCTTATCAGTTTGTGTTGAGCCCCGAGTGAGCGTTCTTCACTCGAACCAGAATGAAATTGCACGGAGCGCTCGCAGCGCCCCCGCCAGCCACCGCCTCGGCAACGCACTCCCAGTGGGTCTTTCATATTGCAGCGCACTGTACATCGCGTGAGAAAATTTTGTAGCATAAATATATAGGATGCACGTTACAAAGGTCGATCCGTTTGCAGGTAGAAGATGCTCTGGTATGATTTGTATTTCCGCTTTTTTACAAACGCCGTAGAAATCAAGAAATAATCTTAACACGCAGGTTAAGCAGACGTTACTTGGAGTTACGTTCTTGGACCTATCACGGTGAAGCGACGGTCACATGCACGCCGTGTATACATGTGGTCGACGTGCATGTCATCAAACTTATAAGGGGAAATCATTCACAAACTGACAACTGACTTCCGCTTCTGTTTTCCTTCTTTTCCAGGAACGTGTACGCGGCTGTCGAGTGCGCACATGTATTCTGGGCTTCACTTCCAGGAAACAAACAAACAAACTGAAATGAACAATACCTTGATGCTCGGTGCACCTGTGCTAAGCTGAAATTGGTCACAGTCGAAGTCGAACCATTCTCGCGACTGTTAAATTTCCATTTTCCTCCCATTACTATTCTTGAATGTGGCGCCTTCATAAAACTCGTCTTCAACTGATTATTTAGCGTCCTATGTCGTCTACGCTTCGAAGTTCCTCGAGCTGGTAACTAAATATGTCGCCACAGTTGCCAGATACTCCTGGTGGTTGGTTGTAGAAGTGCCGAAGAAAGCAAGGGGGTTACGGGCGTCGCGAAGTCTATTGGTTGCGGCGTTCCCATCTACTGGCTAAGCGCCCGAGATTCTACTGCGGATCAGGCTTCTGTCCTATACACTGCCGTTGCTGCGCCATTGTCAGGGTAGCAGCAATCTCCTGCATTACTCACTTTAGACGCCACCAGCATGAGATCGAGAAACGTAACTAAATACATGGTGAACAAACCAGTCGGACACGCACATTCCAAGCATCATGATGTGCACGTCAAAGTCCCGTTCCCCTTTTCATGCACTGCGTCAGACTTGCTCATCCTCCTCGTTCACATTCTCATATCCCACTTGGTGCGCACCACCACCACGAGGCAGACGACAACGAGAAAGGTCAGCAACACGCCAGTAAGAACGTTCTCATGGTAGCTGGTAAGCCGATCGGTGGCTGGCTCGGGGGACGGGGCATTGCACTCCCAATCGGTGGAGGTGGACATGCATAGCCTGTGAGGCCCCGCCCTAGAACACAAGACACTGCATAGCTGGACTTGACGGCAGAAAGAGTCGCAAGGATACTCATCCTTAAAGGCCGTGGCCAGCCCGATGTACGCATCCAGGAGTTCGGAAGATCTGTTCAGCCGCTGGGATAGGTTCACCATAGAGGCGGTACTCGCGTCGGGCAGACCGTACTGCGTCGTCAGCGTGTAAAGTGTCTCCCACTTTGGAGTCTCATTGGGGTGGTTATTGGCTTTGTCGAAGTCAAGGTAGTACACGGTGTAGTCGAGCAGCCTGGTCGAGGTACGGTTGTACTTGTAGAGCCGCACCATCGGGTTCGTGGTAATTGACAACCTGCGGTTAAACTTGTCTGATGTGGTCCATGGAGTGACCGACGCGGCCACCTGGGCGCTGCCCACAGGTCGCCCGTTGGCGTTAGACAGGATCACAAAAGCGTTACCGTGTTGGTGGCCGAAAAACTGCCCAGAAATCACGTCCGTGAAGTCCGCTATCAAATCCTGGTAGGCTTCGTTGATCCCGTCTTGGAACAGACCCGAAACACCAACCTCCGGTGACACCGCGCGGCTGTAGAAGCCCGGCGCCACGTGTCCCGAGATGAAGACCTTCTGTCCCAACCGCTGAGCCTCTCGAAGTTGCTTGTGCAGCCACACCAGCTGGTCCTCCGCGCTTCTCTCGAGAGCCGGTGCTCGGTTTCCAGTGTACCATAGAATGCTATTGAGGCAAACCAGTCGTAGAGATCCGCTTACTGTCCAATTGTAGTACCCAGCCTTCTCGAAGGTGCTCCAGGAGGACGAGGGCAGAAGCTCATTGAAGCCAGCATCAAAGAGGAACATGGACATGTTGTTGGGACGCATATAATTAGGTGGCGAACAATCGTGATTGCCGAGCGTGGGCACTACGGGACACCCAGGGAACGCTTCGCTCAGCCGCTGAGCGAGCCACCGGATCTCCGCATACACCTCTGACCAGAGGACGTCTTTCACGTGCGGCAGGTTGTCCCCGGTCCATAGCACGAAGTCCGGGTTCGGCTCGATGCTCCGCATGGCGGCCACGGCCGATTCCACGAGCAGCCTGGGCGCGTCGCACTTAGCGTCGCCGTAGAGGCCTATGTCACCGGAGCCAGGCCGGTTGGGAACCAGATGGCACATGGAGTTCCGATCACCGTGGATATTGTATTCCTTGTCATAATGGAAGTCTGTCGCGTGCCAGAAATATCCGGTTTCGTCTTCAGAGCCGACGATTGACGTCATGACCAGCAGCGTCGCTCCTGCCAAGACGAAAAAGCTTCTGACAGGTATTGTCGTCATTTGGGCCGGTACACCTTCGATTGCCTAAATGCATCGAAACCTTTACAGCGCCTTGTTATGAAGCGCTAGATGTTTGCCTGCATCTGGTTCGATAGCACGTAAAGTCAACACCGAGAAGCCCCATGCATGTACTGCGCCAGAACGCTAATGCTGCTGATGGCGTTGCGCGTTGCCACCTGGCGACACCGTCCAATGAAAGTCGACGAAAACGGCTGCGCGGCATCAAGTGCTCAAAACAGTTTGACGTCGCCAACAACGCAGGCGAGCACCTGCAGCGGCGCTTTATTTGCCTCTGTACGCGCACGGAAGCGGTGAATTGCGCCGAAAAACGGAGGGAGAGGAGGAGAGAAGAGCGCGCGGGGACTCAGAACGCCGAGCTCTGGCTCCAATGATTAGTGGGTAGACCTAAAGCTAACTCCACGTTCTAACGTGTTCGACGAGTGCAGTGGAGACAAAGGCGGCTAACTTCCGGTCTACCTCCTAACCATTCCAACCAGAGATCGGCGTTCTGACGTCTCAGCGCGTTCTTCTCTTCTTGTCTCTCTCTCTCTCTTTCTCAGTTTCTCGGCGCATAGACCATAGACCGATCTCATTATGCAACAGCTGCCGCCATGCATCGGGGAATCTGTATTCTTTCCGCACGCGCGACAACCCCACTGAGGGTCTGCGCGAGAAGAGCACGAGGCGGCACGAATAGTCTCGTACACTGGCGCCTTCCTCTTATCAGAGCCCCTAAATGAGCTGCTCTCGCAGTATCGGGACTCCGCACCCTGATCTGCTAGTGGCCATCGCCATCTTCGTGCTTATAGCAGAGCAGACGATTGCCATAATTCGAAAGTGCGACATCCTCCAGTTTAGATACGGTGTTAGGATGTGCAAATGGGAAGAGCGTCTTTAGAGCGCGCGACACTAGAGCATCGACGTTAGAGCGCGCGACACGAGGGCGCTGCGACAGTAGCGCTGCGACAGTAGCGCGCTTGACACTGGAGCGCACGTCACGAGACCGCATGACCAGTTCAGCGCACGACACGAGAGCGCACGACCAGCTGAACGCGCGATGTACCCGCGGCTCCACAGAGAGAACAAAATTGTGTAACTCATCGGATCGGAGCTTTGGTAATCTTTGATTGATTTAATACGCCTTTCATAAAAAAATAATAATAAAACGGTTACGACTCTTTCTAACCAATTGTTTACTGACATCGGAGACAAAAGGGGGAAGGGAGTGGAATGGGGCATATAGGTACCGGGAATGTCTGCAGTTGGGTGGAGCAGGGAGTCTAAGGTTTCTTTACAATGCTGCGGTGCGCCTCTCGGATATACTATAAATAGTTTACTATTGGCTATATTTGCATGGTCTGCTCTTGACAGACATTCGGGCTCCGATCTATTTGGTGGCTATTTAGACGTCCCTCAAATAATTTTCAAGAGTATTGTGTCGTCCATGATCGTAATGAAGGAAGCTCACCGATAAAAAAAATGATCAGTAAAAAACTCAGCGCAATTTCATCAGATGCAGAGCTTACCAGCCTTTTGACGGATACAGGAAAACCTCCCCTGCAAATCTGTAAAATATATTTGAGATTCTTTTTTTTTTTTCAAAAACTTAATTCGTTGACGTATCGGGTACGGTGATGACGCCACCTTCTGATGTTGATAAACCACAACCCAAAGGCCTTTCCGCACATCTCAACAAAAAAAAAGCCTACAAAAAAAAAATAGAAAACTTGGCTAATGTTTTGTCCGTTCTTTGCATTTTACAGAACCGTAGCTTCTCCACCTTTCTTCTTAGAAAGTTGTCCAATTATCTAGGGCCGAACGAGAGTGCTCGGATTCAGAAATATACGAATACCAAAAGGCTGTTGATTACAAAACTATTAACCCACTTGGCCCCACCGAACACGCCGCTTCACGGCGTCCAGCCGGCAACCCAAGATAACCGAAGCGTCCGGAAAGGTAGTCCCATACATTTAGTTCAGCAAAGTTTCGCAAACAACATTCGTCTTTTCTTTCTTTTTTTTTTCAATGTTGATCGTAAAAAGGAGTAGTAAATATCGCCAAATGTTTGACAAAAAAATGCCTAACAAAAAGAAATGCTCGAGAAAAAAAAACTCACTGTGGCTTGAATCTGGGTTCGTGGCGTATGAAACAGGCACCTTTCCTAAGCTACGCTACTTTTTATTTTATTTATTGCAAACTGAAACTCGTTGTAACCATTTCCGGTTGAGGTGCACGGGCTCGTGCGTATAGCTTAACTCATATTTTAAAGTACCCACGGTTATTTTTGTAAAATAGACTTGCAACGAGAACGCATAGGTTCGGTTTGCTTCAACTCGCGTGGGGCCAATTGCGAAACTATGCAGTCCTGCGAAAACGGGACATGATTCTTTATTGGGACAAAAAGACAGGACCGCAGAAGCGGACCTCAAAAACGGGACTGTCCCGGCCAAAACGGGACGCCTGGTCACTCGCTTTAGTTAGGCGGAGACTTGTGCGTAGCAAGTTACAAGTAATTGATTATTTGTCATCAGTGACATTTTATTGTAACTTTTTAACGCTTCAATTACTTTTTTTTTCGGTTACGTTCGATGTAATTTACTCACTATTTTCTTCGGTAATCAATTATATGTTTCCGAAAGACGTAAAACTATTGAGTTGAGCTTTTTTTACGTAAAAAAATCGCCTTCAGTCCGTGTGTCACTCGTCTATGTTACACCAACGTTGGACACCTTTTCTTACTCATAATCAACTAAATAAAGATACCAAGATACAGGAAGGATGAAAATGTCAACGTTCTCAGCGATGTTTTCACTGTCGGCCTGTCGAGAGTGCCTCGTTTCCTGTGTACAGGACAATTGTTACGATCCGGGTTTGCCGCGACAGAGACGACTGCGTTCTGCACTGACCTCATCTAGTAACCACTTTGAACATACGTGTAAAATGTAACATATGTATATGTGTAAAATATATCATAATAGTAACCATTTGAACATATGTATGCGTTTTGGTTTGGTAATAAAAATTTTAAAGAAAGTAACGTGAAAAGTAATAATTCACTTTCTGGTAATTTTTCAATTACTTTTGTGATGCAGTGATTGGTTACTGTAATCAGTTACATTTTGTCAATATAGTGATTGTAATTGTAATTAGTTACTTGTTTTCAGTGACGCGTACAAAACTGGTTAGGCGGTCATCCTAAACCACAGTTGAGTGTAAGTCTGGTTAGCAGTTACTGTAACGCCCTAAAGATGGCGAGGCAGTACTAGTCCCAAGATGATGGAAGAGACGGGGATAGATTCTCTGGGATTGCAGTGAACTAGAAAGGATTGAGTGGGGCGAGCTACAGGCTCCGCTCAGGCTTTAGTTGGAGCTCAGAATATGGAAAGTTGGCGTGGTGGCGCTGCGATCGAAGGGGCTTAGTTCGCCTGGATTTTCGTCGTGGCGTCGTGTCGAGGACGAAGGCCGTTGCGACATCAAGTCGCCGTTGTGACATCGAGTCGCGTTGAGGACGATGGCGTTACGCGAGCCGTTGTAGCGGGGTCGTGACGTCGCGCCGCGCCGACAACGACGTCAACGTGGTCGTCGACGCCAACGTTGATGTCGACACCCCACGCAACTTTAAAAGTCGCTATGAAGTCACGTTAATGTCGTCCTTACGACGGGTGACGTCGTCGTCACGTTAACGTCGCCCTTAAGTCGTCTGGCGTCGTCGCCACGTTCACGTCGTCCTGACGTGGTGTGACGTCGTCGCCAGGTTAACGTCGTTCTGACGTCGCGTGACGTCGTGGTCAACGTTAACGTTCACGTGACGTAAACGTCAACGTGAACACGGGGTCACAACGACGTCACGACGAAGCCTTGACGTAGTGTAACGTCGTCGCCTTCGCCAACATTGACGTCGACGCTCGGTCACGACGAAGTACTGATGTCGTTGTCATCGACGATGACGTCGACGCCGTGAAGTTGTCGGGACGTTGTCGTGACGTAGCGTTTCCGGTTTCGAGACCCACCTCGTGTTGCTTCGGGGGACCAAATTACAACAGGTTGTACGTCACTTCCGCCTGGAAGGGACTCAGCGCCACAGAGCAGCAATGCCAACCCCTAGCAGGAGTCGTATTTCAAGTTTTCAACCTGGGCACCAGGGGTTTCCCGGCTAACACGTTCAACCGCTAGAGGTATATTAAAACTCCTGGCGCTTGGAATAAATGCTCTGGCAGCAGAATCGTATCCACGGCCGCTAGATAACTCCCACTACCATCTTTCCATGTTCCATTCCCTTTATGTAAATTCATCCTGAACTCGAAAAAAGGCGGGCTGCTACAGGACGATCGTTCCGGTTTAACCACTCTGCTTTTCAACCACACTGAGTGTGTGCATACACGGTGTGTCATCAAAATCCCACCAATATACTCTTGTGACTATGAAACCACAATAAATAATCCGCACGCATCGCACTTCCATCTAAAAGCAGCGAAAAAGGTGTCGCACGCTTTCAATCTTTGGAGGCAAGGAGAGGAGGGGTAATGAACTGCTTGGACGGCACGAAAATCCTTCTGTGAATGAAGGTTCTAGATCGAAACTCCGACCGAAGGGGAACGACGAGCGGAAGTTATTGAGACAGGAACTTTCCTTATCCAACTGTTGAGAAGTCATTTGAACCACCATACTGAATTTCTGGTCACTGCTGCGTCGTCCCAAGCACTCCATTTCTTCAAAAAGAATAAGTGCCACAGTAATAATTCATACGCTTCATTTACTTTGGACAAATCAGCCAGGTAAACCCGCACGCTAACAAACCTAAAGCAAGCACAAAAAGTCTAGTTATAGTTAGCCTTTTTGTGTATAATCACAGCGTACTCAAATAAGAAAGTAATAAATTATGTGATCGCTGAATAAATCTGTAGTAGAATGAAGTTAACTGCTCGACTCATTAAAATAGAAGGTCTAATAATTTAGCTTCCCGCTCTAATTAGTTCACACTGCAAGTGTACTATAAAGTGAGTGTCAGCAGGCGTGGTTTTTGTAAAGTAATTGATCGTAATCTCCTCAAGGTTGATACATTTTATCAATAAGAATAAGAAGAAGAATTATTTTTATTCCCTTCACAAATACATATAAATAATGCTGGCCTACAAAAGCAAAATTGAGTTCTGGAAAGGAAGGTGGTAGTAACATTTTTGCAGTATTGATAGGGCGGATGATCTGTGTGTTTTGGAGAAGGCGGAGGCTGAGGTATACATATTAAAGCGCTTGTACTAGGTGTGCAATTATAGTTGCTGAGAACCAATCGTACGGAGCGATTTCGGACGGCTTCTATGCACACTTTTTAAGAATGACGGGGATTCCTTTAGTATCGTGGTATCAGTCTGTTCACGAAAGTACCCCTGATAATTATCACTTGAGCAGGTTTTAACGATCCTTACCGGGCTCCAAAAACATCAAGGGCACATGCAGTCTTAAAAGACAATCCGTTACAGGGAGCGCATTGTTTGTAATTCATGGTTTTTTTAAGTAACTTTAGAGTAACCACATTATATTTTCACAACAGCAGTTTATACAGTAATTTAATAACAAATGCTCTATAATTTTTCTAAAAATTTACTTTTTACTTTATAAAAACATAAACCAATTACGGCAGTTATTCCTATATCTCCAGTTTATTCACAGTGCGTATTTAACGCTAAGTGAAGCATGCAATAGAAATGTGACCTTATGCAAAGTAGCAGCCCTCTTTTTGGTTTTGTTTCTAGCCACGAGTTTACTTTTATTGGTATATTTTGCTGAAATTAGGCGAAACCACGGGTGAATCATCAGTACATCACAGAGTCGTAATCGATTACATGCGCCAGTAAAGTCCAAATCAATTCCTTTAAAAATTGTGTGGCCCGAGTTGTCCACTCTGGGTGACTATACATGGGGCTTGGCATACACACGAAGAGCCAAGGTTAGAAAATTACGTATTCTGTTCATGCTCCTCGAAGCTCTGCAACTTTAGACACACTATAGATTGCTTGGGTCAAAAGGTATGCAACATAGTTTTCACTTTGTTTCATTAGATCCAACTTACCCCCCAAGGCTGCGTTCTCGCGTTCATGCAACGTCAGGTACTGCAAGCTCCACGCTCAGCGCGAGCTCTCTACTTACCTTCGACGGCATTTCGGAGTCTCGCGTTAGTGCGCAGGCAAAGCACGACAGAAGGCAGTGGGCGCGGACTATAGAAGCATCTACTGCAATCTTACCCTAGCTGCCACAGACAGATACGAGATAAAACTCTAGAAAATTTCACAAGAGCATACTTGGGTCGACCAGCTGGAGCGTGCTCGTAACGTTGGAGGCATAAAAGAAAAGCATCAGAAAGGCGATGGGGACTGGAAACACCACCAAACTAGATGACTGAAGATTTATAATAAACATTTTGAATTAGCCACATTTTTAGCAAATAAATATAGATAAATAATATTAAAGTCCTTACCTAGAATATCAGGAATAACTGTGCCTAAACAACAAACAAAAATGAAATTGGGCAAGAAAACTTGTTTGTAGTTATAGCAACCGTGTTCCAAGATATCAATTTGGGGTCTCATAAAAAGAAAAATTAAAGAGAGGCGACAGTATTGACGCAAATGTAAGTCGATCGGCGATCACTTGTGTTATCCATAACAGTACGAGTGGGTATACGCACGTGTGTTAGTTACAATTCTACCACTTCGACGGCAGCGGATGTGCGCAAACACAACAAGGTGTGTAGTAAAATTGTAAATTTTATTTGACCCGCTCAGAATACGTGGTATCAGATAAGCGGTGGGCGTGTCCACGTCCCGCTTCAAGTTTTAGAGCGCAGCTTTAGGCGCCCGTTTCCGGCTTGAGCGGCGTCGCCGTCGGCGTAACCGTGAGGTCACTGACCCCCCCAGGTCACGTGACTCCCCCCCCCCAGGTCACGTGATTCCCCCAGGTCCGGGGGTCACGTGACCCCCCCCCCCCCCCCAGAGATCACGTGACGCCCGTGAGGGGAGCAGGAGAAAGGAGGGGAGCAGGGAGGATGAGCAGGGGGGACGAATCCGAATTTTCATTACTCCGAAAAATAATTTTAAAAGACTTATGTCTTGTCCTTCGGCCGGCTTCGAACCGGAGCCCTTTCGTTCAGGAGTAGCAGGCAGGATCACGAGGGAGGAGGAGGGAGGAGGGGTATACCCTTCCATCAGTACCCTTCCCTCCTCCTCCTCAAGAGCTGCGCTCCAATTCGGCGTTACAGGGAGTTGAAAACGGCTTTCATTTTTGAATGGCTTTACTTACTGTCATGGTCTGGCTGTACATGCCTTGTCCTTAACGTCAATCGCACAAATTAAAAAAAAAATTATGCTTACAGCAGTTGGTAACTCCGCGGCTTTGCAAGAGCACTTGCCTGAGTTCAAGTGTATGCGACTGCGCAACTGTGCGCGAAAAGGCAATTTAAACAATATAAAATCTTTATCTTTCTCCGATAACTCAAGAGCGAGCGAAGCCAGAAAAAAAATAATATGCATTCTGAGGCGAATGTCGTAAAGGTTGAGAAAAATTGGGGTGTGTGTACGTAGCTTAGAACTGGGTCTGCCTCAACGGGCGACGAGTCTCCCAGCTGCGGTACGACTGCTAGCCTGGGGTCTTTAATGTGCATCACGCAGTAGTGAGACACGACCGCACACCGGTACGATGCTCATCCAGATCGAAACGGGCAGGAGTGGGGATTGAACCCAGGATCCCTGGGTTCTGCAGTGCGAGCTTTCGCTCCAAGGTGCTCCAAGGTGCCATGACAAAATGCTGTATGAGGGGGAGGGGGGAGAGGAGGACCCAGCAAAATGGAAGATTTTGGGGGGGGGGGGGGCGGGTGCCGGGCCCCATGTCACCCCCCCCCCCCCCCCCCTGGCTACACGCCTGGCACTAGCCCACTCGGCCACCAATTCTTTTTTTTTTTTTCTTAATGCATGGAAATTTTTACAACTGACAGGATGTCCATAGCCAGGCATGCGAGGACGAGTGCGGCTGAATCATCACTCCGGAGTGCCCACAGCACCTCCTCAGGCAGCTGACTACACAGTGATTTTCATTTATGGTATAGGACATCGAGCACAAGTCCATGCCGCAACAGGAGAGGCGGCAAACCACAACGGTCTTCAAGGCGCAACTTGATGCCTTCTTGGAGGACGAGGAAGTGGAATGCTACAACTCTCAGAGCAATCCCACAGTCTACTGAGAGGAAAAGCGGTCCCTGTACTCTGACCTGTACACCGTAGCCACTGGATACCTTGCCTGCCTGCCAATCAGTGTGTACACAGAGAGGGTATCTACCTGCAAGGGCCGTCATGACCTTCGGAAAAAACCGCCTCACACTGGAGATTGTGGCCACCATCAGCTTCATTCGCATGAACAGGGCATGGAGGCACAGGCAAGCACAGCTGGAACAGTCTGAACCGCAAGAAACATTCCTGGAAAAGCTGACCTTCGAGTGGCGATTGTTTAAGTGTTCATGAACCCCTCCCAGTCCTTTAACTTTTACTGTTTCGACGTGTTCATTTTTCTGTAAAAGAGGAGCAGCGAGTGCAATAAAACTATTATTTATTTCTGACAACACTTGTTTGGATAGGTAGCTCCCTCAGGGAGTATTGAGTATGGTTAAGATTCTGCGAGAAGAAATGCAATTTGTATTTGAGATAGTTTGTCTTGCAAACCACGAACGGCGCACCTGAAATGGACAAAGCCCTATGTCCGTTCCTTCTAGTGCCGGATGTGTTGCTTCCAAAAATATGCAACGCGTAACGTTTCACGGCCGACTTGCTGCCGAGAACGGAGGAACGACGGTGCGAATTAGCGACGTTTTTCTTCGGTGCCGGTACGCGGTCGATGTTGGGACGGGCAACATTCATCTCGCTCTTGCGCCTTGCTGGTACAGACATGCACAGCCCTAGAGAAGGAGACGAAGCATTTCCTTGCCTGAATATATTTATTGTTCATTGCGCCACATTATGTATAATACACAGCATTTCGCTACATTTTACCGATAACCGCGAAACCGCACAGAAACCGATACCGTGCATTGGTTAGGCCTACGTCAACGACACCGATCAGCTCAGCTAGACCTGGCGCATGCCAGGGTTTAGAATGACAGTACAGTACATACCATACGTTGAAATAAACAACACAAAATCTGGTTATATGCAGCAAGAGTACCTAAAAAAAATGAGACGTTTACAATTCCCTGTCACGCCGAATTAGAGCGCAGCACTTGAGGAGGAGGAAAGAAGGGTACCGAGGGGAGAAGGTGGAAAGTCCCCCACTACTAACATGGGTGTGGATCGACGTCTGCTTTGAGACAAAAACGGACAAGGCAAACGCAGCTGAGGTTTTATTGACCAGAAAATGCGAGTGAATACACATTCCGGCAAAAGCTAGGAAAACAAAAAAACATGTGTCAAAGCCCAAAGTGTTTAAGGGCACTAGTCCGGCTGGCTACTCCCCTTTAAGGTTCACCACACCACCTAGGCAGAAAATCGGCACGCAAAAGGAAGCATTCCCGAGAGTAACAGAGCTATTCCTGCTACTGACTGAACCCCAGTAATTTCCTTCTTACTACAATTTACTTCACATCAAACCAGAAGTCATGGCAATGAAGAGAAATATATAAACTTAAACAATACCAACAAGTATGCATTCCGTAAAGCTGGACGCACACATAACTTACACGGTTCAATATGTTTGCAAGGCACTTTCGTTTTGATCTCTGTCCCAGAGGATTGGACCACTTTTCTTTGATTCTTCAGACAGATTGAGTGATTTGATGGATTCGTCTTTCCAGGTTGAGAAGGGAAATATCACATCGGTGTCATATCATTGGAAGAGGAACGGAAGCAGAAGTTTATGGCAGTGCTGCAGACCGACTATACGGGTTATTGTTAGCAGTCCCGAAAGGTGCAAAGTTCTCTTTAATAAAAAATCATTAATTGCTGTTTCAAAATGTTTTGAAAAAAATAATATATATATATATATATATATATTAATATATAAAACTGAGAAGAAAAAAACCCTTACTGAAAATTAGCAACAACGGAAGATTAAATCGTCCGTTGTTGCTGTTTTTCACTAAGGGTTTTTTTCTTCTCAGTTTTATACCCACGCCTTCGGCCTCCCGCCACCATGCCCGTTATATATATATATATATATATATATATATATATATATATATATATATATATATATATATATATATATATATATATATATATATATATATATATATATATATATATATATATATATATATATATATATATATATGTCTATGGACAGCGATAAAGGATTGTGCTCGCCTTATGAACAGCATGCTAGGAATATATATATATATATATATATATATATATATATATATATATATATATCTTGGTATGTGGCAAAACGGGAATTGTGTACGATTTTGGGCGACGGTGAAATAACTTACAATTGGAAAGGGATACAGTCTATGGACAGCGATAAAGGATTGTGCTCGCCTTATGAACAGCATGCTAGGAAAATTTGATCTAGGCATTGCGCCCACTCAGGGCTCATCAGTGTCAGTCATTCATAGGCAATGCACTAAAACAACTTGTATTAATAGTGTCAAAGGTGTACATAGCAATTCAAGCGAGCAATTACTGTCAGTTGGCTACAGTTTAAAGGTAATAAGTCTAACTTTGATGCCGAAGCCTCCCAAAAGCGTTTCAAAAATAAATATTGTGCCTCCTTGCTTCTCTAGTCTCTCGCGTGAAATTAAAAAAAAAAAATGTTTTTGCTGCATTTTTAACATAAACAGGTTGTGACCTCTAGGTCACACCTCTAAAACATAAAGATTTTCCCATTGACATTTTCAGGAAATCACGTACAACTTCGGATTAAGTTATCGGATCGGGGTGAAACTTTGGCATCTGGTTGCACTGTGTCTGTTTGTGACCTCTAGCGCTACCTTTGGTCGGAGAATGAGCGTTCGGCGATGCCTAGTTTATTTTTGCGGTAAGAAAGACCGTGTAAATGTTTTTTTTGTGACACCCTGTACACTGATCTGTGATCTTCATTTGTTGACAGCATCGTTCTTTTTTATTTATCTAGATGAGAAAAAGTTTGGAGTTGTCAAATTCGTTGGTGAGAATACCGTCGCCGTTATTCATTTAAAGGGGTCATGAAACGCTTTTCCAACTTTTCCCTGTTTAGCTTTCCTCCTCAACTCATAAATCGGCCATTCCACCAAACAGTTCAAGAAGACGAAAAGAGGGGCGGCCCCTCTTGCTCGGAATCTGGTTTGTGTACCCGGACAGAGCCATGGTCCCCCCTAGAAGATTAGCCCGTCGCTCAAGATTCAAACAAAAGTTGCTTTCCCCAACCCGTTCACCCCGGAGCTGACATTGCTGTGGAAGCTACGCGCTCGTTGGGCCAGCCACACTTGCCACGTGATCACGCTCCTTCGCGCATACCCACGCGCAGAGAACGAGGTCAGGTGATCAAAAGGAGGCGGCTGATTGGTCCGGCAAGCGCGTAGCTTCCACCGCAATGTCAGCTTAGGGGTGAAAGGAATAAGTGAGGTCCGGTTTCGTGTGACGTGTGTTTGGACCCGATGACGCGCTTTTGGGACCACGGATGTATCACAGTGAAAAGGCAGAAGCTTACGAAGGGGAGGAGGTACGAAATAATCCGCTGTGTTTTAAAATTTTTGCACTGAAAGTCAGGCTTTTGTCGTTCTACCTTTTCTTCTTTTGGCCCACCCATCCCAATCGAAAATGATTTATCCCAACCCGAAATTCGTTTCATGGACCCTTTAAACTGGGTGCTGACTGCTTTTGGCCGACCGCAACACACAAGAATCTTGGTACTCTCACCTTGGAAGGTGCCCAGCCACAGCCGGATTGGAAGAAATTATATTTGCTTCGTTAAAATGGTTCGGCAAGTGGAAAAAACTGCTGGAGATATTCTAGCAACTGAATGCTTGGTGGAGACATAGCAATCCCTTCTTTTTTACAGACGCTTACGAGAAAGCCAGAAGCAAGTTGCCGACGACCGAGATGACATCGGACCTTTGTAGCGACGTGGAGATGGGTCGTGGGAGAAGGAAAAAAGCCAAGAGGATTTTGAATCTGAGGGTGAAGAGACCTACCCAGCCACCCAAACCGCCAACTCCACTATGCTTTAAACCAACAGCGAAAAGTGAGTGGTTTACTCCGTAAGCAGCAAACTGAGTGCCCCTCTATGGAAGGTATTTGTTTTTTGACATTTCACATGTCTGAGTTCTTTAAGTTCTTTTTTCAAGTACTGTAAAACCCTTCATCTTCGCGGCCCCTATTTTTCGCGAATCGGTCATAGAGGACATAATCGCGGCTACTAAATTTTGCGAATTCCAGACCCTTAAGTTTCGCTAACTTTTCGATTCGCGAACTTAGCGAAAATTAAGGGCTTGCGAACATTAAGGGTTTTACAGTATAACTCGGGCATGTTTATCTCTCCAGGCAGCCGCTGCAAGCGTAAAGCGCCCCAGGTTCAAGAGAAGACTGACAAGCCCTCTGGGGAGCGAGCACACAGTAGTAAATGTTTTAATTGCTTTTGGTGCTTTGTTTCAATGCCTTAGCAGAATTGCTTCAATGTTCCTTGGTTGGTGCTGTATTCTTAGCATGTGATTTCAGCGACAATGGATTCATTACGTCTTTTTAGGCAGCCACCGCCTTTTGAAAGGCTGATCCATTACCTCGGTACCAATCAGCAATCAATGATTCATTGAAGTTGAAGCCAGTAGGCAGGCGAACTGGTAAAGGACAGTAACCCTGGAGTGGGGACAAAAAGGATGGACACAACACGGAGCTTTGTGTTTGTGTTAATCTTTTTTTGTCCCCACGCTCCAGAATTCCTATGTCTAAGGATTCATGTGGAGAGGCTAGCCATGGTACGAAACATTCATCACCCCTACGGCTAACGCGTGGTCTCTCTTTCAGGCAGTCGGCGTAAATCTCATGAGAAACTGTCGCCTCAGCACCATTCAGCAACCAGTTATTCCTCTCAAGAGGGGACACGCGGTAATAGACATCTACCGCTTTTGGAGCTTTTCTGTGGTGGAATGTCTTGTATTATGTTTAAAGTAAGGCGAAAGCATGGTTTATTTTTCAGGCAGTCGCTGCGAGTCTCATGGAGAGCTGTCACCCCGGCAACGTTCAGCACCCAGTTATTCCTCTGAACAGTGGACAGATGGTAATAGATATTTATTACTTTTGGAGCTTTCTCTCAACACTCCCGGATAGCTTCTCTATGGTGGAGTTGTCTTTCTACTATGTTTAAAGTATGGCAAATGCATTATTTCTCTTTCAGGCAGTCGCCGTGAGCCTCGTGGAAAGTTGTCACCTCGACACCGTTCAGCAACCAATTATTCATCTCAAGAGTGGACACATGGCAATAGACGTTTATTATTTTTGGAAATTTTCCTCAGCACCACTCCAGCATAACTTTTCCATCGTGGGGTTATCTTTCTTGTATTATCTTTAAAGTACGGCAAATGTATAATTTCTTTCAGGCTGCCGCCGCGAGCCTCGTGGAGAGCTGTCAACTCGGCGCCATTCAGCAACCAGTTATTCCTCTAAAGAGCGGACACATGGTAACAAACATTTATCACTTTTGGAGCTTTTTCTCGGTACTTTTCCAGGATAGCTTTGTCTTTTGTGTGGTGATATTGCCTTAATTGTATATACCGCAATGTACCGAGCAAGCGCCCATTCGAAATTTGGAGATACTATAATCACGAAATTTGTGTGTGTGTGTGTGTGTGTGTGTGTGTGTATGTGTGTGTGTGTGTATGTGTGTGTATGTGTGTGTGTGTGTGTGTGTGTGTGTGTGTGTGTGCGTGCGTGCGTGCGTGCGTGCGTGCGTGCGTGCGTGCGTGCGTGCGTGCGTGCGTGCGTGCGTGCGTGCGTGCGTGCGTGCGTGCGTGCGTGCGTGTGTGTGTGTGTGTGTGTGTGTGTGTGTGTGTGTGTGTGTGTAGGGGGGGGGGTCTCGTTAGGTTATCAATTTTGCCTATATTTGTACTGCGCGTAATCTTTGAGATGCTACAATATTTGGGGGTGGGCGCTTAGTGTGAAATGGGCGGACGCCCAGTATTGTACGGTACTTTTTAATATGGTGCACACGATTTTTCCATCAGATACTTGCCGTGCATTCCATAAAGAAACGTCGCCTCGTAGTCAAGCGAGAAAGTCACTTGGTTGGCGGGAACATGGTGAAAAATGTTTGTTTTTTGTTTGCTTGATTTGTTTACGGAAGACAGGAACCTAACTTGTGCTTTAATGAGGGAACTTGTTTACAAACCAGCATAGTCCACGCTTCGTTTGGCTGATTTCATTCCTTTGGAAGTTATCTCGAGTGCCTTTGGATATCTGCCCTATTGTGGTAATTCAGTGCTAGAAAATCTTTGTTACACATCTCTTTTCTCCCGGGAACCATTCCATCTCTAGACAGTGGAGGGTTACTAACTGTAGGCATTCATGGACACATAAGTTATTAGTCTTAGTCTATTTGCAATATTTGGGACTAAGTTTGAACCTGTTTACTGTGGATGTGCACTGTTATACAGATCAGACTTGAACCGCAGTTTGCGCACAATTTCTTTGCCAGAAGGCCGTTCCATGTCCCCTTTGACTCCGAAACATGAGCAAGCAAGCCAAGAATACGGTAATAAATCCGAATTTTTGGGGTAGATTCCATTTTCAAAAAAACAATCCCTTTTGCTATTTGACCACACACTATAGATATATTTCTTTACTATTATGTTACATTGTTCAGATTGTGATTTAAATCCTATTCAAGGATACTTTTGCTGTTTCACAGGTGATCACATTTTGAAAAATGGGCAGCCTTACACTCAATGCCCGAGTACATCAACATCCAGTCAGCAATTTTTTTTAAGACTATAGATACCTCTTGCTCTAACATATGTTTGTCTGCTGAGGTCGCCTTACGTACAACTTTGCGTGCACTCGTTCTAGGCTTTATGATGCAAGTACTGAAGTCACTACACATCATGAGACAAACCCAACAACACCAATCTGAGCAGCTGATGATGATCACCGACATGTTACACCATGTGGATGGGCCACCCGCTGAACCTCTAAGCTTTGTACAGTTCGAGACCCTACAGGAATTCCTTGCCTTTGAAAAAAAGTTGACGGCATGCGAACAAAAAAAAGGGTCCATCTGGTTAGTTCATGTTTGAGATGCACTTTTTTTATAGGGATGATAAATTCATACTACTTTTTGTAGGGCCTCTGAGGCCTTCATACACCCTCCTGCAGTAGAGGCGACCCATTCTCACATCCAGCAAGTTTACATTTACTATATTTGGTATTTTATTTCAGAAGCAGCAGATGCAAATAATTGGGGGTGATGATGCAAAAGATAAAACTCACAGAATTCTTCGCAAAATGCTGTGCCACGAAGTAGGGGCAGCCTTCACATGGTATGGGACCAAGACAAAGGGAAAGTTTTCTAGTCTACGGTTCTGCAAGGTGACGTGTGGTATGTACCTATGCAGTGTAATGGTATCATTCATGATTTTTACTTTGTGTGTGTGGAATGTTTATGAGAAACTCATTTACAATTGGGTTAATTTCATTTCCTGTTGGTTCTAATTAATAAAAACATTTTATAAGACATGGTGCTGCAGCTAAGTAACAGATCTGCTTCTGCTAGATTTTAACCCTAAAATATTTTACAGCTTGCATTACAGCAAACAAGCCAAAGGAGGTGGCTGTTGGTGCCCTGAAGGAAGTTGAAGCCTCTACAATGTCATGGCTGCACCATGCCCAGGAGAGGCTTCAGAAGCATTGCAATAAGTAAGCTTATTCATTTTTTGTTCAGCTGAGGTTGCAATGATAAGGCTCATGAAATTAAACGTTGCATGTCCAACTCGGAAATATATGGCCGCGGTTCGGAACATATTAAAGAATGGAGCATACCACTCTCACATGAACTGCATTTGCTTTGGATGAGGTGCCTACCTGAGGAGCTATAAACATGGTCGCACTAGAATAATTAATAATTTAAGCAGACATTAAATAAGGCAGTTTCAACAGGGAATCCAGCTTATCAGCTTGTTCTTCTATCTTCTAGTGATCGATATGGAAGAACTAGGGGAGGATCTGTGAAAGCAAGATGGCCTGAAAGCTACAGGATAATCTGCAAGAGCCTGGAAATGGTCTGTGCAAATAAAATAGATGTTACCTTTTCTTAGATTGGAGTTGCCCCTTTGTTAACGAGAACCTCATCTGGTGTCTTGCAAAAGGGCCGTCTTCACATGCAGTTTGTTTTACATTCTAGTAAACAGCAGGCGTCACTCATTTTGTTAAATGAATACTTGAGGATCAGTATATCATACATGTAATGATGCTGTTTTTCAGGGGTCTTTGGTTACATACTCAGTAAAAACCGCATTTACAGCTGTAAGGCTGCAAGAGACCCCAGTTGTCATGCCTCGTAAAACTCTTAAAGGACCCATGCAAAGGAAAAAAAACTGTTTTAAACAGCTTAGATGGAAAAAGGATGTCATAAAACAATATTAGAACGAAGAAAAAAATTTAGAGCTATATTTACGGCATTATACGAACTTGTAGTTGGCGCCCGCCGGCGCCACGGAAAAGTGGCCCTTATTTATCACGTGACTGGCCCTTACTTATCACGTGGTGCTTGAACTCCTTCGGAAGCTTCGTATGGCGTCTAAAAGTAACTTATTCATCTTTGTTTGAAATATAACAAAAAACTAAGATTAATAGGTAACTTTTAGAGCCCAAAGGAAACTCCTGAAAAAGCGCAAGCAGACGTGATAGACCTGTGCGCCGGTCAGATGACGGCGGCGGCGCCCCGAAGCAGACGAACTTGTGCGGCGGTGGCGATGGCGGCGTGGAGAAACGCGTTGAAGCGGTGTTCGCACAACGCTCAGCGTGCGGCGGCAGCGTGACTTTGCGGCGGCGGCGCGCGGGCCTACCACATGACCAGCGGCGGCTTCCGCGGGCGCCAACCACAAATTCGTATAGCGCTGTAAATATAGCTCTGAATTTTTTTTTTCTTCGTTGTAAAATCGTTTTATGACATCCTTTTGGCATCTAAGCTGTTTAAAAAGTTTTTCCTTTGCATGTGTTCCTTAACACTTGCCATAGTGAGATTTATTTCCCTTCAGAACGGCACATGTCATGTCTCCCTTACACCAGAACGTAGAATGCGCATCGCCTGTGTTGGCGGCTCGTAACACTGGCTCCAGTGGTTTCGAGTAAATTCGAATGGCATCCGCAAACCAGAATGAGCTGTCTTGTGCAAGTCCCATAGCCATCCAATGTGGGATAATACCTCCCAAAGATAATACCTCGCACTCTCACATCCCGTGAGAGTGCGAAGAAATGTCCACAAGGCCTCCGTGGGAACCTCCCGTGCCATTGTTTCCAGTGCCATTTGGGACGTCTACGGGAAGTTTAAGGGGGGAATCTGGGATATCCCTGGGGATGCCGCTGCCATCCCGGTGGGACTTCCGTAGGACGACCCTGGGATACATTTCTGTTGTCTGGGACGTTCTAACATTTTCGTCGCCCGAGTGAGCAGAGTTTGTTAGGGCTGGTACGCTCAAACAGCGAATTCGTCTATGTGGGCTGAGAATCGGATCTCTTGTTGATTTGTCACGGCTAAAATGGCATCTGCTTTTATCATCAGCTTGAAAAATAATGCACGTGGCGAGATTGATGCTCTCGGTAAATTCGTGAAGTGTTCTTGGACGGCGTATTACTTTTCTCGTATTTAACCCTGCGAGTCTCACCTTTTGGAATATAAAAGTAAATAAAGCTTGGGTCCATATAAAAAAAAAAAAGCGTCTGTCTGTTGATTTGCTGTTGTTGAGCCACAAAAGGACAACGCGCCTCTAGAAGGCACGGTAACAAATGTGATGGCGGCCGAGATCGGCCATCTGCTACAGCCGTGCTTTTCAATCTCACATCCAAGTGTCCGGGGGTAGGCCACTCCAGGAGAAGAGGTCGTCTTCAGCTGGTAGATCCAGAGGTGGGGCTCCTCGCGAGATTCGCATGCTCCGTCGCGGATTTTGGTCGTCGCCCCAAAACGACTGGTGGAATTCCCCATATGTTATTGTTAAACATATTTTGCATATTTAAAATTGAGATTTTGCTTAGACTAGGTACTCAAAGAGAAGGTTTTACCAACCACACTAACCTTGGCTGTTGGCGGGTTGCGCTTTCGAACAATGGCCTTGCCCAGGAAGATTTTCTGCCCACAAACAAGATGACCCCGCAGGTTTTTGCAAGAGGTGAGGAATGTCAACCAGGAAGTACAGGCGTCATTCCTTGTCGCATGGATGAGGGCAAAAGATATTCGACCTTCCACACTTGGTTGCCATTATGCCACAAACGTCCATATTGCCTGGTTTCCTGGTCCCACGTCAGTAAAAATGGCATCCACTTTGATATCAATCTTTTCGCTTCGTGTGATGATGTCAAACAAGGTGTCCTGCAGAGTCGTGGCACAGAATGATGTGGTCGCGGCACCGCGGAAAGGCAATAGCCCGTAGCATGAAGGCCAGCGGTGCCACGTCTAATAAACATGATAAAGCGATGAGTATACACAAACAAGACAACAACAAGATGGATTGTTGTTACTGCGGAGGATGGCAGTCCGATTTGGAGATGTCCAGATTTCGTTGAGGCAGGTCAGCAGCGAGCTATGGGGAACTCGCACGCCGCTCGATCGGTGCATGTAGCACAAAGGCGCCCCAGGAGCATGGTGGTGCTGTCGCTCACTGGGGTCGAAGCATCAGGTTCCAAGGCCCAGGGCTCAGACTGAGGCACTGCCGCTGCCCGGTGTGTCGTCCTTTCAACGAAATTTGATGTGCTCCATTCATTGCTGTAGTGTTCTAAGAGCAGGCAAAGGGCCCAAGTTTTTTTTTAATGTGCTTATATATAGCCTTTGCTTCCACACACCACTTTCGCAGCTAAAGCCTTCTGAAGTGTTGCGTCGAACCAGGAGCTTCCCCTCACTGTTCCTTTCTCCAAAGCTCTAATCTCATCAGGAGCAAAGATACGACTAATAGACTCCTGGAGCTTGCCTCTTTCTTTTTCCGTTGTTCGACGTTTCTTTTGCTTGTGGTTCAACATCAGCTCAAGCTTGTTTTCTCGATTCAAACCACGTTCATGCGTCCCAAAAGTTACTGCTTGACATCTGTCACAATATGCTATTGTAGGTGTTTCAGTTGACCTCCGCTAGGTGGTCAGTGGCGGCAGCGCGGTAAACAAACCCCGCAATAAACGTGGCTGACGAGCACATGTGTGGTTCCTTGGCAGAGTAGACAAACAATGAACAACGTCCATCAGAACTTTCTGCAGCTTTTTCTGCTTGAGGTGCATCCCAAGATTCTGCAACATCATCTGCAACAGGGAAAGAATAAATTGAGAACACATAAGCAAGTAGAAAAGTAAGCCTACAAAAAGGCGAACAGTATACCTGAAAGAATTAGTTAGCATGAGGACGTCTGCACCATTGTAAAAAAAAAACAAAAAAAAATTGTTAAATAAGAGGTGAATCTATTAAAGGCCTAAATACCAGGCCAAAATAAAAGCTTGGCTACGGCGCTGAATATGAGAGATCAGCAAGATAATTTTTTAAACAGGTGATCCGCCTAGGTGATGGCACGAAAATGGGAAGGAGGTGACCACTTCCATGGGATTGTGTCCCTGTTAGTCATGTTTCTCAGCTTATATGTACTGCAGGTGACATACAACAATGCACAATAAGTAGAGACACTGACACCGCCCCCCCCCCCCCCCCAAAAGAAAAAAAGCCTTTTATTTTTTTTTTTTTGTTGTTGTGCCAGGCAATTTATTATGGTATCAGAAGACTACCCAAATAATATTTTGCAACTGCTCGAAACCAAAACCGAACTGGGCAGGAAGAAGAAATATAGAGGAGGAGAAAGTTACCGGAAGTCACGTGGCTGTGCAACATTTGTTTTTCCAGTCAATGTATTTGCAGCTTTTAGAAGCTTAGAAGCCACAAAAACATGGGTATCATATTTTATGTCCATTTTTAGTATTGAGTGTGTGCCTCCGATGACTCGTGACTTTGATTATGTTTGGTGGTCGTGTCTAAACTACAGAAAACGACACGTGACCACAAAGAAGAGTGTGAGCGTGATTCAAACCGGCCAGTTCTCGATGGGAGGTTTTCAGGCGGAAAGAAAACAAATTTCGAGCAGCAAATTGTGTTCTGGGTAGTTGGGCTTTCACATGTCAAGTACAAATAAAAACCTTCACAAGCACAAACACCATGTCAGTGTCCATCTAATACCTGCTTTTTCACTCTTTATAAATGTAGTAGACCCGAGTCAAGGGGTGTACTGAGGGTTTATTCCAATACAGCAGGTCAGAGGGACATGACTAGCTGCCAAGATTCCAACTCGCCGAAGAACGGAATGCACGAGCTCCCGTGTCCGAGCTCGTGCTCTGCTGACAAAGAAGACGATGATCTTTTGCAATCACCACATTTCCTTCCCTCTTAAGAAGGCTTGTAACGGTCCGGCTTGAGGCGGCTGCGGGTCGGGTATCTCCTACTGGAGTCTGGCTGCAATGGAGACCCCGAAGTAACTTGTGTGTCGGTGGCCTCCTGCTGGGTGTAAACCTGAGAAGGCCCTGGCACATCCATTGGGAATATTGAAGTGTCGGGATCGTCATATGTCAACCTTGGTTTCAGGTGATCTGCATGGACCCGACGGGTTTTGTGATCTTCATCCGAAACTTCGTAGATGACGTTGCCAATTATTTTTGTGACAACGCCCTTTATCCAGTGTTGTTTGTGGAGAGGATGTTTTACCCACACTTTCTGCTTGATTGTGAAGGTAGCGGTTCCCTTGTCTTTCTTTGCCGTTTTGGCATGGGTCCGTACCTTGGAAGGCTTCAGTAAGTCGAGAACCGTCCGGTAGGGCCTGCTCGTGAGCAGTTGACACGGGGGTTTTCCCGTTGAGGTGTGGGGGGTGATCCGGTACTTGAGCAAGAAGTCTCGGATGGCTGCCTTCCTCTCTTCTCCAGAGGAACGTCGAAGAGCAGTCTTCAATGTCTTTACAAAACTCTCGGCTTGTCCGTTGGACTTGGGGTGATACGGTGGGGTAAAGAGATGAGTAATTCCGCCGCTGTCCATGAATTCTTTAAATTCCGAGCTGATGAACTGTCGCCCATTATCGGTGACAAGTTGTTGTGGCAGGCCTTGACGAGAGAAAATCTCCTGCAAAGCGTCGATGGTATCTGCCGCTGTTATAGATTTCATCGGCATAACCTCAGGCCATTTGCTGAACGCATCTATGACGATGAGATAGCTTTGCTGATCTAGCTGTGCAAAGTCAGCATGAAGTCTCTGCCACGGCAGTTCCGGAGCTTCCCAGCGGTGAAGAGGAACGTGTGGTTTGTTGTTGCAAACACTGCTGCAGACCTCACATTGCTGCGTCGTGCGCTCAATATCTCTGTCGATGTGTGGCCACCACACGTACGACCGTGCCAACATCTTCATTTTTGTTTGACCCACGTGTCCTTCATGAAGAAGTTCCATTACTTGGTGCTGGAATTTGCGTGGAACTACGGTTCGCGAATTCCATAGGATGCAACCGTTGAGGATGGCTAATTCCGATCTCTGTCTATGGAATGGCGTGAGGTCGGAGTCCGTCACCTTTTCTGGCCAGCCCTGACTGATGTACCGTTGTACTTGGGAGAGGACAGAATCTGACGCAGTTTCCGTGGCAATGTCCTTTGCCTTCACTGGTAACTTAGACAAACTCTGGGTGTGAAGCGCAAAGACATGTTCTGTATCACAGGAGATGGTGAAAACTCCGCTTGCCATTTCCTTGTCGAAGTCCTCGTCGGGACATTGTGCGAAACGCGAAAGTCCATCAGCGTTTCCGAAGTTTGCTGTTGGCACGTACTCAATTGTGTAGCTGTAGTTCATTAGTATAAGGGCCCAACGCTGGAGTCTGTTTGCCGATGTCACGGGGATTCCCTTCATGGGGCCAAATATGGTTGTCAGAGGTTTGTGGTCAGTATAGAGCACAAACTTGCGTCCCCAAAGGTACTGGTGAAATTTGCGGACTCCAAAGATGATGGCAAGTGCTTCCTTCTCTATTTGTGCATAAGCACACTCTGACGAATTCAGTGTCTTAGAAACATGTGCTATGGGGCGTTCCTTGCCATTGATCTTGTGATATATCACCGCGCCCACGCCTTCTGACGATGCATCCGCCGCGAGGTAAAATGGCAGATGAGGGTTGAAGTGGACTAGGGCCTCCGTAGCCGTCAGCTGTTGTTTGATGTTTTCAAACGCATCTACGCACTCGGAGCTCCATTGCCAGGCGGTGTCTTTTCTCAGTAGCTTGTTCAGTGGCGCACATTTGTCAGCAAGGTTCGGAAGGAACTTGCCGTAATGCTGCACCATGCCGAGGAGACATCTTAGCTGGCTGATGTTCTTGGGCTCTGGCATATTCAGGATAGCCGAGACCTTTTTCATGGAAGGCGTGAAGCCATCGGCGGAAACGACTTGCCCGAGGTACTCGACCTTTTCTTGAAGAAAGGCGCATTTTTCCCTCTTGAGCGTGAAGCCGTATTCCTCTAGCCGCTGGAGCACTTGTTGAAGATTTTTGAGGTGTTCAGGAGTATCTCTCCCAGTGACAATGATATCATCGAGGTAACAGGCAACGCCTTCGAGCCCTGCAGTTACCTGGTCCATCGTGCGCTGGAACACTGCTGGGGCGGAGGCGACTCCAAACGGCATCCGGTTGAATCGAAACAGACCTTTGTGCGTGTTGATCACGAGAGCCGTTCTTGCCTCTTCATCGAGTTCCAGCTGGAGATACGCTTCTGACAAGTCCTGCTTCGTGAATTTTTTGCCTCCATTTAGTTTAGCGAAAAGTTATTCCGGACGTGGCAGTGGGTACTGGGTTATGTCGAGCTGAGGATTTACAGTGACACTGAAGTCACTACAGACTCGAACCGATCCATCCGACTTTGGGACGACCACAATTGGAGTGGCCCACTGCGAGAAGTCCACGGGTGTGAGAACGTTGTTGTTGACTTGCTTGGCCAAGTCTTTCTCTACTGCTTCTCGCGTAGCAAATGGTATTGGGCGGGGCTTGAAGAACTTTGGTTTCGCGTCAGGCTTGAACTGAAGTTGGACCTTGAGTTTAGTGCAACAGCCCAAGTCGCCGGAGAACAAGGTCGGAAATGTTGCCAACATTGTCTGAAGTGAGGCTTCTACTTCCAGTTCCACAGATCGAATAAACAATTTGTTGAGGTCGATCTGCAGCCTGTGTATCCACGTTCTTCCAAGCAGGTTGGTGTGTCGTTTGTCAGTCACCAATGCTTCTAGCTCTTCGGAGCGTTTTCCAAGCGTGACCTGAAGCAAGCACCGTCCCTGGACCGTGATTTTCTTCTGGTTGAAGCAGAAGAGGTTGTAGTCGCATTTTTGCAAGGTGGGCTTCCCTATCTTCCGCCACGTGTCAGTGTCTAGGAGTGTCAGCTTAGATCCTGTGTCGACCTGCAACCTTACGGGTGTTCCTTGAATAATGCAAGAGACAAATTCGCCATCTGATCCTGGAGTGACGAATACGTTGGTGATTGTTTTCACCTTTTCCTTTTTCTTGCCAGCTGTCTTGTGACGCTCCGCTGATCGACATACTTTTGCAATGTGGCCTCGTTTGCCGCATGCATTGCACGACTCAGTTCGGAAGCGGCAGGAACTCTCCGAATGGTTGGTGTTGCCGCATCGAAAACACTTGACTGGCGCAGAAGTGGACGGCTTCACTTTTTCAACGAGCAGCGCAGCGTGGTCTCCCCGGTCTAGGCGCCGGGACTCTGCTTCGGCGGTGAGGGTTGACTCGGCCAAGCGAAGTGCGACGTCCAGAGTGAGGTCCTTCTCGAGCACCAGACGTGCCCGGACGCGCGTGTCACGGAGACCCACGATGAATGCCGTCAAAAGGGACGAACTTCTGGCGTCGGCTTCAGATTCATAGTCGCAGTTAATGAGGATTGATCTAAGCCGCGTTATGAAGTCTTTGATTGTCTCATTTTCTTCCTGGCGAGCCGAAAACAACTTCGCCCGTTCGAATTCCTTGAATTTCTTAGGTGCGAAATGTTCTTCGAGCTTTTTGAGCAACTCTTGATACGGTGTCTCCAGAAAGCTCTGTGGCTGAATTAGGGAGTAGAGCAGCTTAAATGTCTTGGGACCAATTGAAGCGATCAATAAGTTTCTCTTGTCCGCCTCGGCAGTGATCTTAGCGACGTCGAGACAAGCTTGAAACCTTATCTGATAAAGCTTCCAGTTCTCCTTTTCGGCGTCGAATGTCCCGGGACTGTGGAAGCGGTGGGTCTGGTTCTCCACCATGCTCGCTGCTGCTCTGCCGTGCTCCCGTTAAGTCCGGTGTGGTCTTCACCTCGTCGCCAGTGTAGTAGACCCGAGTCAAGGGGTGTACTGAGGGTCTATTCCAAAACAGCAGGTCAGAGGGACATGACCAGCTGCCAAGATTCCAACTCGCCAGGAACGGAATGCACGAGCTCCCGTGTCCGAGCTCGTGCTCTGCTGACAAAGAAGACGATCTTTTGCAATCACCACAATAAGAAAAAGATAGAGAAAAATTTAGAAATCCGGAATCGTCAAGCAATTATGTTACTACCGGCAGTGAGGCCAGTCTTGGGTAAGTTAATTTTTAAAAGTAATTCGTTACAGTTACTTTCAGAAAAAAGTAGCAAAGTTACCGTTACAGTTACTGCAACAAAAGAGTAACTTGTTACAGTTACTTTTAAAATTAACAATTTTACTTTTCATTTACTTTTCTATAACACAAAAAGAAAAAATTAGGAAAAACTAGAAAACGCCTCTCACCAAGTTTTATCGCATAAAATTAAAAAGCATGCTTTTTACTTCATATTGTAACTTAGCAGAAATTGCTTCTCGAAATTAGTGTTTGAAAATTTCCACGCCAGAGTAGTCACGCAAATCAAAATACGAAACATGCGCAGTGCTCTCAGCGTGTATTGTTGTTTCACGGTTGATTCACCCGATTAAAAAGCGTTTTCATAGAAAAAAAAAAAACCACAACATAAATAGTGCTTCAGCACACTAAGATGTAAGCGTTCAGTCACAAAGTATAAGCGCATGCGTAAAGATAACTAGATTGTTTTTTTTTTGTGAAACCTACACGCGGCTATATTCGGGTCGTGACTCGCGAGAAAGAACGTATTCAAAAGTTTGTGCAAGGCCAACTTGACACTCGAAATGTCGGAATAGACGATTTGAAAAGCGCAAGGAATATCTAAATTGTACTCGTTCAGTGATATATTATTCATAAAACACCGGAAAGAAACGACACAAGTAACGTCGTTACTTTCATCGTTACCTCAGAAAAAAGTAATGGAACTACAGTTACAAGTTACATTTTAAAAAGTAACTCGTTACAGTTACAACTTACCAAAAAGTAACAAAATTACAGTAACGCGTTACTAGTAATGCGTTACTACCTAAGACTGAGTGAGGCTAAATAATTGCTTTAATGGTGTCTTCAGAACAAATATGATAATTCATATATTCACATAACATGCACACGGCAAGTTAATGTTATCACGAACAAGTAGGCATGTGCGAATATTCACCATTTTCGAATAACAAATCGAATATTACCCTATCCGATTCGTTAATTGAATCGAATAATAATTTTTAAAAGTTTTGAATATTTTTCGAATAATTTCCGCATGGTCGTTACGGTGTCGCGCCACGAGATTCCCTTCACAGGCGTCCCACAACGCTCCGGCACGCCTGCCATACGTGCCCGCAAGATGGCAATACGTACCCTCTTTTCCTAGACAATGATTATCATCATCGGCAGCAGCAGTTTCTCTCTATACGTACGTTGCTGTGGCCTCCATTAGGGACCACTGTGTTAAGTATAACCCGCATGAAAGCGATTCGGCAAGAGACGAGACCGGCGACGTAGACCCGCTTCGCTGTCGCTTGGTCAGTCTCGCGAAGAGGCAAGCCGCATGAAAGTTGCGTGAGCAAGCGACCAAGGCGATGAGGACGTTTTCTAGAAATCCAAACACCAAGCGACGCGACGAGCGACAGTGAGAAATCACCGTCGCTCGCTGCTGATTCTCATCGCTGTCGCTTGTCTCCCCGCTCGCTAAATCGCTGACATGCGGCTCGACCTTTGGGGACCGCTTTCGCACGAGACTGCTTGTGCACGCTTTCGGAAAGCACGTCGTGGAGTCGTTTCAGGAGTGGTTGCAACGGTACCGCCGCTCTGTATGAACGAAGTAGAAGTGGTAGAATCTGGAAGTTGTTCGAAGAGAAAGCGCAGTAGAGTGTAGAAGATTTTAGGCCGCTCCCATGCAACCAATCAAAGAAGCCACAACAGCTGCTTGTATCGAGTCTTTTCCAACACTTTCCATGGTTGTTCCACTTGTTCAGTGTGTGAGGATGTTGCTTTTTGAGGGCTCAAGTGGAACAAGACAATGCATTTTCCCTAAATCTTCTCAGATCAGTAAAAACAAGGTTCCTGGACGTAATCACACAGACACATCACGCGCTTGCCACCTTCCTTGATCCTCGATTCAAGGACATCTGCTACAACAAGGAATCAAAAGAGAATGTAGAGTTCCTACTAAAAACATTGCTTCAGGATGTACCAGGCTCAAGCGAACTCTGATTTTATGTTCAACATCCGCGTGAACCGCGATATTATGTTTACCATTGTAATATTTCAGTCGCTTTTGACTCTATTTATATATATATATATCGTTGAACTCTAGTCATTATTGTCTAGTTGCGCTGTCACAATAATTTTAAGAAACATTTTGGAACAATAAAAAAAATTGTAACCTCTTTGCTCTTCTTGAGTAGCTGTCTACTTAATATTCGGAAACTATTCGAAAATTATTCGATTTGTATTCATATTCGATTCAGTGCCACAATTATTCGATTTGTATTCGATTCGGTTTCAAAAATTCCTATTCGCACACCCTTACGAACGAGCTGTTGTCAGTTATTGCTCTTTGTCTGTTCGAACTATGTTGCCATCATCAAAAATTCTAGTGAGGAGGAGAGCAGTTCTTTGCAACTCCAAGAGAGCCGATGTTGTGTTCATGTTTGCTGTGTCAAGCAGTGTACTATACTTTCAACTTACCTTGCTCGGGCACTACGGGTTCCGACGCAATGGCTGAATGAATATCAACTTGAGAAGCAATTTCTGCAGCTATAAAATAGAAAAATATTTTTGTGAATACTCATGCAGTCCTTTAAAGGGCAACTCCGCTTAATTCCGAAGATTTTGAGATTTTTGAGATGATGAGTGATTTCGCATCAAAAAGCAATAATAAAAGACCCTACATCATTTGCTTCACGAAAAATGGGATATACTATATTGAAACCGAAAGTTTGACTCCGTCCAGTAACATTGGCCTCGGGCCGCCAAGAACATGGCTATCAGGTGGTACAAGATGTCATGTGATCCTCTACGTGACAACGGGCGGGATTGGGGCGAGCACGTGCCACGAGCAAATGTCGTCTGCACCGCACTCTTCACCGTGTTTTGATGTCTACGACATTCGACGCCTGCACAAATGCGGCATAAATCTGCGCTCGTACTGTCCGTAGTGCGGACGAAACTATAAAAGACAATACAAGCGTTGAGACGACGACAACGGTTGCGACGCTAAAGACGACGGTAACGGCGGGACCACAGCAAGGCGGCCCGACGGCTCCCAAGATGCGCGCTGCGCAGGCACGTTACGCCAATTACAAGGACACCGCCGAGCGACAAGAGAAAATGTTGCTGACGTCACCCGTTACACTTGCCCGGAAAAATAAAAACGAGCAAAAGGGGGCAATGGTGATGACGTTTAGCTCAATGTTGGCTACACCCACACCATAGCCTTGACTGCGCTGTTGGTTGCGCTTCAATTCGCACGCTCGAGTCAGCCGATTTTGGCAACTTGGGGAGTTGCAAAGTTTGCCGGAACGTTTAAGAAACATTTAGACAGAACTACGTCGTTATATTTGACGCGTGGTCTTCCTAGGTGATACTAAAGAAGACTGCATTGTTTTTTTTCAAAAACAAAGATGAAGCGGAGTTGCCCTTTAAAAGAAGGCAATTCAAAATTAGCATTGCCGTCATCAAACATTCTAATGAGGCGGAGAGCAGTTCTTCGCCACTCCAAGAGCTGATATTGTTTTCATCTTTGCTGTGTCGAGTAGTGCACTATAGACTAAGTCATGTTTACAAACAAACCGGAACGCCCCTAGTGGACGCCACCGGCGCTGTGCATGCGGAATGGAGTGTGGGCAATAAGCTTGCCATCGCCCATAAACAAGCCATTGAAATGCTATGTTGTCGGCGTCGGTGTGACTCCCCATGCTCTTTTTTGCGTTGGAATTGTTGATTCTACGTCTTCCTGGCAATTTCTGACTACATGAGCGGCCTCGGCAAAATTACCGAGGCTCGTTACACCGCAATACTTCACGTAAAAAATGTGACATGCGGCGCTTTACTCTGCGTGGACGCTGCAGAATGGACGCTAAAGCCCGATTCGCAGGTTGACATTTCACTCGCAATTTTCAGTCACGACGTCGCTCAAGCTGCAAAAGCGTGAACCGCAGCTGAGATAGTCGACGTCGATACTGAAAAATGCAAGCAGAATTGGACCAAGTGAATTAGGCATAACAAGTCGGTGATGGCCACTCGGTAACAATGATCAATATTTCCTTGTATCTACTCTTTACACAGAGCCTGCTTACCCCAACTAACCTTCAAACTTAAAAGTCCTTTGAGGCTTGCTTTTACTTCTTATTGCAATTACCAGGCCAACGTTTGGCCGGTGTCGTCTAAAAGAGCAGACGACAAGCAGAAACGTTTGAAAGAGCAGACGACAGTTTGAACGATCAGGTGGCCATTTGAACTTGAAGACGCACTGAACGTAGTCCGCAGGTGGCCCGTACAACTTGACGGTTTTCCCGCGTTCATGTTGGAACAAAAAAAATAAATGTGATGACCACACGTATCCGTGAATTCAACCAAAAGTGCTTCCCACCCTAGCAATCGTGGTCCGACGGCGTGTGGTTTTCCCTTTTCACGGCACATATCCAGATTCTCGGGCGAACCGAGCACATGAAAACTGACCTTCAAACCTTTCTCGACTCTTTTGGTACAGCCTCAGTCACGGCATTTTGATGAGAAGGCAGGTTTTTGTCTGGTTTCCTTCTAAACAACGCAGAAATGCACGTCCTACATGGTGACTTCCGCCCACAGCCTCAGACCGGAAGTACGCTCGACGCGCACCACCACCCCGTAACGTGACAGAGTTGAGTTTCTGTATACTTTCAACTTGCCTGGTTTGGGCACTATGGACTCCGACAAAATGGCTGAATGAACATCGACTTGAGAAGCAATGTCTGCAGCTGTAAAGGAGAAAAATATTTTGCCGTGAATACTCATGCAGCCTCTCAATACAAGGTAATTCAACTTTAGTGCTGCGCTTGCAACTTACATTGTTCCTCTGTGGAAGGATGACAATCTGGGCTGAGGAGAAGAGATGGAACTGCATTGGGTTTCAGTTTACGTCTGCCATTAACTTCACAGGTCTCAAACTCCTTCGATTCAAAGTGATCCTGAAATAACACAAGTCATAGGTGCATATGCACCTTAGTTGCTCCTTCACAGCATCAGCCCTGTTAAAATGCAATGCACACTCCTAATTATGTGAATTAATGTGCTTCGTGTAGATGTAGCCTTCGAAGCAGAGCTTCGGCGAACCTTGTTGAGAGGCCACAAAGGTAGCCATGTTCTATAAACAACCTGATGCCAACCAGTGAGTCGGACCAGTTGTATTGTTCAACCGATAGGTTCTCATTGCCAAGTGCGGGAAGGCCTTGGCAAAAACGAAGTGCGTATGGGGGATCCGCACGTAAAAAGCAGAGTTCACTCTCCACCTTCTAGGCAGGACACTTTGTGGTATGAAATATTACGGTTTGGAATGTCCTTGGTATTTATTTATTTATTCTGGCCATCAATGCGCCCACAAACCGCTCGTGGCCTTATTAGTGCACATAGGAAGCGTCTTGGGATGACGGGTGTCGGGATAGAATGTTTTTGGCATAAAATGTTTGGGATGAGCTGTATTTGGATGAACTTCCTATTTTAGGCAGGAGACTTACTGGTATGAAATATCCAGGTATGGAATGTCCTTGGTATGAGGCGTCTTGGAATGAGACGTCTCGGGATAAAACGTCTTTGGCATAAAGTGTCTGTGATGAAGTGATATGGGAGTGACCCTTGAAAGGCTCCTGAAAGGCTCCAGATACTGCGTGGACTATTCTGGCATGAAATGTCGGGGTATGGACTGTTCATGGGGCAAACCGGGACAAACCGTTCGGGGATGAAACACCTTGGGATGAATGGACTTTGGTATTAAGTGTCTGGGATGAACTGTCCTGGGATGAAGTATGGTTAGTATGGTCAGCATGGTACATAGAGCCCCCAGCGAGGAGCACCACACGCGCGGATGCGCCAGTAAGTCACTTTAGAAAACAAACCTGTCGAACGACCGTCGTCGGGGAGGAAATATGCTTTCTACCGAAATTTAAAGGAAATTCAGACCTACCTCGCAAATTCTTGCGTTCTTGGGAGTTGGCGATCTCCGTCCCATACGCAAAAGCCAGACGAGGCGGCGTCTCACATCGTTTCTCGTCGTCGGAATCCTGTAAAAGCTCTTGCCGCTGTCCGCGCGATTTGTGCACTTCTTAACACTACAGCCTGTCATTTTCAAGGGGCTCTTTCTACGCGCATGCCGAATTTACTGGTGAGAGCTGTGGGAGCTCTCCAACCAGCCACAATGGCCGAATGTGCCATTCCGCGAGCAACGCGATCGTCGCCCGTGTCGTCTGCTTCCCATAGCTTGGTAACGGATGTTCTAAAACATCGCTCGCGTACTCTCACAGTTGCTACATATAATGTTAAATGATTTAGGGAGCTTTCGGTTCGTTCGATTTTAGTCTAGGGTCTACATTTTGCAAACGCAAAGCAAAAAGATTCTATCTGCCCACGTGACCACTCGTCCGCCAATAGGGAAATTGCGCCGAAATGAAAAGAACGCGATACTCTAGCACTGCAAGAGCTCAGTATACGAGCGCCCCCGCGCCCCTAACGGCAAGGCGCACCAAACACTCTTGCCAGATCCGACGCATCTTCAACAATGGCGGCCAGCACAATCCTGCGCGCGCTGCTGATCGTTTTCTTCGTCACCATTTCTGGCATCTCCGGAGCCGAAGCGAGCGGACTGGACACCGGCGACGCCCTCGCGCTCATGCTGGGCATCATGATCACCGTGTTCGGCACCTGCGCCTGCCTGGGCATCTACGCGAGGAAGAGGAACGGCTACCAGTGAGTTCCGCACACGCCCCTCGTGACAACGTCGCAAAACCCACCGGCACTGTCAGGCAAGACAAACAGGACGACGACCTCCGTGGGCACAGAGCATGGATAACGACCCATGTCGGCTTTTTCGTCGCTTGCCGAAGCTATCGTCTCAGCACTGGTGATTGTGAAAATGCACGGCTGATTTTTCTTCGGTGCAGCGTTAGAATGTGCGGTTCTGCACGCTTGTCTAGTCGTCGTCGTTCAGGCGACGCATAATGTTAAATAAATGTTTTTCAGTTGGTTCGTTTGACCCAGTGCTATTTGGTGCTGTTACTGCGTTCAGTGAACTTTTATTATTTATTTCAGGAACTTCTTCAGTGGACCCGACTAATCGAGCTAGTGGCTTATCAACTTGGGCTTTACAAGAGCAGATAGGAAGCTTCTAAACATATTTCACAGCGGAACTTTTCTGCCTCGTTCACTTATCAGGAACGATTCGTAATCGCGCAGAGTCAACGTTTTGCCCCCAGGCTGCTAGAGGTATGGCCACTAACGGGACGGTATGATGTGTTCTACAGGTGCCCAGCCTCCATAAGTTGCCTTCCGTGGTGCTTCGACTGCTCGTGCACGCTCGCGAGACATCGAAGCGTTGTCCGTGGTAGAAAGGTCACGCTGGAGTGGGGACGACGGAATTACTTCCCCGACACATCTGCATTGGTTGCATTCGCATGCAACCGAAACGACTGCAACCACAGTCGAGTGCAAATGTTCGCTGTACACAGCATGGCAAGCGATGGAAGGGATAGCTTCTCGAAGCAACCCACGAGTCACGGTTGTTGAGTTTACATGCGAATGCAACCGTTGCAAATGTGTGAACCAGCCTTTCATCTGTTAGTTGCTATAGCAATCGTACTCAGACCTAGAGTCTTATTTTGAGTGTTCGAGTGCAGCATTATTTGTTTGCATAGCTTACATGTCTATTTAGTTCCACCAAAGGAAGCGGTTTTCACCTGTGCCAGTGCATAAGTGGGTAATACATGGCTTGCACATGTCACCATGTTATATCAATAGTCATTCCTACATGTTCTCACCAGAGGAAACAAATTCAATTATGCAAAATATGTGCTGCAGAAGGAGTATGCACGTGACAGCAAGGCCCTTCAAAACAACCACTGATGCGATACCAGTGCGAGCCATGTGTTGTAAACAGCCCCGAAGTTAATGTATTTCCGTCTAAATCTTCCGAAACGTTGGAGAGTTTTAGCAGATTGCTCCCATAAAGTATGATGCACATGCAAAGGTGCCGGCAAAGTATCTGCTGTTGTTATTGTGATTATCGGAATGATATACAAAACTCCCTATTAAGCAATATGTATACTGCAATGGGTAGGTATTTGTGTGTGGAACGACAGCGATCAAATTTCAAACTATGCTGTCAGTTTTGCAACCGACCATTTATTATTCTTCCTGCCATCTTGGATAAATAGACGGCACAGATGATAGAAATCGTTCACTGCAAGTGATGCCAAGATTCAAACCTAAATAGAGTATTCTGCATCCCTTCTTGGGAAGCTCGCAACACGACACTGTAGAACACTCGGTGCCAGTGTTCAGCTGCAGTTCACGGGCTATTCCAATATGCTCACGGACAGCTATCTGCGATTATGCAGTCGAAGCTATGGGCACACGTGCACTTGCACAACCCGAACACCCGTCGAAGCTGTGCACGGGCGCTCCCCACTTCTCAAGTGCCACAGAAATTTGTATGAGAGTATAGTGCATCAGGTGCAGTCCAAAAGTTTTTCACTCTCGCACCTATAGAGCAGTAAATGCTAGCTCGTGATCACAAAGATGCAAAGAAAAAACGGGCCGTATCTCCACATGGTGAATGATGTTGATTAGGGCGAAGCTCTGGTGGTGCTGATGATACTGATTTTATTGCTCATAGGTACTACTGATGGTGCTAATTTTTTTTATTGCTCATAGGTAGTGCTGAGTTCCGGGTTGCATTTCGACTTCATTATTACTGCTTTATGGTCGGTGAAATGCAGAGCCAGTGGTTCTTCTAGCGCAGGGGTTCTCAAACTTTTTGGTCTCACGGAACCCCAGGAAGCCTCAGACTGCCGCGGAACACTCCCCCCCCTCCATATTTGCTGACCCAGATGCAACAGATGCACTATTGTTGGCAATTTTGCTTGTGTTGCTTCCCATATATCCCCACCATATCAATCGCGATGTCAGTACAAAGTGAGATGAAGGCGCTTTACATGGTCCTGCCGCGCAGCCTGCGACATGGGGGGGAGATTGCGATTTGGGTGTTCGCGGAACCCACGAGCCTGTGTTCCCCGGAACCCAGTTTGAGAACCCCTGTTCTAGCGGATCAGCTTGGGTTCACTAGGAGCCGTGGGAATGCATCTCCAACGCTTAAGTCGGCGTTCCATGTCAGAAAGAGAATGTGTGGTACGGATCGTGGTTATATACGCATCTGAGCATTTGACTGCAGCGCCCTCTCGTCTATAAACGTTGAGCCAATGCATGCAAAGTTTAACGCGATTCTATACGCATTTGACCGCAGCGCCCTCTCCTGTATAGACGTTGAGCGGCTACATGCAACGTTGGCTCTCCCGCACGGCGAGGCTCCATAATGACGCCGATGCTCAGCCGGCCAGGATGTATTTTCGCCAAAGTGTTGTCGCGTACATAGAAAACTTTAAAACACAAGAGACCGCACCTGATTGGTTACCTAGAATTGAAACGCTCGAAATGTTAAAAGAATTTTGAGGTGTCAACGTCAGCCATTGAAGAGATGACGATTTCATATTTCTTCCTCATTTGTATATACCTGTCATGTTACCATGCGTGAGTAATGCGTGTTTGATATAAAAAAATCGGGTAATAAAAAAAAAAAAATTGAGTGTAGCGTAGTGGTTAAGATGTCTGCCTCGCAAGCAAGCGGTCTTGAGTTCGAACCCCCGTGCGGGCGTACGTTTTTTTTTTAAAGTGGGCCGATCCCGGAGGCAGTGCAATCGATGTGAGCACGGATGCCGGACGGACAAGGCTAGACCCTAAGGAGCTTCACCCCTAAAAAATGTTCTCAATGCACCGGTGGAATATCCCACTCATCTCGGTTGCGACCAATACCAGGTGTTTCGCCTTTGACACTCTTGAAGAGGCCCCAGAAAAAAAAGGAGTCTGCGTCCGATGCGCATCAATGTTTATTTACAGGCAGTGCAGCCAAAAACAAATGGCAGTAGGGAAGGCTTGCGAGGCGCACGCTCGCGATGCCTTCCTTCCAAATCGCGTGACCACTCGCTACACGTCGCACAACACTGGGCAACACCGACAATCAAATCTTGAAGACTGACGACGCCGCGGTGCTCCGGTAAAGGCGCAGCAGGCACGGCTCGCATGTTTCCACACACAATTGGCACAGCGAGTGATGACGCGGCACATGGGGCGCCGGGAGATTGGACCACGTGGTTATGTACAGAAGAGAGAGACGTTAAAACTTTGGTGAGAACACAAACCAACGCACGGCCGACGACGGTGTTACTCCGAAACGGGGGAAGGGGGCGAACGACAAACGGTTAAAAAGGTGGGACGGTGAGTTAAGCGCTTGGCGTGGGCGAACTGAGATTCTCGACGCGCAGTTGCAAGCAGTCGTCCTTTTGAGTAAATGAGAAACGTCAAAAGATGTTTCTAGCTGCGCGGGTTTGGTTTAGACGGAAGCTGCCTGAGGTAGCTGAGCGGAACGCTGTGAACGTGACACCGGGCAATGCGTCTAAGCAACCTTGGGCTATGTTACGGCGGTCGGCTAGGCCATGTCCGCCATTGTGACCTTGGCAACCTCTGCCCCAACAAGCGGTGTGAGGAGGAAACAGTCTAAATGATTGGGGCTTGGCAGTGCCACCTCCGGTGCAAAAGGTGGAAAGGACACTAAAAAAAAAGTGCACTGTTCGACGCATACAATGCTCACGACCTCACCGTGGCTCGTCTTGGCTGAGTTGGCACTCGTCCGACGAGCAATAAATAACGACGATGTATGTTCCGTCGGCTGTGTTGACCACTACCGACTTGGGCGCCCCCTGGAACGGGCCTACGCTGCAGGCCGCTAGCAGGGTTTGACAACGTGCGGAGCACCTCGAAAGAAGTCGGAACCTGGTGCCTCTTCCGTGTGCGACAGAGTCCGCGGGTTCCGGACGATGATCGGCGAATGAAAGGTTGCAACACCGCTAACGATATAACAACAACAACACATCAATAACAACGCTGTAGTAAAGTGAATTGTAAAGAAAAAAAAAAAGGCAAAGGCGCTTCGGTTTAAAAGAAAAAAAAAAAAAAAAAACACACTGAGACACGTGTTGATGCTGGTCGCACGTCCGTTGGTCGCCGGCGCAAGCGCGACAGTATCCCACAAGAGGTCACGTGACGGCCGCGGGCGAGACCTGGTGAGTCGCGTGATCGGGCAGGGGGAGGGGAGGGTCCGGTCGCCCCTCGTTCAGTTCGTCGCGGAGGAAGCGCCGGAAAATACTGCACAGAGTTGGACGTCGACAGTTTCACCGCCACTTCTTGCTGCTGGCTTGCCCACGCTGCCACGCAGGAACAAAAGGAAAATGCATAATTTTATAAAAACTGTCGCACTCTGTAGGCTAGAAAGTCGCAACACTTCACCTGGGTTCCCCGTTTCCGATGTGCATTCTTTCATTCTACTTGGCAAAATTGTGTTCACACCCTTTGAGTGAAGATGGTGTTTATTGGTAACTATTACGCATTAGAGTATAGATCATAAGTAATGCACTTAGCTTATTTACTCATTTATTTATTTATTCAGATACCTACAGCGCCATGGGGCATTACAGTAGGGGGGGGGAGAAGTTGGAAATGAAGAACACGAATAGTTATACAAAAGTTAAAAGAGCAATATTCACAAGCCATAAATCTTTCGATTTATGGCTTGTGATCTATTTGATTTATTTGCAGCTTGGCAGCAGAGAAGCTGGTTAAGTACAATTGAAGGGACAGTAAATACAATTAAATATTTCTTTCTGTCAAATTTTTTATGTATGACCCAACAGGTCAAAACTACATCAGAACTTCTGGTTAGAATCTTGGAGATCAACAGAATGTCGATATAATAACTCCTTTTCTGTTCGATAGATTCATGAGACGAGGAACCATAATTTTATAACATGACTTTTTCTGTATTGATGGGCATATTTCTGCTACGTGTTAAAGGGACATGTGTCAGGGGAAAGCTTCTTTTTAAATATTGGCAACGACAATAAAATTTTCACAGTTTGTAGTGTTTGATTTTCTTCCTGTAAATATGCTGTTAGTTTTCGTATAGCTTGTTTATTATGTTCTGAATGCAATGCACGTGAAGAAAGAACCATGCTATTGCATGCCCATGGGGCATGGCAACACACTTAAAAGAGTCTAGGTAGTAAAATAGGCTAATTCGCTCCTTTTAAACCACTGGGTGCAATGAGCGATGAAAATTGTGTGTATAACAACTCTTATTTTAAAATGATGTAAAACTGCAAACATTCCATTTTCAAGACTAAGTTTTTATAAATATAAAAAGATACATTCTAATGAAACCTCTATAGTTGCATTCTAAATATCCTCAAGCTTATGCATGCCAAATTTGGCTGTCATAGGACAATATTAAAGAAATACTGAATCAAAACTTGAAAGTACACATCTCGCATTCAGAAATAAGTTAAACACGACCAACTCTCTGCTAATTACAATTGCACGCTTGTATTTTAAGCGGATGGCTATATTTTTTTGTCTCAAAGGACCTATTCCAGCGAACGCTCCCAAGATCCACCATTGCTAGTATGCAGCTAGGATGCAAAAGGGACAGAACGAGGGTTAGTAAGGTGACCCTCTTACCGCAAATGTGACAGATCTAAATCTTCCAGCTGCAAAAGACAGAAACAAAAACAAGTGTAAGAGAATGAGAGCAATAATGAGAATCGGTCATTATGCTGTACCCTTTCCCATTACAACGGCGTACCGCTTTACCCATAGGTAGTGCTAGCAACTAATAAAACAAAGAAAGCCCCCAGCATAGGAAAATCACAGAATTTATTTCCTCCTCTGGCATGCACAAACTCTGATCTTTAAGTTTTGCTCTCTCACATATATAGGGGCGCCACCCAGATCGTCCCAAGAAAGCCGGTGGCATTCTTCAAATTATGTCATTTCTCATATTTATTCGCGGATTTCAGTATAAAGTGGACTGGTGTCTACACTGAGCATGGCTCGTTAGTCTAAGCTCATTATAACAGGCCTGGTTACAACAGACATTTGGGTATAACATACCAATTTTTTAAGTTCGGTTGGTATTCCTCTATGCACCATTGACTCAACTTCATATCCGCATACAACATTCTTCTTTTAGAACAGACTAAAATTATGGTCAAAATCAAGGCCCTTTATAATGAGCTTAGACTGTATTTTTCTAGCTACGTAGGCTGTAGGTGACTTCGGGCGTAACTAACCAGACCAGGACATCTAGACGGCAGATTTGTCTCACTAATGCTTTGCAAACATGCATTGCCAAAATAAATAAAAAAAAAAAAAACCAAGTTTCCATCCCCCCCTCAAGTTTCCATCTCCCCCCCCCCCCCCCCCCCCCCCCCAAAAAAAATGGTTAGAGTGTGTTTCAATTTTCTAACCCCCCCACCCCTACTAAACCAGCAATTCCAATCTGTTTCATGTTTGTCACACTAACCGAGGTGCACCAAGATGGCAGCAGGTGCCCACCTGAGTCAAGGTGGGCGGACGTCCAGCAAAAGACCCCTCGTGGGGTCGGGGAAGCATGTGCCGCAGTAGCCTCCACACTGGCCCTGGATTATCTGCCCCTCCTGTACACAGACACACATGTACATACGTTGTCAATAGGACAGCTGGGAGAGTTTATTCTCGTTGCTCGTATTGCAGTAAAAACGTTAAGTTTGTACCAAAAACAAGATCTGCAGGAGAATAAGCTTTGCCTCTAGCAGATGCTAGTTGCTTTCCAACATGTTCGTCTGTGCATGCACCAAAGTGTCATTCAAAGTAGAAAACTCACGCTGGAGGTAGAGCCTCTATACTGCAGATCTTACGTTGCGGCAGATTAGAATGAATCTGGTTGTTTTCAAAAAAATCTTCACCGAATCAATCTCTTCACTATGTCAGCACCTCAAAAGCAAGATATACTTCAAATTTCGACGTTTGTTCCACTACATGCATATTTGCCTTACATCAACCTTCACTATACAACAAAGCCCTACAGCCTCCTTTGCTTCAGCTGGCAAGCAAACTTATGACTTGCCAGTGACTCACTGTATGACAAATGCTTATGACTACCCAGCCCTATACGTGCAGTCCCATATGCACACCGCACGAGGGCGTTTCATTCACCTGAAGTCGGCGCAGCTTGATGACGGCGTGTGGGCCCTGCGTCACCCACTTGGTGGCGTCGGCCACCACGAAGTCTGTGCCGGCCAGGTTGAGCGAAAAGCGGCCCTGGGGGCACTTTGCCCGGCTGTAACAGTCCCCCGACTCCCCGAACCCCGTGGGACGGCCCTTCTGGGTGCGGCTGAACGTGAAGTCGTGCCCTGGACGGACGCGCCGGGAGAGAAGGCGTCATTGAGGCATGCACCCACCGCGACAAAACGACGCTACGCTGCGTGCACCTCCTGTATACCGAATGTTTGGCCCTACTAAAAAAAAAAAATGCAACAAATGCACACACACAATCTACTTCCTTTAATACCATATGAAGGACCCACTAAAGAAAAATCTGAAAATAAGCTAATTTTATTAAGTCAATTCACAATTTTAACTAATTCAATACAATCTCCCTCACCTTATACACATATTATAATCGTTAAACAAGCAAAATATTGTCGGTGCTGCGCGCCACATATATTTAACTAAAATGTCGCTAATGGTACAGCGATCATTAAAAACGGGCAGAAAAAAATAATACCATTTATGTGCCATATAGCAGGGAGGGTAGGGTAGGTAACCATAGCCTGGCCTACATCAAAGTGACCTGTGCATTCTTCGTTGAGAAAAATGCATATAACATTTTTATATGGTATTATATGGTCGTATGGGTCCATATGTGTTTTTTTTTCCCATACTAAAGGGAGGAAGAGACAACCGCTTTTTTACCAACGCAAATATAAACTATGCATTCCCGAATGGATGGCTGAACTCGCCATTATTCAATACAAAAGTGAGGGTGTGGGCAATTTTTAAAAATTTTTTTACTGAGAAAATGTTTGAAGAGAGTTTCAGCAAAACTATGATTATCTTATGCTGTAAACAAAAACACTTTTTTCAAGTCGCTGCCTGCTCACTACCGAGATCCAAATCTTACAGCATTGTAGAATCCCTCTGGCGAAAAAGAGGGGAGCAAAGTCAGGCCGAGGTGCCTTCCACACTTCCTTCGCCGAAAAGAGTAGGCCTCGCAGGCAACGCGCAGCAGCACACGAGAGAAGCAGCACGAGCATAAAGTCAGACTCACTGTTCACTTCGAGGGAAGTAATGTTGAAGGCAACCTTGGAGAAAGTGGTGAGGGCAGCCGGGTAATCCACACAATCGCAGTTGTCCACACGTGCCCCTCCATACGGACACTCGTCCGACTGAATAAGCCTGCAAACGAAACACCGCCATCGTATCAAAGATGAAAGTAGGCTTCGCGATCATCAAATTGAATAGGCGTATATCTCTCAATCAAAAACATAGATGCTCAAAAGCTTCGGGTTCCTGCGCATTCCCAGCTACGTAATCTAGGTTTTGATGGTGACGACATCTTCTTGAGGGACGAGTGAAATGACGAAAGTCTTTCGTTTTTCCCAAATGAAACGACACTCGTGACATAACCTATAGTGTCACAGGTTAACAAAGGAAGGACAAGATCCTCCTTCAAAGCCCTCCACTCCCTCCACTTTAGCAGAGCCAATGCTGGAGAGGAGGAAAGTGGAAAGAAGGAAAGCACTAATCATGCTGAGCAGAAAGCTTTATGGGAGGGGCCGATCCCATCATTCTAAACCTGCGACGCATCGTAGAGCAGCCAATATAGGCACGAGTTGTCGAAGGGCAAAGTCGAGACACATTTCGATTAGTAGTAGTTTAATAGATTGGTTCCATTCCCCTAACTTTTTCACTTCATTTGGCCTTTGTGGGAGGCGAGACGTCTCTCGAGATATTAGACCCAGTAACTCTGAAGGCTGGTTCACACACTTGCTATTGCTTACAACCGCTTGCGTTGAAACCTCTTGAAATCTCTTACGATGAGGGAAGACATGCTGGCGCCATCTATCAGGTAGCCGAGGAACACATTACCGTATGTTCCTTATTTTGATTCAAGCAACATTCTTTCTTGGTTCGAAAAACTTTGGACAATGTTATAAACTACCTTTTTTTTTTATATATAGTAGTGTGGCGCGAATATTCGAAATTTCTAATAAAAGTTTCGAATAATACACTATTCGATATTCGCTTAGCAACTACCTAACTGTGATATCAATATTTTTCTACATTTTGATGGCGGCGGGTTAGTCCCATTGAGCGCTCTGAAAACCGCGAAGCCCGCGTAAGCGGGCTTCGCAGGTGTTATTTCTTTGCAGCGCACCGGCGCTTGGTAAGAAGTGCACTCAACACTGTAACCCAGCGCAATCGACACTTGGCAAAGTATGAATATTGCACATACGTGCTTGAGAGAAAAGCATACTTTCAAAGCGGGATGGTGCAGGCGTGCACCTGGTGTAATTAAAAAGAAACGGAAACCTTATGAATCTTGATACCTACACTGCAGTAAAATTTTGACAATTAAACTGTGGCCGTTATCCAAGGGTACATGTTAGGTAGAGATGCCCTGACAACCTGCGTTCATCATTCGCAATTTCTTTTTTTTTTTTCAAATTCAAGATTTAAGAAGGGATTTTTGTATATAACAAGATTTGTAAACACACTCATTTAGGTATAGCTAAGCATTTGATAGGTTTAATATGTCAAATCCATCATGTACTGGCCATCCTAAGTCATCTCACTTTCTAGGGTCACTGTTTATAGATATAGTCAGATTAAAATTAGCTTATAAATGTACAAGTGGAAGCTTGGGAACAACCTACATGAGTTCAGCTCGGTTTTTGCTTAAGCATGGTGCAACAGTAGTGAAAAGCTTTGAGAAATGATTCAATATTTGGTTCGAAAATATTTGGCCAAAGCCACTACAGTATAGACCACTTACAACGTAACCGCTTATAGTGCAGGACCGGGTATAACGCGGTTTTTTTAAACCACCGGTTCGCCTCCCATAGAACTCCATGTATTTACATACCGCTTAAAATGCAGGCGCGCGAAGGGAAATACCGGTTATAGTGCGATTTTTGGCACAGCCCGCCGACCGCGCCGACGACCGGAGCAGCGAGCACGCTTCCCTGTGCGACACTAGATAACGGCACTGACGGCGCGGGGCAAGGAGGTTGCTCGAAGAACTGGGGAGAAGCGAAGAGAGAGGCTTCAGTTGCCATAGCGACGGAGGGACGCACGCACGTGTCGTTCGCGTGCATGCGTCCCTCCGCTGCGTTGGAAACAAAGAAACAAACAACCGCACCGACAGACCAATCGCGAATCGAGGAGAAGTGTTCGCGCGCGTTCATACCGGTCGCGGGCCGGCTGCTTCTATCCGCAAACATGGCGTCGGTTGTGATAGTCGTCGTAGACGGCGTTCATCTCATCGTTCTGCGTAAAAGTGCTATCCTTGACTGTAAATTTTCGTTGTGTTTCGCTACCCAGCACGTACTAGAAGGGAAGATCCACCTACGCTTGCGGCGATGTCGTGGCGGCGCTCTCAAGACGGCAGAAACGCCCGTGTCGTCGTGTTTGCTTACTTCGACTACAGTGGTGATTTCTAAGCATTTGTGTCCTCGCACATCGCCCAGATTTCTTATTTGGCGCATTTCATGCGTGTGCTCAAGTTCAAGGTATTACTGGCGCGTACCCTATGAAGGATGCGAATTTTCACGCGTTTTCATCTCCGGAGAAGAGTGATTAGGGTTAGCAATCCTGAACGCTCGCAACGTCCGTCCGCAACCCGCGACGCCGTTAAAAGGCCGCGCCAGGCAAAAGCCGCTAATTCCTTTCAAAATGTGTGACACACTTGAGACAGAACTGTACTAGTCTGGTGAAAAAAAACTTTCCTCAAACTAAGCTTTATTTTTCATCTAAGATAAAATAAATTCGTTTACAAAGGTAAGTTGTCTCATGGCATGTATATTTTGGCCTGAAAAATTGATGTTTTGGTTATAGCGCGGTACCGCTTATAGTGCGGATTTTCGCGACTCCCGCGACATACGTTATATGCGGTCTACACTGTATTAGATTTGAATTCGCTGTGAAAGTCAAAATCCACTATTCGCACGTGATTAGGATATATAACAGTCGGTATGTTTGATCTCGTGAATACAGGAAACCCTTCTCTTTAATGAAATGCAGTTCTAGGGTCACCTTATAGATGGTGCCAGCACACCTGCGTGTTCTCTCGTCATAAGAGATTGCAAGAAGTCGGTCCTAAGCAAATGCAAGTGTGTGAAGGTGCTTTGAGCTAGGGGGACAGTGAAACAGGCTGGTTCCTTTGAAGCAAGAGAGCTTGCACCCACCTCTTGCCGTACACCTCGGAGTAGTTGTTGCTCTCGCCACTGTCAAGTGAGATGTACTCCTTGGGGGAGGAGGTGTTCATGCGGGCACAGTACACCTTCACCTGGCGGCCGCGAATGTTCAGCTGCTGTTCCCCGTCCGTGTGGACTCCGCCGCGTCGCTGAACCTCCTCACAGCTCACCGCAGAACCTGGATCGTTCAGGAAGCCACATTCTCAAGCCGTAGCTCTCCCGTGCAACTCTTTGCACTGTTTGCAGCAGACGCCATTCTCAGCCTCGACAGCCATGTACCAGAGCCCAGTTACAGTTAGAATTACAGTGCCTGGAACGCATCTCCGACTTGTGTTTTTATTGTATTGCCACGTTATCGCCGGCCGCGATTTGGACAGTGTTACAACAGCGGTGACAGCCAGGAGTTGGGTCGCCATGACGTTTCACGGTCCCCGGAAACTTAAGCAGTTAGGAGTTGGGTTGCAGCGATGACAGCGACACATTCATGTTCCCTCTCGCTTTGTTTCCATAACTTCTACCCCCAGCCACCAAGATTGTAACAACCGACAACGCGACACAGGCTGTGCACGGGCGGCAAAGGATGCTATGGGTTTTGCACGGCCGGAAAAGGACACTAAACACACCGGTCGGAGCTGTGTTTCGGGCACGACCTAAAAGGCCATTAAATGCCGCAGGCCAAGAAAAAAGGGAGCGTGAGGCTCACATGGCCTGAGCATGCAGCGCCGTTTCCGCTTGATCCTGTGCTTGAGGGCGGCACTGCAGTGGCTGTTGTTGACGCGCTTCCCCCTGTTGTCGTGGCAGCGCAGCCGACGCTTCTGCTTGCCCGGACCGCAGGACGTCGAGCACTACGAGTGAGAGTACATGGATACAGATCGATACAAGGTCTTGAACATTCCACACCACTCCGCGCGCCGAACGAGCAGACGTTGCCAGATCAGTCAAATTTAAGGACAGTGCATGTCACCAAATAACACCTCTGCCCTTGAAAGAGAAAGAAACAGCTAGATATGCAGGATTGCGCACCTCGAAACAGTCTTGCACAAATTATGTTACACGATCATCCCGATCAATGATTGACTCGGTAACTCCGAGGCAAACCGCCGGTCTACGGATGCCCGGGTGGCGGGTTCAAATCCAGGCCGACATGTCCGCAACACCTGACGGAGACTTATTGCAGAGAAGGTGCCTTACAGCCAATACATCAGTTGCACGTCAAAAGATCCCCAGGGGCCGGCCCTAGACACGTCAAACACAAAGTTGGGGCCAAAGTTTATGGAGTGCACAATGCCACCGCTGCACTTTGGTCGCCAAACTTTGTGGTCGATGAGCCCAGAGCCCCAAGCGGACGCAATGAATCCTCAGACTTCTGCTGGTTTTGGCATATGAAACTCCCAACTTTGACCTCTTCCCAATGCACTAAAAACTGGGGCCACAAAAGTAATGGGTCTTACAGTACTCTATCCCTGACAGCGAGACCGTCGAAACGTTTGGACGAACACTTTCGGAAGACGCACGAACGAGACGCTGCCGCGACCTACTGGGGTCCAGGGTCCCGGGCGCCAGAAGACCCCGTCCCCGCAGTGTCCCACCATGCAGGGCCGGGTGGTGGCGGGCTTGTCGTGGGGCGTGCAGTAGTGGGCGGCCCTCCGCTCATGCGGCCAGGCGTCCCCATGCCGCCGCTCGGCGTCCGCCAGGGGCACAGGGTCGGCCCAGCCGTAGGGGTTCACCTTGTGGCAGGTCACTGCACGCTTCTGGAAGCCCTCCCCACACGTCTGGCTGCACTGCGTAGCCAGGCGGACACGTGTCAGCAAAGCAAGGCTGAGCTAACCAAAGCAAAGCAATCAGAACATAGTTCAACCCGTAGGCACAACAATAGTACATGGGGGTGCATAAAACAAAGCATTTAGTAGCCATGTTAACTTACAAGAGCACTGTACCTGCACTGTGGTGCAGGTACAGTGCTTCCCGAATTTGAAACACCCGAAAACGTTCACAGTAAGAGACTGCTGCAGATCAAATCAAATGGCAAATCCTATGCACAAATTATTTTAAATGTTTTGAATATGCACACACCTCCAGTTAATTTACATCATGCAGCGTAGCATTTTCTCATATAAAAGATGCACCGGAGGCAAGGCTTAAAAAATGAACTCACTGACCTACCCAATTTCCTTACAACTAGAACACTGTGCAAAGATGACTTGTAGACAACACAAAGCTGTAACAGTGATCCGATTTTTATTCACGTGTTATGAAAGTTTTCGTGTCTCTACTCACCTCGGACCAGTCGGATGTTTTCCAAATGAAGGGACAAGGATGTACCGCGCAGTGTCGGACGACCTTGGGCCGACGTTGGCTGTTGCAGAAGCGCTCGGGCGCCAGGCGTTCGCTTCTGTCTACGCACACGACAGTGCGCGTTTGGGATCCTCCACCACAAGTGGCACTGCACTGTGGACACAAAAGGCAGCAAGTAAGTAGAACGTCCACTGTCACCTGTTCTTTATGGAGAAACACAGGATTACACATCTTCTAGGATTCCAAATAAAAAATAATAAAAAAAGTGAAAGACAGAATGAAAGTCCCATTAAAAGCTGCAAGAGTGCAACTATCTGAATTTCGAATTATACATGCTCCACATGCCGCCACTTCCCTGTGGTACGCCATGAAGTAAAGGTAAAGCACCATTCTCTGTGCATTGCACGAATTCCTTGCTCTGCAAATAATGGTGCCCACAAACTGTAGCATATACATCAAAGTCCGGAGTGAAAAATAAAATTGTGCCATTACATGCAATGTTTTACTGCAAACTTCAAAATGAGCTCTGACAGGCAATCGTGGAATAGAAAAAAATATCTATCATCTCGACATCATGAGATACTGGGTCCGGACGTTTGACAGAACGCCGTTTCATTGAACACTGTTTTTTTTAACACCAATCCATCGCAGTCATTTCATCGAATGCCATTTCATAGAACGCCATTTTATCAAAGCCATTTCATCGAACACCGCCTAGTTGAGCAGTAGGAGTATTTTATCTAGGAAATACCTTTTAACACTGGAAGGATAGCAGTGTAACAATAATCCTTATAATTTATAAATTCTAGACTTTCTTCTCCTACACAACGGGGAACCAATATTAAAATATTTTCCCCACTACCTTTTCCATGCTTTGTTTTGTAGTTGATCTCATGACTTGTGCTGTTATTGTGACCAATAAAAAAACGAGAACACCAACTTGACATTTTCTGAAACCTGCAATCATTCGGGTGCAGTCATGAAGGTATGCAACCTCGACCTTGAAGAGAAGTATTCCACTTCAAGCACAAAGCCATCCTTGAAGCAGTGACCTGTCTCCATGTCACATGAAAAAGAAAAAGACGTTCTTGCTTCCTTTTGTTAATTTTTCGTAATCAGCAGAACCGTGAACCTGCCGGCTTCTCAACCTATGTTCTTAGAAAGAAAGCTACTCAGGATATAATGAACACACATGTAAACGGGTAAATAAAAAAAAAAAGAGTCTGCCGCTAAGCGTAGTTATTTTCCTTTTCAGGTAGTGCCTTTTACGTGTGAACAAGTATGGCAATAGAGAGGGCATTGGATAAAAAGCAAACAGGTGCTTATACTATCTGAAAACAGCAAGTCACATACCCACTCAAGTTTTGTTATGCTCTAAGATTCAATAACCAAAAATTAAGTGAAAAAGTGACCAGGGCAGTCATTCTATTCCAGTTTTACTCTCGCCTCTGAAAACTCAGAGGCGAAAGTAAAACATTGCCATACCCTGTAATACTCCAAAATTCAGTGAAGCGAAATTCAACGAAACGGAGTTCAATGAATTTGTCTTCGAGGAAATCTCTACTTATTCGATGAAATGGCATTTGGTGAAATGTTCGGCACCCACGAAACACAATAACATTTGTGACCGCTTTCCACAAAGTTCAAATAAAGGTTGCAGCTTGTCACAAGGGGGAACCACTATGGAGCTGACACTCCCTCCCCAAGATGCAGCCAATCCTTTAAAAACCTAAAGTCTTAGAGATCCCAGCCTCCCCTGAAAAGTATTGGTGGCTATGCCTCAAGCTGGAATAATGGTAGAGAAGAGCTTTGGCAGCGATGCTGGAAAGTATAAAGTTGGGCTGTGTGTGGAAGAAAAAAAATAGGTTGTGTGTATGTTTATACAGCCTAGAACTTAGTCTGGCTCAACGGGCGACTTGTCTCCGAGCTGTAGATGAGAACTGTAGCCAGTGCAGTACAAACCGCTAACCTGGCATCTTTAACGTGCACCCCGCAGTAGCGCTACACGACTGTGCGCCAGTACGATGCTCATCCAGATCGAAACGGGCAGGGGTGGGGATTGAACTAAGGATCCCTGGGTTCTGCAGCGCGAGGTTTCGATCCACGTGCTCCGACCTGGTGTGTGGACTTACGGGGGTCCATCGCTTCTTCTTCCAGCGGTAGTGGCAGGGGCGGAGGTTGCAGGTGCGGACCTGAGGCGAGGGACGCTTCCCGTGGCAGTTCAGGGGGCTCACTTCCTGGCCGCGCTTCATGCAGCGTGCCACCCGCTTCTGAGTGCCATTCCCGCACGGTGCAGTACACTGCGACCACAGTCAAAATGGATGCAGTCTCGTCACACGATTGTCACACGAAAGGGGCCCTAAACTCGGCAAACACAAAGTTGGGGCCGAAGTTCACGGAGCGCGCCGATTGGACTATACCGGTGATGACTTTGCGCTTTTTCTGCCTTCGTCCAATCAGCGCACTCCGCGAACTTTCGGCTCCAACTTTGTGTTCGACGAGTTTAGGGCCCCAGGGGTAAACCAGGCTATGTATGTGTTCCAAGTAGATCGGCCTCACTTACGACCTCATTCTAAAAAGCAGTTCCATAAGTCTTTTACACTCTAGAACAGTCAACAAAAATTAAGTGGGCAATCATCGTACATAGTAAAAGGAACCATTAAATTGTCCGAAGATCCTGTACTGGCAGCTCAAAATTTTCTAATTTGTCCCGGTAATCAATTTATATTTTGAATAAAATGCATCAATATTCAAGTTATCATATAAAAAATCTAAAAAAAAAATTTTGAAGTGTTTCAAGGTTCTTCAAGTTACATAATTACACCAGCATTCAATCCCAATGTCAAGCTAAATGCACCACCATTCAAATTTCAATTCAAAGTCACATTAAATATGTTCTGAACCTGTCCACATCCAATAGATCATTTGCAATATTACCATATTCCAAGAAACACGCTGAAAGCATAGTTACATAAGCTGTGCACACATCTCTTGTCTCTAGAACAGATTCAATGCCTCGCTGCTTATTAAATGACTAAAAAAAGACAGACAGACGCACGAGCAAACTGGCAATCGTTTCAGATTTTCGCTTTAAACAATTACTGCTGCAGATGCCAGGTTGTGCAACATGTGTAACTATTAGTGCAGTAAAAAAATTATCTTTTTTTTTTTGAGCCACTTACGGGGGACCAAGGGGAGAGCTGCCACTTGGGGCACTCCTCCATGGTGCAGGTCTTGGCATGTTCGGGCGGGTCCCCCTCGCACTTGATGTAGGGGGCCGCATTGTGACTCGAATCGAGGCACTCAATCTTGCGCTTCATCACTCCGGTACCGCAAGACACCGAGCACTGAGGTGAGAAACAAAATAAACCGTGGTCGACTCTATGTGTGCCAACAGAAGAGACCACGAGTGCAAAGGACTCCGGTCATTCGTGTAAATACGCAACAAGTTTGCAGTACATTACGAGGGACATGGTGCGTCTGGAACTTAAAACAACTGGAATGCATTTTGTTTCGGGAAGTTACCCGAAAGATGACGATCTCTGCATGCCCTTCGTAGCTGGCCGACGGCTAATACAATTGTCCCTCTTATATGCAAGATACAGGTGACGGGAAAGCGCAGCCGTAGCATATATTACACTCACAAACAGCGATTACAAAAATGTCGATCGAGATATGACAAATTATGGCTGCAAGAAGACGTCGTGTTCTAATGATCAATTTGTTAAATTAAGATAACACACGCCCAACACGCTCCAATTCGGATACTTTTGTGGCCGGAATGAATGCTTAGATTAGATGCCAAAAAAGCGCTGGATGGTCCAGGGTGCAGACCTTAAATAGCACCGTAACAAACTTTCTGAAATGTTTCCTAGACTAAACTAATCACAACACAAAATGAAGCTGAATACAAGGATATAAATATTGTGTCAAATTACATCGGGGACTTCACGGTAACTATGGCGCCTACAGTGCTCTTGACCGGTGCGTTTGTGGTGCCGAACTGGCAACAAATAATGTCGCAGCAGTTTGGCAGACTTCCCCGTCTCTTCTGCCATCTTGAGGCTACTGTCCCACTATCTACAGGGTGTTGAAGTTGCGGATGAAAACATTTAAAATGTCTCAAGAATGATCACACCTCCCGGCCACCCCCGTTCCGACACCACTCCCCGTGCATAAAGGAAGAAGGTGCGACAGCCCGCACGTACCGGAGACCAGGATCCGGAGTGCCACCTGTGGCTGAGGAGCGGGCTCGCGCACGAGTGGGAGTTGCAGGAGCGCCTTGACTCGGGCCTGGGCTGCGGGCAGTGGGCGTCCATCAGGGGGAGCCCCATCCTGCCCTGGCAGGCCACTTGGCGCGTCTGATGGCCCCCACCACACTCCTGGTCGCACTGCAACGGTAGAGACAAACGGGAGGCTTCGACACAGATCGGTGCCAAGCGAGAAGCAGGCGCCGTTGTGCTTTTGTGTCTTCTAGTTGCTTCGTGAGCTTGCAGTATGTGCAGAACTGTTTTTTTCTTAGCAATTTTGATAAGGTAAAATCTAAGCAGCCCTCTCGTAACAACACTTTTACGTAAAAAGTGGATTAATGCATTCAATGTGTACACACACGTTTATGCTGCTAAAACACGCAGATTTATGCCTCGCTAGAAAGTCGCTCCAACAAAATATAAAAGAAACTTATATACATATATTTTATTAACTTACTCGGATTAGTAAATCTCGTTAAATTTTGCAGTCTGACACAACCCAGTGTTAGGACTAGAAAAAATTAAACGATTCAACAGTAACTATACTACAACTTATGCACAGTGCAATATTGCTCAGTTAGAGCAGTCCATTTTGTTTTTGCTTAACCCCTTTGGTTTCCAACTACAGGGCAGCACTAAGATAAGAAGCTTCAGGCATTTGGGTTCAAGCGCGACCAACTGTGTCGCAACACGTCGCATTCAAGTGAGATGCGTTATGTGGATTTTGGACGCCACGGCAACCATCTCGCCGTAAGCAAGCTGTCAATCGCAGTAAAATGCAAGTGTCCGAATCTATCACTCAACGATGCCCCCGACAATGGGACAACCAAGAACCCTGACGTCAGGCACCAGCCGCTTCTGGCGCCACTAGGCCTCTGCCCCTCACCTGCGTCCACTCGCCCATGGCCCAGACTGGGCACTCGTCCGTGTTGCAGTGCTGCGTTTCGGGGGGCCTGAGCTGGGGGTTGCAGGCGTGGCTCTTGCTGTCCAGGTTGTCCACGCACACCACCTGCCGCCGCTGGACCCCTCCACCGCAGCTCTTGGAGCACTGCACGCAACGCACGCCGAAAGGGGACTAGGGTCATCGACGGAACTTGAAGGCCAGGGTCTCGAACACCTGACCTCCGGCACGCACTTCGTGCCTTCCGACATGCTTTGACTGCGCACACACGCTTAAGGTGCACGAGACGTTGAAGTGTCGTGGACGGTGGGAAGACGCTGGAGGCGGGGCTACCAAAGCTCCTCCCTGCCATTCTCACCTCGTCAACTATAAAACCACTAAATAAGCAACGCTCAAGGCCGCTTCACAAACTTGCGTTTGCTTACGACCTAGTTTTTGTAATTTCTTACAACGAAAGAACACACTGGTACGCTGGTGCCGTCTATAAGGTGGCCCTGGAACTGCCATTTGCTAGTTTTGCAGTCATTACGAGATCAAATGTATGTACTATTAATAAGAAACGGTTGTTTATAACATTGTCAAAAGATTTTCGAGATAAAAAAAAATAATAACAAAGCACGAAAAAAGATAGGAAAAAACTGATGACATCAGCTCGCTCCGTGAGACCAGTTAATGCTTTTGCATTAAAAAATGTAGAGCCCTTCGACTTCACGTAAAGATGGAGGACCAGCGAAGCTCTTATCCTTACAACGTCTAGGACGATGTCTAGAGGACCACGTCTAGGATGACTTCTAGGACGACTTCTAGGATGACCTCGAGGACGACGCCTAGGACAACCTCAGGGACAACGTCTAGGACGACCTCAGGGACGACGTCTAGGACGACCTCAGGGAAGTCTACGATGACCTCAAGGACAACTTCTAGGACGACCTCGAGGACGACGTCTAGGACGACCTCAAGGATGACTTCTAGGACGACCTCGAAGACAACCTCCCAGACGACCTCAAGGACAACGTCTAGGATGTCCTCAAGGATGACTTCTAGGATGCTCTCAGGGACGACTTTTTGTATGACGCCTAGAGAAATTCAGCCTTTCCACTCTGATGAAAACCAGAGTGGAAAGGCTGGAAAGGTTGCCACCATCTACGAGCGACGGCGGCAACCAGACAACCGGCAAGCCAGTTGTCTGGTTGCCGCCGTCGCTCATAGATGGCGGTAGCTGTCTGCAGTTTTGTGTCGACATTTGCTTATCCACGGACATCATATTGGGGAAACTAGCCCTTAGGGCTCAACTGTGATATACTAAAACTGCAAGTGTTCCACGGTTACCTGAAAAATGGCACCAGTTTCTTCTCTCGTAAGAGATCCCATAAGGGTTTGAGGCGCAAGGTCGTGAGTAGTTGCGAGTGTGTGGACTGGGAGCACTGACACCCCCATTCGCCGAATGTTTCGTGGGTGCTGCCTTTTTGTCGCGCGCGTTCCCCAATCGGGTTAATGTCGTTCCCCGGAATCAAAGGACCCACCGTGCCCCAGAGCCCGATGCGCCACTTGTACGGTCCCTCTACGAAGTTGCCAGACGGATGGTGCATTGCACTGGCGCCATCCGACATGATGCCGCCGGCGCCGCACGGCACCTGGCACGCCTGCTCTGACCGCGGCCTGGAGCTTTCCTCGCAGCGGTCATCCGGCAGGTGTTCTTGGGATGGGCTCGACGCCAGGCAGCGCACCCGGCGCGTCGCAATGCCCTGGCCGCAGCTCACGGAGCACTGAAACGGGAGAGGAGCAAACTCGAAATCGACTCGAAAGCAGTGGCACCGCAACTTTGCCCAATGTTTGCATGTTGTAGGATTGTGCGAATATTTGAATCTGCGAATATCAGTTTCGAATAATATGCTATTCGATATTTGCTTCGACATGAAGCGCGATATTCATAACTTTGTAAGTGTAGATCGCAGCGGGTTAGCCCTGTTGAGTGCGCTTCTTATCGAGCACCTGTGCACTGCGGAGAAACAACTCCTACGGAGCTCACTTTCACGGGTGTTGCTTCTTTGCAGTGCACCGGTGCTCGATAAGAAACATACTCAACCAGGCTAACTCGCCGCGATCAACGCTTCGAAAAGTACAAATACTGCAGTCCGGTGCTTAGGAGAAAAGCATGCTTTCAAAGCGCGATGGAGCACGCGCACGCTTTGTGTATTAAAAAGAAACGGAACCTTCATAAATGTTCATATCTACATTGCAGCAAAATGTTTTCACTTAAATTGTTTGTATTATGCAACAGAATTTTAGACAGAGGTGCCCTGACAATATGCATTCATCATTAGCGATTGCTTTTGTTTGTATTGATTTAAACATGAAATGTGTTTAATAAGTCGTTTTCCATCAGAAATTGTCATGGACAAGCGTCATGAACGACTGACATAATGTATGTCATGAATGAGCGACCCGCTGGGGGCGTTACACATTGTTAAGAATATATATAAAGCTCACAAAGGCCCATGTAAAACCAACACAAGAAAGACATAGGTTCGAGCCCCTTGGGGACGATAGCTTGACAAGTTCAGCTGGGCTTTCATTTAAGCATGGTGCAGTAGCGAAAGGCTTGCAGAAACTGGGATATTTGATTCAAAAATATTCGGTCAAAACGACTACCTTCGCATCGAACTTCCTTCGAACTCAAAATTCACTATTTGCACATGCTTAGCATATTTTATTTCAGTTTTCTCTGGTAAGCAGTTAATAAGAAATATAACAATAATAAATAATGATAGTTCTATGAACATATTTTTGAAATTTCCATAATTTTGTTTTGCAATGACTTGACAAGGATATCTGGTGTTGACATGAGTTGTTATATCTAAGTATAAAATACAAGATATATACGCAAAATACAAGCTAATTATTTACAAAATATTCAAAATTATTAGTAGGTATAAAATACAAAGTCAAAGCCACTATTGTTGAGTACAAATTAGTATGCACAAGTCCAATGCGTCATGCGTAAGTACATCTAAATTTAAAAAATTGGAATGTTAGGCCAAGAATTTTTTGTGCATATAACACTGGCAGTTTGTTAAGTACAAATTCCAGCCTAAAGGCTTAACCGCATATAAGCGATTTAGCGAACAACAAGACAAGCGACAGCGACAGGGATGTCCCACTGTCGCTCGTTTTTTTTTCTAGAAAACATTGTACATCGCCTTGGTCACTTGCTCCCATCGCTTTCATGCGGTCTGCCTTGTTGCACAACTGACCGAGTGACAGCAAAGCAGGTCGCCGTCGATTCTCTCATCGCTCGCCAAATCGCTTACATGCGGTTTATACATCACTCATAGAAAAGTAGGTGCAGCCTGGAAAATGTTAAGAAACAACAAAGTGGCTTTGATCCGTGGCACAGAAGCGACATAAGGTCAGCTTCTTAAAACATTGCGCAACCAGATCGAAATCGCAACAGAGCCCCCGCAATGTGCACAAAAAAGAAAATTTAAGCGATGAAAATGTGTCTGCACCTTCGAACCATCTGCCCAGACTATGGTCACTGACAGAGTGAGAGCAGCAAGGCATGTCTCCAACACTCAGCCCGAAACACCGAAGTGTCGTCGAAGGTAGTAAGCTCGCACTGGGGGCACGACAACTGAAGCTCCTCCCCGCCCTTCTCACCTTCTCAGTGGCTATAGTTCCTATTGGCTAGATCAAGCTGGCACTGTGTCCAGCTTGTTTTCTACACAGCTCGCTGTTTACCCACCACAAGGCACTTGATTCGTAATGCCATACTCCTCGATAGATCGCAAAACACGGTGTAACCTAAGATATGTTAACAATAAATGGAGTGACGTTGGCGGGACGTGACGGGTCGAATCTTTCCGTAAAGCAGTCGTCGAAGGATACGAGCTTGATCCACTTTGGTTTTTTGCCGAGCAAGCCGCATTGTTTATGCTGGCCAGAGTGGCTACAAAAGAGCCCTTCCTTGGGCAATAGAAGAACTAGAGCACCAGACGAACGACGACGCGGCGTTCGGTTACATCAGCCGAGCACCGCGACATTGTTATCGTCGTCCCCATGGCTGTAGTTCTAAAAATAGCCGCTAGGGGAGTGAAAATTGAATCTCCTTCCCAACGAACCAAGAAGGTCAATTAGGCAAAAGATGCGTTTGTGGCAGGCTCAACGAGGACCTGTCGAGCGTCAAAAAGCGAACATACGATGCCTGGAACATGTCTCCCACTGGTGAGTTCATTGTGTCCAAAAAAAGTGGTCCCTCAATTTTCGCCGGATAACGTCGAAGAAGTGTCACGCTGTCGCCGGACGCAAACCTGGTGGCATCCCAGAAGCGGTGGTGGATGTTGCAAACACCCGCACTGCCAAAGGTCACTTTTCATTTTGGCATTCCACAGAAGCTTCCGCAGCCAGGAGTTGGGACGACGGCAAAGCTCGCATTTGCTCCGAATTTCACCAGGATCGTGACAGACAGCATGACACCCTGGCGTTTCTGACGTCATGTGGTGCCACTTCAAGACCACCTTCGATGTACAAGCGGGATAGGACGCTCACCAGTCGGAGACGCGTTCCAGGCACCATACCGAACGGAGAAAACTCACGGCTCCCCAGTCCCCGTGCTGCCAGTGGCCGCAAGGTCCGCCGTCGCAGGCCTCCGCAGTGACCGGCTTGGGTCCCCGGCCGTTGCAGTCTTCGTTGGGCAGGAGGGCCCCCGTGACCTCGTGGACGCAGCTCACCTGGCGCTTGATGAGGCCGCTGCCACACGACACCGAGCACTGCATGCGCAGAGGACGCGGTCGGCAGTAAAAATGGTTGTGAACGCTGGTTTGCACACTCGGTACTGCTTACAATTGAGTGCATTACGACCTCTCGGGGTATCTTACGAGGAGAGAACACACTGGCACGCTGGCACCATCTATGAGGTGACCCCGGAACTGCATTCCACTAGAGGGGGGGTTTTTGCCAAATTTGCAATAGTAAATGGACATACTCTTTATGAGAAATGGTCACTTATAAGAATGTCGAAAAGATTTTAGAGCCAATAATAAAAGAATAATTTGTGCAAAAGAAATATTTAATATATTTTAAGCATTTTAGTTACATCTGTGGCTTGGATAGTTGGTTAATTAATATTTTTCTTGGTAATATTGCATTTTGTGACATATACAGGCTACCCTGGCAATTTTAGCAGAAGTGCCTTGTCCCTCGCCGCCATTCGGCAAAACATCTTTTCCACAAAAGCTGGATGAGTAAAGGCGGTAAACGGTCTCCTTAGCTACCGCAGAAAGAAGGCCGAGAAATAAAAGGCGCCGACCTGAGACCATGGGGCCGACCTCCAGACGGCGTAGGTGGAACTGGCACCCTGCGTGGCCTGCTCGGGGAACGGCAGCGAGGCAGAGGTGACGCCGTTTGTCCGCTCCGGCGGCGGCACGGGGGAGGGCTGCCGCTGGGGCGGGGGGCACGGGGCAAGGTTGCAGTCGACGGTGGTCGGGGGTTGCGGAGAGCCCCTGCAGTGCATGCTGTCCACCACGGCACCGCTCGAGGAACGGCACGTCACGTTCCTCTGCGTGACGCCGCCGCCACACGAGACGGGGCACTGGAGGAGGCCACATGCGAGAAACACAGTTGAATTGCGGGAATGAGAGCTCCAACGTCCTACATTTCTTCCCGCATCGATCGTAGCCATGAGGTCGGTACTCCAAATTTCAGAATGTTGTCTTTTTGGTTCTCTTTTAAACACCAAGTGTCAAACGATCGGAATTGCCTTCACACTTCGATCGCTGCCATCACTGACATTGTTTTGTTTAAAAACGCTCTTACTAATATATGCACTCTGTTTTGTTTTTTTTATTAAATTTTTTTCTGTGTGTACTATTTTGAGGCTATTTTAAATAAATAAATATGCTTAACTACTCAGTCCCCAACAAACTCATGCTCGTACTGCTGAGGAAAAAAGTGGGTCTGCGAGACGGTTTTGCAGAGACTGCATGTTCGCGTAGTGGCTGTATCTAGTATGTTTGTATAGTCACTGACGAGGTGAGAACAGGGAGGAGCCTCACTTGTCCCGCCTCCAGTGCACTCCTATACCTTCGACAACGCTTGAGCATCTCCTGCGCCTCGAGTATGCGGGAACGTCCAAAGCAGGGCGAAAGGCATGAAGCGCCTGCTGGAGATCTGGCATTCAAATGATACGCCCTGCCATTCTCACTCTGTGACTGTAACGTAATGTAACCCTTCAACAATCTTTTTTTTACTGTTTATTCATTTTCTTTGAGTAGTGCTTTTTCTGCATGCACGTCTGCACCCTAAAGAAAAGCTCTGGAATAGATTTTTCTGCAGGACAGTTAGCCTGGTTGAGACAGTGGATGTAAGATTGCAGACTTTTAGAATATGTATCTTGAATAGTGCCCCATTCAAAATCATGCATTGAAGTATACGAAAGTGTGTATAAAGGTCTTGAAAATCTTTGAATGAAGTAAGCGTGTGTTTGGACGAACTTTCAGCCTTGTTCAGTGCAGTTCTCTGGCTCCAACAATACATTGCAGGAAAGAGAAACTGCCAGTTCTCAGTAACAAGACAGTAACACATTTCTTTCTTCACAGTTAAATGCAGTTTGAGATCTCGTAAGTCAGTAACAAAACAGAATACTACCAACAAATGAAGAAATTCATTGAAGTCCTGAAATTATGCAATAATTGCAATGAGCAATCAGCGCATCAAAAATCTTTCACACACTAACATGCAGCATACAACTAGAAAATCAACTTGCAGATGTTAGTAGTGCTACAGCATAGTGCAACAAGCAAGCTATAAATGGCCAATTCTAGTCACTAGCATGCAAAACATGTGATGCAAGAGTGTGGTATAATTATGTAATAAAACTTATATTCATCCTAAATATTTATGAATCATTTATGTATGCAACTTATGTTCATCACATTCTCAATCTGCTGTAAACCAAAACATTCCCCACCTGCTCTTTTTCTGCCCCAACTGTCCCAGCCTGGTCAAAGCTAACCACAGCTCCCCAAACTCTCTACCACCAAGCCTAAATATTATACACAGCTTTCAGAAGAGTCATCTAGTGAAGGACAGTTAAGAACTTTTTTTTCTAAGGCAATTTTATTTGGTCATGCTTTTTGAAAAAAAACAAGTTCTTAAAAACTTTTTTTTTTCAGTCTAATTCTAGTAGTCTATCATTATTAAATCACATTGTGCAACATTAAACGGGAGTTAAGTAAGGGCAAGCAGCAATTTCGAGATGTCCACATAAGCTTAAATATGCGACCTCGAGTATGACTTCTCATACTCGAGTTCTCATATTTACTCATACTCAAGTCCTCACATTTGAGTATGAGAACCCATCTCGAGTATGAGTTCCCATACTGAAGTATGAGTTGTTTCCAGAGTGTTTGAAGGGAATCCAGTCGAGGTGAACCTAACATTTCTGGTACCAGGGTGGGGGACTTACAGGTGCCTCTTTGCCCACGTGCCAGTCGGCAGTTTCGCAAGGCGCCATTTCGCAAGGCTCTGCGTCGACGGGTCGTGGCGCCGGGTGGCAGAAGTGCTCGGCCAGCACCTTCTCTTGCTGGCACCAGAGCGGGCGCCGACGCAGGCCCGACCCACACGTCACAGAGCACTGCAGTCGCGGGCATGCACACGCTCAAGCAACGGGCCGACGTCGACGATCAAACGGCCCTTCAAAATGGTGCATCAAGGCAGACCGGTCTTGGGTAAGTTACTTTCAAGAAGTAGTTTGTTATAGTTACTTTCAAAAAGAAATAATTAAGTTAAACCGTTGCAGTTTTTTGCTGCAGCTACTGCAACAAAAAAGTAATTTGTTACAGTTACTTTTAAGTTACTTTTTCATAAAGCTACAAATTTGAAAAAAGTTGAAAATGCCTCCCCCCCTTCCCAGTTAATTACACAATGTGCAAGTAAAGTTGGCACAAGCTGACACAAGGTAAACATAACACTCCAAATGTTGGAACACAGCATTTAAGGCATGCAAGAAATGGCCATATTCTACTCGTTCCTTGATATCTTAATGCTGAAGAAATAGCAAAAGGCAACGACAAGAGTAATGTCATTGTTGTCGTTACTGCTTCAGGAAAAGTGATAAAACTACAGTTCCAAGTAATATTTCGAAAAGGCATAGCATGTTACAGTTAAAATTTATCAAAATAGCAACGACGTTACAGTAACACGTTACTTGTAACATGCTAGTACACAAGACGGGTCGACCCTGTTCCAAAGGCCCCAGATAGACGAGCACATTTCAACATACTCCAGTGGCATGCAGATCAATTCAAATTTTTAAGCAGGACTACAGTGGCATGCAAACGATGCACGCTACCAAAATGCAGGTGTGAAGAAAACTTGCGTAAGTACAATGGGGAACACTTGTGAAAGATGTTAATTAAATCTAAGTCCACAATTTCAGCCGACCAGATGCATGCATGAGCAGATATGCAATGGCCAAGTTCCACTTTCTTTTGAAACCAAATTGGCCCTATAGCTGGTTTTAATGTACCAGTCTCAATGTTCTTTTTCCTTATTTTGCTTGTACGGATGACAATCAATTCACTGCCTGCCTTCTTATGTATATGCAAGCATGAAAAACACATATGGGAAGACTGTCAATCTCTTTAGACTTAGCACGTGTGAACTCATATATTCTAGAAGCAGACTTTATAGTTTGCAAAATAAGAACAATATAGACATATGCAAAGGTATAAAACTGTAAATATTATTCTAATGATAGTGTATACATAACTGAACTTCTAATAAAATATCAAAATTTAGGCATTTTACAAAATTTTGTATCATTTTTTAATTTTGAGTGTGCTTCCCCTACGGTGCACTGCGGCAAAGCGAGTGCTGCAACAGTTTTGTGGGTGACGCTTTCCCTTAGTGCAGCAGCGCAATTAGGGAAGAGTACACATCCCAAGCAGGTCTATGTGCTTTCATTTTGCAATTAGCTTTTCGTACATAATAGAGAGCCATAGTTTAAAAGTAGGTCCACTGCAATTACAAAAGTGTATTACAGGCACTTAGCTATAGGATTTTTATCCCAAAGAAACAATGTCAAACGATAAAGTAGCGGCATATCTGAGAAATCCACATTCTCAGAAATAAACTAATTTTGGTCGACACATTGGAACGTGGCCGAAACTCACGAATGTTAGGAAATCAAATGTTCAGGACGCCAGTCATGCAACGGCTGCTCGCGTCACTATGCATGCATCTGTTAGGTATCGCACGATTCTCACGGTCAATTAGTACTTCACACCCGAGAAAAAAGCTTTGCATCATCTGCAATGCGCTCGCTGAATGCGTGGACCCCTTACCTCGGTCCACTGTCCCACCTCCCAGCGCGGACAGTCCGCCTGGTTGCAGGGGCGCTTGACGGACCGTGTGGATGCGTCGCACTGGGAGTCCGGATGGGCCTCCTGGTTCTCTCCCACACAGGTGGCCGTGCGCACTTGCTCCCCGCCCCCGCAAGTCTTGCTGCACTGCGCGACACGGAGCAGTGCAAAACAGGTTCAAACTTCTTTTTCGGCACTGCCACACCGAATCGCTGAGTGGCAAGTTCTACGAAGAACACTACGAAGAAGCTCTAGTGCTAGACAAGGTGAATTAAAAAGTTATTAGGTTTCCCAAAAATAGAGGCTTGGCATGCAGGCCAGGTGTGCCGGCTGGGTTTGAAAATCGCACAATGAAAACGGAAGGATGAATAAAGGACATGCTATGAGAGAGATTGCTTAAAGGTATTGATGTAAGGTACAATATATTTAAGATGGAAAAATTAAGAATGAGGAAAATATACAAAAATCTCAAATCTCACATTTTTACCTAATCTGTTGGGTCTAGAACCTCAGACTAAGGCTAAAAATCTATGGTCGAAAACCCCAGTCATCATTCCTAACATCAAAGATCTATAGGCAAAGATCTTAGATTAAGAATCAAGGTTTCTAGATGAAGAGTTTAAGTCTAGACATAGAGATATAAGATTTAAAATTGAAGCCCCGAGGTTAAAGGTTTAAATGCCGAGATCTGACATGAATAACAACTAAGCATCAGGGGTTAAGGCCCAAGAGTTAAGAGACCAAGATCAAACCTCAAGTACTTAAAATTTAAGGCTTCTAATGTAACCCTTTGATTCGGCAAACCAATCCAATGTACAAAGGTGCATGTGCACATGACCTGTGTAATAACATCCTAGTGACGGCTTCAAGAGCAGTCTAGGCCTCACTTCGACAAACCACGCAAAGGGCCGCTGCAATGTCCCAGAACAAACCAAAACCAGAATAGGTACTTTTCCGCAGTTGTGCATGAGTGCAGCCACAACTGACCACTTTTTGTTTCCTTTTCTTCTATTTATTTTATTATTTATTTACTCCCTCAGTGCCCGAAGGTTGCTCAACAAATCAATGACCTTTTAGGCACCACAGTGTTGTCATCCCTAATGCAGGATTAGTGTGAATTTCTCAATACACATTTCAATGGCTGGGCATCTTGGTAAAGCAACAGAAGGTCAGTTACGGCATTAAGATTATCTGGTGGGCTAGTTCGCTATGAATCTCGGTAAACTTAGCGTAAAGACAAGGAAGGAAGAACGTAGAGACAGGAAAGAGTGCTACTTACAACTGGCGTTTAATACTAAGTGAGTTCTCTCACTCAGTATTAAACACCAGTTGTAAGTAGCGCTCTTTCCTGTCCCTACGTTCTTCCTCCCTTGTCTTTATGCTAAGTTTACCAAGAGTCAGTTGCGGCAACTCAAGTTTGGCATGTGGGAAAAAATATTCCTAGAGAAAAAGAGTTCTTTGAGAGTCCTCACGGGAGCCCAGTCGTCGTAGACCCATCGGAAGCTGTGGCACGGCCGACCGCACTTCTCTGTCTCGGGGGGCTTGGCCTTCTCGGGCTCACAGAGGGCATCTGCCACTACCCGCTCCTGGGGCTGCCCGTCCGTCTGCTGCACACACTGCACCTTCTGTGTACGCACCCCCGTGCCGCAGCGTGCTGAGCACTCCGACTTCTCGCCAACCTTCCACCTGCAAAGGAAAAGGGCGCACAGAATGGAATTTAAACTGGCAGGGGAGTCGAATGGTGTAAAATAAGTCTTTCATTATGACAAAGCGTACAGAATGGAATCTATAGCAGGGGGTGTCAAAAGGGTGCAAAATGAGTCCCTTTTGTTATGGAAAAGAGTGTGAAGAGTGGAATCTACCCCAGCAAGGGAGTTTAAGGGTTCGAAACAAGCATCTCTTATTGCCAGCCTCCTCCTATGCTATGAGCACCTAAGCATAGGACAGAAATCAAGTCATGCAGGGGAACAACTACAGTAAGCTACAGTGCAAACCAGGAGTTAAATAAAACACCCCAACACCATATAAGAGATTAAATTTAAGCACATAGCACGGGGACAGTGGTCATAAACCACAAGCATGCTGGAACAATAATTCAGTTATTCAGCCAGCAAGACATCAACACCTTGAACCTGACTCGTATGGCTGCACATGTTGACTGTATATAAATATTAGATAGATTAATGTTTATTTCTTACCAGACTGCGGACACCACCAACAACAGCCATAAAGTAGAATTAGCACAGCTACCAGAAATACAATGGTGCTCTGCCCTTCCTCTAATCTAGCAAATTGTACTATGTATTAATTATTTAATGCACAAGATCACCGTAAAAGCTGGTCCATACAAGCATAGCAACAGCCAGACTATGAAGCCCAAACAAAATAGTCTGTGTGGGTTCCCACCTGAGGGTGCAGTGAAGGTTGCAGACTTCAGCCAAGGGCTGAGGCCGGGAGCCGGGGTGGCACCTGGCTTCCTCCACACGCATGCCGTCCAACCGCCGCTTGCAGTGGGCTTGCCGGTATCGATGCCCTGTAATCTCAAGGGGACAAATACTCCCTTGGTCATCAGGCATTTGTTGCCACGCAAAACTACGGTTACATGTGAAAGCCATTTGCACCCGACCATTCAAAAAGCCCCACTTGCAATCAGAATGTCAACAACAGCTTTAAAGCTCAAAATCTTAAGTGCATGTAAGGTACATAAGTTTTGTTGGACCTCTGCTCAATTCATGAAACCCTTAGTTGGCGAGTGATGCAGGACATGCAAGAGCTGTCGTGGAGCGAAAGGCATGGAACAGATTGAGCTTGGAACGAGTCAGTTTGGGCGTGAACATCGGCTTTTGATGAATGGCCCCATTGCGACTCCAGCATTCCAACCGGACAAGCAGTGACTGAGGTTACCACATACCTCAGATTAGGAGCCCACAGTCCCATTTGGTAACTTCTAAGCAATCATAAAATGAAGACCCAGAAACAGCTTCAGATATATTTCGCAGAACTTTATGAGGTACTGTAAATATCTGCAAAATATTTGGAATGCAAAGGAGTCCTTGGGGAGACTCGGACTGGACCACAACTACCAGAAAAATAGCAATGCGAGTGGCTTTGAATCTTCTCAGTAGAATGCGGCGCTAATATTTCCCAGACCCAAACAACTGCCGCTCGTTGTCACCTCACGTTGATCAAGGGCTTGCCAGCACAGTTGTCACATACCTCCAGCACAAGAGAAAAATGTGTCTGTGGTGCGAAAAGCAGCTCCCACACTTTGTTTCACTGAGTCAAAGCAGGATCAACGGCTATAAGATATACAGGCGCATTGACGAAATGTGCAAGGTCATGGTATGTGCGCCATCCCTGATCAGTCCAGCCGTCGACAGAACAAGCACAAAAGGACGACAAGCACCTTAATGTTGCACTTAATGACGCTGCTTGACTGGTTCCATGAACAAAAAGTGCTGGCTGCGTTCCTAATGAAACAAAGCAGAGGGTGCTGCCAGCTCAGAGTGTGAGGCCCTCACCTTGGCAGGGTCTGCTGCACTCGGTCCACTGGGGGCTCAGCTCCCAGACGTATTGCTGGTCGTCCCGAATCGACACCGTGTACTCGTAGCGGATGTCCGGAGACTCTACCTTGCCCACAGTCAGGACCTGGGGACAAGCCCGTGGAAGAGGAATGTGGTAGAAGCAAAAGCTCACCACTCGAGGGAAACATTCTATATGTCATTGCCGACGGCGTAAGCCTGTTCCCATATTCACCGCAGCACTAACTCGGTGCTGACCTTGCGCCGTATCATAGCTGCATTGGAGGTCCATTGCCTTTTCCAGCAGACATACATAACGCAGCATTAACCGAGTGCCAAGTCAGCACTGACGGTAGTACTGATGCAGCTCTCACTACACAGTTATTGAGATGATGCATTAGCCATCACCTCACTAACTGCACTGACTAGATTATGCAAAAATATTAGACACTCGCTGTAATCGATTAAAATATTGGTGTACTCAATTGAAATTTGATGTTTTTAAACAACTTAGATGTATTCAACATTTGAAATTGTTGAAAACTGTGGACACTGTGCATAGCAGAGAAGCTAAACCTGTGGCAGCGATGTTGCAGGTGGTACTTTTCCACAGTACAGCACTGGATGAAAGCAGACACGCTTTTCCAGGCAAGTTTGTGCACCTGAATTTTGAAGCCCCATTTATTTTACTATGCACATGTAAGAAGATTTCTCATGGGAGCAATCTAAGGAAGCATCATCCTGCAGCTCAGCACTGGTATATTGAACGTTAACTGGGGCTCGAGCTCTTACGTGCGAGTGTCTTCCATATCAAGTGCTTTCACTATCTATTGTATATAGTCGATTCTGTTGGAAATAGGACGAGACGTTACCATCAAGTGGAGCTCCTTGCCCAAAGGCTTTGTGGCATTGATGCGTTCGATGGAGGCATTGGAGCCGCTGTATTCAATGATGGTGCCTCCGTAGCGCAGGGTCTTGCGGAACATGCTGACGGTGAAGTTGCCGTTCAGCAAATACTCGTCCTCTGCACTCTTCAGCGCTGACAGCCAAAACAAAGATGGAGACTTAGAACACACTTCTGCAGCATAGGGTAGGTTTGCTCATACTTCAACTTGTCTATCAGACATAGGAAGGTTTTATTTAAATCGCACGATAACAAAACCTTCCAACTTACTCACCTTCCAAGTTATGGTGGGTTCACTCAGCAGTGGCATAATATAGAGTCCCAAAAATTTTGATATAAACAGTCAATAATTTAAAAAAAAATTCTGCCTTGCAAATTTATTAAGGTGAATTTGACTGTCGATTCAATGGTACCCGATAAAGTTGTGAAGTGTCACCTCATCCTTGTTCAACAGACTTCTTGCATTTTTAAACAGTAAGAAATTACTTAAAAAGGGACCATTTTAAATTTCTACACACATAAAATTATGTTTTGAAAGCTGCCGAGGTATAACAGACCTCTAAAATACATCTAAGAGGAACTCTAAAACCAAATACCGTGGAAGCCAATACTGGCAACTCCCGCGGAAAACGGGCGAAAAGTGATTGCAGCGCCCCTGGCGAGCTCGGAGTCTCCGCTGGCAGACAAATTCTCCGAAATGCATTGGTTTTGCCTATCTCCGTGCGAGGTGACCAACGAAAAAAAATTGTCACGGACATTCGCTGCTTTGAAAGTTAAAAAATGGGTGCCAGCTCATGAATGAAAGACATTCTCTTCCCGCGGGAAAGATGTTACAGCTTTCTGGGTGCAATTTCGGAGTTCTCCCGAAGAAAACATTCTGTCACAACTTATGTAAGCCAAGCAAAACACGAATGTATGCCTTCGCGCTGTTTCGTGAAAAAGGGAAATGTACAAACATTTCCGAACATAGCTTCGTTTCAAGTTTGTTGTTCTTATCAGTCAATTCGTTTTGTCGTTGCAATTCCCGTTTCTCATCAGTGTCTTGCTTATAACCGTTTCGTCGAACAGGCGAGCTGGCTAATCCCGTTAAGATCGTCTCCGGATGAAGAAGCAGAAGTCAATTTCGAACCACGTACGTTACGGCGATGTCAGTATGCTCCGAAAGAAGGCGTTGTGCATATGCAAATCTGACGCGATTATAGATTAACAAAAGCGGAGTTACGAAAAAAGCAGACTTCTCGCGCTTGCAAAGAAAGAAGGGAAGAGCGTCGTAGCCCCGCGAAAAAAATTTCAGTCACGTTATTTACAGTGCACAAATTCCGATTGTTAGCGCGGGGACGACCAACATCTTCTGCTTCGCTGCTTCTTTACTTCTACGATAAAGGCCGACACCCGTTGAACCGTCTCCACTCTTTTCATTTTTGAGTCTTCTTTCTTTTATATTTTTGAGGCGACGGCACTCTGCCGCGTTATTTCTTCCTTCTGCTTATATGTTGCTGTTTGCTTTTTTTTTTTTGCCCGACGTGTAAACAATCGCGTATCCTTGCTTTGTTTGGCTTAGTTTTTACTCCCTTTCCTTCGCTTCGGCGCTTACTACCCCCGGTTGGTCTGCGCTAGGCCCGGGCATTTTGAGGGCCGTCTGCAACTTTGCTGTTGTGTTTGTTGTTTTCTTCCACTGTCGTCTCCGATAACCTCCTATTTTCGCCTTCGATTGAGTTTCTAATCTAAAATCGTCATACGTGCTTTTTGATATTTATTAAATATATTAAGAAGTGTAAGCTCGTTACCCATTTTTATTCGAATGTTATTTGTGTACTCCGGCCGGCGCGTCTGCTACGGGTCATCGTTTGTTGATCAACCGGCCGCATTCAAGAACAAGTTTGTGCGATGTGGTGGAAAATCTTTCTTCTGCTTCCTACATCGACCTACGGACACCTACGTCAACAAGTACTTGAATGCACTTTTAAACTGCTTCGTCAAGCGAGCGAACGAACAACCCGCAAAACTCACTGGAAAAAGAAATTCGAAAGCAAGAAAAGGTTACTCACTGCTAGCACATATAGAAGATTGCTGCCTGCGACCAAAACATTTCTGCGACTCTTTTTTACCGGGCAGTGTGAGCTGCACTACGTTATTTATTTCCCCTGTTTTGTTTTTAGTTCGTACCTACGCCGCGAAAGCAAATAAAGAAATGTACAACAAGCAGCTAAAAAAAAAAAGGGTCGCTTTCTTCTTTTTTCATTAGTTTCGTCTGTTGCTTCCGCTTTGTTTGTCGTGAACTCAACACCGGTGGCGACCACCAGCTATTCATTTGCTGCTTTCCATTTTTCTTTCTTTTTTCTATAAGCGCCGCAACGATCGTCGTCGTTGAAATAGTTTTTTGCTAGCTTCTTTGTTTTATTCGCCGTTGTTCGCTTCTCTTTCCCGTTTCTTCTTATTTTCGTCGGGAATGGCGACACCATTTTTTCTGCAAAGTTCGGTAGGTGTTTGCACGTTCATTTTTATCCTTACTTTTTGTTTTGTTTTTATGCTCCAGCAGCTCGTGCGCTTGCTCTGATAATATTAACATGTCGTTTTTGCATGTTTTAACGATTACGACGTAGTTCGAGTAGCTTAACGCCTTTTTTCCGCTTCCCAGACGCATTTCAAATGCGTGTGATCCCCTGGGAGGCGTTTGAGGCCGCTAAATAAACTGCTCTATCTTTGGTTATGCGCGCGTTGTTATTCGATTGTCATTGCAGTTGCGATCAGTGGATTCCGCTTTGCAAGCGAACTGACCGTAATAAATTGTTTCTGCTGTTAGGGTGACGATACGGGGCTTGTAAAGCTCGAGGACGTCGCGGAGCCTATACTTTTCCATTGCGACGACTGCTTCCGTAGACTCCGAGTCCGCTAGAGGCGCCACTGTCACGTTCGCCGCCGCTCCTATGTTTTTTCGGAGGAGTTTCCAGTATTGGCGAAGCTATATTGTATTTGCTAAAACTGCACTATGCAGATAGCGATTTTTCTGGTCAACTTTACGACGTAAGAAATGTATAGGACAAACAGGCATGATGACAAGTTGCAATATCAGGAGCTCGTCGGAAAAACCAGGCATGCATTACATCTGTCTTAAAGCAAAGGTTTGCTATTAAAGGCCCTCTCCTCTACCTTGAATTTAATAGTTCCCAACTGCCATAAAATGCCAATCTAATTGCAGCGACAAAAGTTTTGAAGAAAGTTTGTCTTCAGTCATTCTCAAGCCCATGAATGGCACCCAGATTAATAAAAAAAAAAAAACACCTCCGTTTCCGATATTTTCTTTTTTTTATTGTCTTTTGAAAGCATTTTATACTGCATCCAAGATATTTCAATCATTTTAAGCAAACTTTGTTAAAAATGAATAGTTTCAGTTCAAAACTTGTTTGTGAGTATTCATGTGATGCTGTTATTGCTCAAGGTAATTTTCTTAACCACTTCATATGTAGACAGCGCAATACCTTGGACACTGCCTTGAACAAGAAGTTACCAGGGCAGACTTTCACAGGGTTTCCAGACCATAAACATTGAGCAATAATAAAGTGAGTGATTTAGGTGCCTGATTTCACAACTAAACAAAACATCCATAAGGCATGCAGACTGGACATATAAAAAGTCAATACCACTCACCAAGATAGTTGTCATCTTTTTCGAACCCAAACTGACGAACATCGACAAAGCTGGCGCCAGCCGGAATTTTGGCGACAAAGTTGTAACCTGGAAAACAGAAAAGTCGCAGGTCGCAAAAAAACTGTAGGAATGGAACCAAAATCGTAAGTAGAACCTCATTAATATGTGTTTCAGCCGACCACAGTAAAACAAAAATGTACAGTAAAATAAAAATGTACACCTCCCATTGACCAGGAAGACGTAAAACCGGTAACGCTAGTAAGGGACTACATATTAGATAGGCCATAGCAGAGCCGTATATGTAGAGAGTTTGGCCATTCGTTGGGAAGTATAGGAGACAAATGAGGAGGCGCCATTGGTCGAAAGCGGGCTGGGCGTGTTCCAGGGCGTCTTCAGAAATTCGAATGTGACCAACCAGAAGCCGGAAATAATACCCTGGAGGTGGTCCCGAGAAACAAACCTGATAATTGCTTCGGAGTGACTCTCGGTGACTGAAAATATGGTACACGTGATGTTTCAATCACGCTCATTCAAAATGATGGTGGAAGAGTGCGACTAGCGGAACGATCGACATACCCCTCACGCCAAGCACAGAGGGCCGGGAATCTGCCATCCGAGCAGTCACACTCTGTCCGAGCAAAACAGAGTTGAGCGGCGCATTCGTTTCTTACATTTTTCTGCATGATCATAATCAAAACATCACGTGCATTCTATTTTCAACCGCAAAGAGTTATTACACTTCACTCTTACACCCTTATTAAAAGCATATACAAACATATACCTTTGATCAGAGCTGTTTCTTACTACCACCGCAAGGGGATTCATTTTGGTTTCTGGTTGGTCAAGAGAGCATGCCAAGCCCTCTTTCCGAGTCTAGCGCACGCCCTGGCTCTGCCCGCACCTCCCATTGACCAAACTCTCTCTATAAACGGCTCGGGGCTGTAGCTCTTGCATGTGAAATTTATGTCACATGATCTTTCATGGCTATGGAGGACAACAGTATTTATTCTAACAGATGTCAATTTGTTTCCTTTATCTAAAATTAGGGCCATGTATATAATTGTAACAGGAGAATGCCGATGTGCACAAGCGAGGGGGGTGACACAAAAAAGCCACCGCCACCGCTACGAGTGTATAGTTGCGAAAAGGCATGCAGTTGTGACGTGCTTGAAATAGACTAAACCAGGTCCCAGACTTTCGCCATGGTTTCGCTTCATGCGCGAATCCCAAACACACCTATCAGACCTGCGTACGTGAATGTGACAGTCAACGTTATTCATGATACATTGAAAACGCATCAACAAGGTTCTACTAGTACTTTATATAATTGCAACATTGCCGTAATCTCGGCAAAGCTGTTGGTTTCGAAGCCGCTTTGAAAACGTTCACGATCGCTATTTAATAACTCATAAAAAAAACTGCTAGGAAAACAAAGGTTTTAAAACAGTTCGAAGCTACAAAATACTACTTTGCCTAGTACAAACGTGTTTATGACGACCCACCCAAAGACAACAACACATGCATAGGAAGCATTTGCGGAGCTAATCAAAATGTTTTCAAATGAAGGCTCACCAAATTCAGCTCGGTACTTGGCTCGACTAAAGTCTCCGGTGATTGTCCTGCAGGTGGCGTTATCCCCCCGACAGACTCCACACATGTCGGTAGTTGCTGTCGAGTTGAGCTGGTGGTCACATCCAGCCGACTGCATGCATTCAAGAGATGCCACTGTGATCCCTTCATTACAACATGCAGCAACTGGGCCTGTTTTCTAGTCCTGCTTGAGAATGCTAAAGATGACTAAAACATTTCTGGACATGCTTTCTGCCTTTTAGAGAGCACTATGCTTCCAACATTGGCTAGAAGTTTCTGGAAAGTATTTCTTCGCAATGTGTGCCATGGAAACTGAATCATCTTTAGAGAAGCTAGTTTTCAAGGGTCTGATTGGTTCAGGAGCTCTCTCATCCAACTGATGAGATAGGAATCATTTGTTCAGGTTGCAGCATTACCAGGAGTGCCTGCGATACCTACTTCACCCATTATATCAAGCCACCAAATTTGCTTCGTCTCACCTCCAAATTTCCAATATTCTTTTAAGGATTCCAGAGCAAACTTCCCTTAACAAATTTCTCGGGAAGATGCAAAGTCTGCCTAATGTTCAGTGTAGTGCCCAAATGTTGCCCATGCTAAAAGACAGGGGGTGCTAGGTAGGATTCTCACCTTGCAGACGCCGTTAATGCAGACGTCAAACGACTCCGGATTGCAGGCTGTGCCATCGATCACCTTCTCCTTGAGCAGGTAGTAGGCGCTCATGCCAACCACGCGGCAGTAGAGCTTGCACGTGTCCACATGGGAGACTGGAAACCACCGGCAGTGCACAACACACGCTTGTGACGAAGCACCAAACAATGACAGCTTGCACCCATACATGTATGTCAATCCAGTATGCCGGTCCCTAACCTAATATTTCCATTTAATGCCCCCCCCCCCCCCCCCCCAAAAAAGATTTTATTTTTTATATAAATTTTTTTTCTCGTCCTCAAAAATCATTTGCGATTTTATGCGAAGTGAAAGACATGGCAGAAATCCGAAGGCAAACATATTTTGAAGGATGATTTTGACCCTCTAGCCCTCATGTAATGAAGGCCCATCATCTAATGAACTCCACCTCGTGGAACTGCAACGACCGAGCAGCCTGATCAAAGCAACAACTTACTGCCAGAGTAATGCGCGGTCCACTTGGCGTTCGTGGGAACATCGGGAAAGTTGAATGTCTTGCCATTAAAGGCGGAACACTGCTCTTCCCTGAAGTCCATGGAACCAGCTGGGCACGGCTAGAAGGCAAGGGGCGACGAATGACGCACTCCGCGGAGAGAAACGTCACGGCGGCCAGCAGCGACTCCCAGTGACTAACCTCAGTGTTGCAGGAACGGTACCTCACTCGTTCACCCACGCAGTATTTGCCCCCAAACGCCGGCCTGCAACGGAGACAATTAAAGCAAAAATGTGATCACTCGAACAAAACATCCCGACTCTAGTTGGCGACAGGTTAAAGGGGTACTGAATTCAAGCTTAAGATATACCTCTCACGTTCAGAAATAAGTTAAACATGATCAACTCTATCTGCTGACAATCGCACGCTTGTATTTCAAACAGATGGCTGTATTTTTCGTTCTAAATGTTCGATCCTGGTGAGCACTTCAAAATCAGCCACCAAAAAGCTCGGAGCCTCCCAGAATGACAGTCGCACCCGCGACTTGCCCGCGACGTCATCGCGCTCCCTAGGGCCAAGCCATAGGCTATGGCCTACCGTAGTTATAAGCGCTGACACTTGGTGGCATCGACGCATTACTATCTCGCTTAGTCAAAGCACCCAAAGGCTATAACATATCACCGGGAGATTGCTGAGCCAGCAGTTGCGCGTGCCATGACAACACGTAGTGCATTGTCTGCTCCGCGACTTGGCCGATATGGTGACATCGGCAACACCAGCTTCCGGCTCGAGCTCTCTGCTCTTTGAACAGCGAGACATCGTCACGAGGCGGCTAAGGTGTACCTCTGTTATCTCGCAGAAGGCAAGATGCTGGTAGATTTGCTACCTCTTGTTATCGAAGGTGACGGCAGGATCGTGCGACATTGATAGGACGAGGCAATTGCTGCTTAACTGATTTACCACCGACTGATCACAACGACCCCACTTGATGAGGGCACCAGCTTCACGGATGAATAAATATCACTTTGGAGGAGCCATACCAGTTGGCGGAAACATGCCAAGTCCAGTGAGGCTGCAAGGCGCGGTGTATCGCATCGATAGCGGTGTGAACGCAGCATTGTCACGCCACCGCGAAGAAACGCTAACACCACGGCGATTTTGCACCTCCACCTCATTCCACCCCAGCAGGGTGAACGCTGGAGACGAGGCGACTTCTCCAGCGTTTGCTTTGCTGATCTGGAAAGAGGTGGGAGGAGCTTCCTCTGAGCACCTCCCAACTTTTGGCAGAATTCAATTAAGTTTGATTTTGACCAGTGTCGCCCGACCTGCATGCAAATATTTAACATTCTGGGGAAAAATGATTTATAGAGTAGATTGTCTTAATTGTTATACAATATACAAGCACATATATAAAATTTTAAGTCACTGGTTACTCACTCAAAAGGTAACTCGTAAAATCCCGCAAGGACGTCCACACAAAATGAATAGATAAATTGGGAAAAATATGGGGTGGGCTATCTTTGGGGATGCGACAGCAAAACTTATAAAATTTAAAAAAAGGCGATAATACAATAGGTTATCTGCTACAAACCACATAAAACGGGAACTGATACCGCGGATTGCAAAGACAGCAAATTTGCATTCTATAATGCGATAAACACGCGGGAATTTGCTAAGGCATCCTGTGTCATGGTCAAAGGGGTAGCGGACGCAGCAGATTCGTTTTACCGTGTTTGCACAATTCTAAGGCGCACGCACCTTTTGAAAGCTAACAGAAACACGCTGGGATTCCATTTCCCATGTATTTTGTCAATAAAGGCAACGTGGGCGTTATTTTGTTTACATGACATTACTATAAAAGCTCGTTACATGGCACGTAAATAGCGTTTCAGTAAGGATTATGGCGAGTATGGCCCAGACCCGGGGGAAGGGCCACCCCCGCCCGCCCCCGCCCCCCCCCCCCCCCCCCGGATTTCATCAGGGGGGGGGGGGGGGGCACGAGCCCCGATGCCACCCCCATAGTTTACGCCTATGACAGATTCTACCTCGCAGGTAAAATAATGAAGATTGAACACATAGCTCATAAAACAGATTTTATAAAACGAACGACAACACAAAAAATAAATGCCGCGCACTAGTCGCCCTTGTCAGAGTCTGACGATGGTTCTTCGCTGTCCACAGAGGTGATCTCTGCTTTCGCTAAAGCGTTTTAAATGCCGCGCTTCTTGCGCATGTACGAACGAGCGACCGTCGCCTTTGGGAAGGTCGTCTTCCAAACAACACTTTCCGAGCTCGTTGCGTCACTGAGATTGCAAGGACACACAGTGCTGCTCCGTTGTTATCTTTTCCCGCCAGCGGGACGGCCTTTCGTTTAAATAAAACCTCCTAGCAGAACTGTAGACGCGAAAGAATGCGCGTGATACGAATACCGAAATGACGAATGTAAACAAACGGTCATGATGGCGTTGGGGCTAGCCACCTTACACCGAGTATTGCGTTTTTCTTTAGTTTCGGTTTTTGGTTTCGATAGTAACGCGCATGTTGTTTTGGGCAGCGATTTTTGCGAAAAAAAAAGTGCGCGTTAGAATTGTACAAACACGGTACTCGGTGCAAAGGTCACGCGGGAACCTGCCGCGAACTCGTATGCTATAGGAACCGATTCCGCCAATCGCGGATGCAGCAGATTGGCATTTCACGGTGCAACAGACATTCGGGACAACTCGTCTGTCACGGGAACCGATATCGCGTGCCCGCGGACAAAAAACGCGGGAACCCACTACGGACGCGCATGCCACGGGAACCAATACCGCGGATCGCAGGCGCAGCAGACCCGCATTTCACGATGCAATAAACACGTGGGATCAACTTGCATGTCACATGAACCAATATCGCATGCGCAGGTCACGGACAAGAACTTGTGAACCCGCTAGAAATCCCTTGTCAGACGTACCGATACCACAGATCGCGCGGTTGATGTGATTTCGGTCGGACATCGGTCGGACATCGCGTGATGTCCAACCTTACTTAGCCAAGAGAACGGGATGGGCGATCTCACGGAGGAGGGCGCCCTTACGGGATTTTACGGTAAGCCCGTTACTGGTTATTGCAATTCAAGAGGAACGAATTACGTAAGCTTGCAAGTAATGCGTAACTTTCTCGTTAGTCCGAGTTTGTCGTTCTTAGGAAGCAGCAGCCGCTTCCAATATTTGTCGTGGTTATAAATGCATCGCTTTTTAAATGCGTTCCTTCCGGGATAACTGTGGCTATACTGACATGAATTGTGCACATCCTTTTAAAGTCTAGCGTTCTATCGCCGTGCACATTACAGGCGCGAGATAGGGTGAGGTCTAGGTTAGATACCTGCGTTGTACAGGTTCCTATCCAGAGGTAACTAAGCACCATTACTCTTTACTTCGTCAAAAAGTGACGGAATCGCCTTACTTGTTCCTTCTCTTAAAATGTAACTATAAGTTGTTACTTCGTTACCGAAAGAAGTAACTAGGTACAAGTAACGCGATACTTTAACGAGTTATCTGCACAAGTCTGCCTAGATCCAGTGGCGTCGGAACATCAGTTTCTTTCGAATAGTTCCGACGCCACCGCCTAGAATTGACGGTCGTCGACGGTGCCGCACTCCAGACGCGCCGTGTGCTCACCTGGGGCTGTCGCACTCCCGGCGGGCGCTCTGGATGCCTCCACCGCAGGTGCGCGAGCACCGGCCGTACCCTTGCCAGGGACCCCAGTCTCCGTCCACCTTGCGCCGGCTGCCCTGGTCCATCACAGCCACGCACTCGCCCTTCTGACACCACTAGGCCACAAAAGGAACAACCCAACTCTTTCTACAGATGCTCTTTGAAAATTGGCGTTCTGGTTCCTGAAGCATTCTTTTTGTCTTTTCACAGGGAGCACGCCAGAGGAATGCCTAACTTGACTCAAGTCTGACAATCATAGGGGTTTAACTTGGGTTAAAGTACTTTTCTTCGACTTTTTTTTCTAGCTTTTCTCGTGGTTCGCCATATAATTGCCAAAGTGGGATACTTCAGACAAAGGTGCCACCTATTAGTTAACCGAACAACCAGCAGTGAAGCCTCTGGCGCTTGTTTGGCAATTTTGGCCCAAAGTTGCCACATGAAAACCGAACTAGAAATGAAGCCTAACTTTGGCACTTAATTGTTTGATGATTTTGGCACAAAGGTGCCAGATGACAGCCATGCTACCAAGCAGTAAAGCCTAGCTTTGACTTTTCTTTGGCAATTTCTTAAAGGGATACACTCCGAAGATTTTTCATGGTCCCCGATTCGCGTAAAAGTTTGATAAACACACCAACGAAAATCGTTGAAATAGTATCCTAAATATTAGGTCAAACCAATATTAGGTTTTTGCAAATGTTATTAAATTTACAATTTTGATCCTCACAGTGGTTTTCAAACTAAAAGTTTCTACTGGAAAACCCGAAAAAGCGATGCCAGTCGAAGGCATCGGTTGTTTACTTTTTGCACTAGATTTCGTTCCCAACTCATTACAAGCAGTTTCATGGTGTCAAATGGATGCTTTGGAAGCTCGCTCCAGTATCCGAGCACTAGCACGAAACAAATGATTGGCATAGTCTATTTTTAGACTGCTTGCTCGACTGGCAAGCCTGCCTGCCACTGATGTCACGGCACTGAAAAGTGCGCGTATATTTGCATGTTTGTTTTTCAACATTTCCGTTGGCCAATTTTACAATATCTGTTAAGACTTTCGCGATACTAATTAGCATGCCTGAGAGGGTAAACGCCGAGGATCAAAAAAATATAGTTCACTCGGGTAACTCAAAAATCGCCGGAGGTGACTTCTTTAAAAACCATAAACCTCCAGAAAAAAAGAAAAAAATAATAAAATCATTTGCTTAGAGAATTCTGTTACCTGGGATATAATAAATCTGCAATTAAAAAAAAAACGGCGCAAAAAGGCCAAGGACATGCAGGGCGGTAGACTACATCAAGCCCCCAAGCCCCCCATGGCTACTCGCCTACCTAGTACTGAGCAGCGCACCTCAAAAGAAAGTAAAAGAAGGGTGCGAAAGGTGAAGGTGCCTCGGGGTTTCCCCACTCACGTGTCGCTTCCCGCAGGTGGTTCCGTCTGCCCACGGCATGTGCTGCGTGCGGCAGCCGCCCTGCAGGTTGCTGTGCACGGTGCACCAGAGCCGCTTGCAGACCGGCATGTAGGGGCAGATCTTGGCGCCCCGGCCGAAGACCAGCTCGCACTGGCGGTCCATGTCGAACAGCTCCCCGGGCTGCGTGGAGGCCCGCGAGCTCGGCGCCACGTCCTCGGGCAACAGCAGGTTCTCGGCGGGAGAGTCGCGCAGGCACTGCCCGTAGCCCGCACTGCGGATGACACCCGACATGGGCGCCCACGCCAAAGTTTAGACGACGTCAACAAAAAAGGAATGCGGCCAAAAAAAATATTGTGTTGCTTGCATGTTTAGACACCCTTGAAGTTGGTACGCCTCAGGGGGCGACCTATCTCTCAGCTGTAGATGAGTAATTTTGGCAGCAACCGCTAACCTGGGGGTCTTTAACGTGCACCGCGCAGTAGTGATCGCACGAACACGTGCCGGTACAAAACTCGTCCAGATTGAAACGAATGGGGATCGAACCCAGGACATTCTGCAGCGCAAGCTTTCACTTCATGCTCCGAGCTGAGACGTGTTAGCCTTGGCCACCGAGGAGTAAAAAACGGGGCTGCGGCACACAGCCCCGTTTTCTTACGTTACGTTACGAACGTTTACGTGCAAGTCACCGGGACAAGTTCAGGGAGATGGCCCACGCAACATTCGGGACGCGAATGTTTTGGTGACTTATACATAAACATATAAGAAAACGTACGAAAACGGGGCTGTGTGAACCGGTCTTTAGTTCATCGCGCGGTGCCAGTGTTTCCTGGCGCTGCCAAGCCATCGACTTTCAGTCCCAGGGTGATCTAGCGAAGGGACTCACTCGAGGAAGGTGGTGATGTAGTGGCGACTGCATTCGGACCACGACCACGGGCGGCTGTTGTAGTCCAGCATGCGTGCCATCACGTGCAAGGGCTGGCTTGCAGCCCGGTACTTGGAGCACTTCTGGTCGTCATCGTGCGGGATGTTCAGCCTACACACAGGCAAGAAAGCAGCTGACCGACTGCCCACTCGTTCTCGACCACGACGCCCAAGTCGCGAGGAGTCCACTAACGCGTCGCGCAGATATCAATTGAATTAAATGTGGGAAAGGTAATTTGAGAATACCGCATAAACCCGCTCTGGAGGGTTGGACCAAAGATGGACATTAAATGGTCTGAAATCACTTTTTGTAGCTCATAAAAAGAAATGTTTCCGGTTTTTTGTTGTATGCTGTCTGTAAACGAAATACGGCCACAACAGAGGCTTTGCACATTTCGCTGCACACAGGGCATCAACAAAATCACACTGCACACAAACAATGACGTAATGTGACGTCATAATGTTGGGCGACGTCGTGGTGTAGTCTTTTAGCGGAGAAATTTTCCCGCTAAATTTGGCGGCTGACAGCGCAGAAGTAAAAAGAAAAAACTTGGTCACCGTGTGTAACAACGAGAACTGACTAACCTTATTTCGTTGTTGCCGATATATTTGTCAAGGAAGCTTCAGCCACTTGAGGACGAAACGCCAGCTACCACACCGAATCTTGTAGAAGGCTCATCATCAAGCACTTCCTATCAGTCTTTACCATTCGTTTGGTCGCTATCACTCGTCACACTGCGTTATATTAATGCTGTTTTAACTTTTCCAAACATTTTACCTCTGTTTATTCTAGACCACCTCCCTCAAGACTTGAACGAAACAGGTTTTAAGCCGAAAAACAGGGACAAAAAAATGAGAAACAACACAGCGTAATTCAACGCTGCATTACCCATGCACGTGACCTCGTGGCGGCTGGTCACAGCCATGTCTCTGCTTGTGCGGACAAGCCCATGCAGTTTCAAGCTTGCCAAAGCCATGTTCATGCGCAGGCTGCAAATGCTTTTAAGCATGGGGCACCAGTCGGGGTGCCATGCTTCCAACTGTCTTATACGCAGGACAGTTTCAAACTACACCAGGAAATAAGGGTCTCGAGCAGCCGAGTCAGCGTGCAAATTCTTTGTAATTGGCGAATGCGGTGAGGAGAATCTAACTCACACGTGGCCCAGTTCGTGAGCGATGGTGAAAGCAGCGCTCAGTCCGTTGTCTTCGACGATGGAGCAGCTGCTATGAGGGTCGCAGATCATGCCAGACTGTGCAAGGCCTGGCAGAAAGAAAGGTACAAGAACGCTATAGCAGTCAATAACGGATAGTTTTTAAACGCACTCCTATCTTCCACATTGAAGAACAACATATCCAGGAGAGAACTGCGACTAAGATATACGCCTCGAGAGAAATGTTGGACGGCTTCATAATCACGGACTGACATCTGGTACAGATAGAGTGGTTAAACATTTCAAAGATACCACTCACTGCATTACTTGTCAAATGTTCAGGATTGCTCTGAACACTCCGAACTACTTTAAAGGTGACGATGTCATATTTGTAAGATGCTAAATGCGGTAGGCTGTCTTTAATGGAAGTTCACGTGCATGCCTGAAACATAAACTGAACAATATTTATATATCTAGTAGTTAACATCCTGTGTTATGCAAATACTCACATATATACATATATCGCATTTATGAATGTAATTTGTGTCGTTCTAATTCTACATGCTTCCCCATGTCCCATATAAGCTTCGATCAGACTTACCTAGGGTGTCACACGTCTTGGGTAGTCTGCATAAGTCTTCTCTTCAAAAAAATGAAAGGGTAAAAGTGTTACAGAGAGAGAAAATTATCAACAACTCGTACATTAAGAAAGAGCAACAAAGGAGGCTGAAAGTAAGAGTACCGATAACAAGACATAATTCGAGAAAAAAAAATACTGCCCTGTGACGCAGCATACGCTAGCGAGATCAGCCTGGTATGTGCTACTGATAAAGAAAAGGGTAATTTATTACAATTACAACTGCTCAAAAATGGCAGTCAGATTATTACCGACAATTACTCAAATAATGTTTCAAAAGTAACTGCTACTCTCCCCAATGCCTTATCTGTTTTGATATGTCAGGAACTACACTGAAGAATATTAGAACTGAACGGTAACTATGCAACGTTTCCCTGCCAATAACCTTCGATACGGGAGCACAAAAAAAGATATAGACAGTCTCAATGAGTGTAACTCCAAGCGCACGACAGTTGTATGGGGCTGAGACCCGACCACCATGGAAATTACCTGGTGAGCAAAATGGCAGTGTCGTGGTGATAGGGATGGCTGTCGTCAAGGTGATTGTGCTTCTGCTGCCAGCGGCAGAAGTTCTTCAGTGTGCTTGAGGCGCTCGGAGATATTATCTCATTGTCCTGCAAACGAAACGACGCAAGAGTCCCAATCTGAGGCATTGCATAAAGACGCAACGACCACAAAGCCTACACATATGTACCTGCCGTTTGTTTGTTGTTTTGGTTTTTCATCGAAGTTGGCAATATACTAGTCGAAATTTATTTTGACATAATCAGAATAGCCATTAAATAAAGCGGAACTTAGTGAGCCCTTATTGCCTCCCAGACAAAAGGTCTCATGAACTTTCGTTTATGATAGAGTCTCACTACATTCCGGTCACTAAACTGTGGGACAAACGAACAGCAGAGAAAGAAATGTGTTCGTCTTTCGTCTGTAGCATCGTCAGGCATCGTCTCCTGCTGCAGATGATACCAATCTTCATCAGCTCGCCCACGGGTCCATCAGTTTACCTTTTTTGATGTCCATACCTCTTCTCGGTAATTCACCCGTCAATATAACTTACGCGATGTTATTATCCCGCTCCTTCGCTACTTGGGGTCTAACTTAAAATCGGAGAATTAGTAGGATTTTTCTCATAGTGATGATTGGGCCTTAAAGGACCCCTTAAAGGCCGACGACCAGACTAGAGATTCTGCAAGACAGAAGATCCTCCTCACCGTCGGGGAGGAGGAAACAGTCAACGGTGGACGGGGTAGAAGGGGGAGAGGAGGAAGTGCGAGGAAAAGTGCGAAGCGCGAACTGGTCGTCGGTCTTTAACAGAAAAAAGATGCTTTTTTTTTAACAGTCTTGTAGGGACACGCATGTCAAAAAATGAATTTGACGTGAAAAAAAAAATGTTTAGAGCAATATTGATGGCGCAAGACACAATTTAGTCGGTAGTCACCTCCTTTTCACCTGTTTTCTCTGTCAGCATTTCGAGCGCGTGGAGGAGAGGTGGATTGGCTTGGCCATCACGTTGAGGTGCAGAGAGTGTATGACCATCTCGTGGAGGTGGAAAGAATGTATGACCATTCCGCGATGTCATGGACTTCGTGCACAAAATTCAAAATAAATCTCGCGCCTTCAAGATTTCTCTAAAAATATTTCGGGTAAAATCAATTTCTTGACAAGCGTGTGCCAACCAAACTGGTAAATAAAAAAATAACAAAAAAAAAAGCATCGTTTTTTTTTTAGGGGTTCTTTAAAACTGAAGCGGTTCTGTATTTGAGGAAAAAGTGTTAAATTGTTTTCCTTTGGCCTCCAGGATCGCGGATATCTAGATTATTTTTCGAATTCGTGAACGGAGGCTGCATAAAATCATTTTCAAAGTACCGCCGAAACCCCTCCTTCCCAGAGCGTGACGTCATGGGCAGAGTTTTCGGAATATCCGCTCCCGCGCATCTTCAGCGCCTGTCAAAGCTAAGCAAGCGCACTCTCGCTATTTTTAAAAGGGGCACAAAACAGACGTCAAGACTGCTACCAGTGCGGGGGAGTATTAGTAGTTTGCACATGACGTCAATTCGCATTTTGTTGTTAGTTTGTTTTCTCAAACAAATTTACTACATTGAAGGATTACATCGTAACCGGTTGAGATATGATGTCAGCGGTGCTCTACGCATTTGAGGGGGCATGTAAACCCTTGGAATTCTCTCGGCACACGCCAGACAGCTCACAACAACAAAATGGTGGACGAAATTACGTCAGTGGCAACCTTACAATTGCACGCGCTGTTCACACGAGCGACACGCGCTTGGCGGCCCAAGGATCCTGGTACGAAGTCACGACTGGTCGTAGGCTTTTCGAGTTTTCTCGCATTTAGTTACATCTTCGGGAAAAAACGAACGTGATATCCAGATTCACGGGATAAAAAGTAACTCTAGAATTCACCTGTAACTGCTATCTCTCAAGAATCTCTTCAGCTTCCCTTTAACCTACTGCATGGACTTTGTTTTTCAAACACCAGCTCGCCTGCACTTTAACCGTTTTTTCACTTTCCATAAGTCAGAGCCACCTATAGGGGAAGTAAGAAATACCCAAGACGCCCCCCCCCCCCTTTCCCCCTTTTATTTTTCTCTCGTTAATTTATCTCTTTAATTCGATTTCCCTTTTTTGAGCAGAGTGGGAAGTCAATACCACCTAGAAGACAGGGCCCGCGTGTGACGTCATTGTTAGTGTGATCTCCGACCCGCCCCTAGCGGCAAACGTTGAGAACCTTGATAACAGATGCCGCAAAGCGGCAGACGGGTCCGTCTTGGCGTCACCGCGTGCTACCGTAGCACTCGTGAGACGCTACAAGACGCGTTGGCGGCAACGCAGACGCGAACTAGGCGGCGCTGCATGGATTCACTATTGATGACGTTTCAGGGGGAAGGTTCGCGGGCCTTTTGTCTTCCAGCTAGGATATCGGACAAGCGTGGCTACTCTTTCGCTATATTTTTTTTCTACATGGATGCAATTTCTTCTGTGAACAAGGGTTGTTGAAAGAGGGACATACCTCCTCCTCCTCCATGAAGATGAGTTTGACGACGGCAATGTCCAGCAGGTTGCCGATGCTGGGGTCCTTGTAAATGTGTGCTACCTGGCACAAGAGACAAGGGTCCACCGTCAAATCCCGTTGCTGTTCATGCGGGAGACACAAACTGCTAAAGCCGCTGTTAGCCAATCAGTTAGCCAGTGAGAATGCGGAAGAACCAACCACGAAGGGCGAACAAAATAAGCCACGCTTTGCATTTGATCCTAGAAGCACACTTAGTTCTTAGATGTCAGATACGCTTGAACATTTCCCCAACCTTCGAGCAACGGCCCTTGCGATGTTGAGAAGACCGCGTCGTCCTCCCCTTGTAGATATCATCTGATAATCACCATCACTAATCGTGGCACCGCCGGCCTTCATGGTACGGGCTCTCACCTTTCCGCGGTGCCACGGCTCTCCTGAGCCAATAAAGATTGTTGTTCTTGTTATTATTATTATTACTATTATGTCCTTAGGATTTCCTAACGTTCTGGGAGGTCCCATGAACGTCCACAGGTCATCTCCAGAACGTTAAGAGATCCTAAAGACATCCTAAGGACGTCAGAGAACTAGGTGTGCTACTGGGGAAGTTGCAGCCTTCGTTGCTAAAAGAGCGAAGGTGAGAGGGGAGGTTTAAATATACTACGGCGTGATTAACAGTGTTCTGTCACGCCTTTATTGGTTCCCATAAATCAGTTCTCCGAGCACAAAGTTGTGACGTTACACAAAAGTGCCGACGAAGAGTCGAGGCTTTCCCACGCTTTCCCCATCACGAGGCGATTGAATGGTGGGAACTATCGGAAACGATACAACTATAGTTAAATTAGGCGTCATACTTTAAGTGTCACTGTGTCATGGCTAACGGCACCGGCAACTAAATATGGGGAGACCAATAAACGCTTTCTGAAAGTGTCTCCCCTTCTTTCCAACAAACCTTGTCGGCGAAACCCCAAATCGAAACAAAGACGAAAAGGTCTGTTAGAAACGAACAAAAAGAAAAGAAAGAGAGGAGCGCACACTTGCCGCGAGGCTCTCAGAAAAGTACAAAAAAAAAAAAAAAAAAAAAAAAAAAAAGAGTTTTCCTTTCGCAAACGTCGAGGGCGGAGGGTTCGAAGGACCCGTCAAGCCCGTGGCCGCGACGGCAGCCAAGGATGAGTTATTCGGAGTCCCACGGGTCACTGGGGGTCCCACTCGCCAGCGCCGACAGAGTGGAGCAACCGAATGCCGAAGGAACGGCCACCGCCGATTCGGAGCGACGTCTATTTTCAGGTGACTGCCACCGCGGAGTTGCGGAAGACCCAGCGCGCCGCCACCCGCTACGCAGTCCGGGGCCATTCCTCCGGGGGCACGCACCCATCGATACCATCAAGCGCTTTATTATTTTTTTATTTTTTTGAGCGTGGGATGCAATATTTTATTGGTTATAACTATAGGACTTAGATACGATAATCCCCAAAAATTAACTCCCAAAACAGAAAAAAAGGAAAAAAAAATAAATAAATCGGAGCAATTCTTTTTTTTTTTTTTTTTTTTTTTAGCTGCAGGGAAGGAAATCTTTATAGCTACAGCTTTATTATTTCGTTCCGACTTGGAACATCAGCAGCTGAACTGTTTGTGACGCGGCTCCTTTCTTCGAAACCATGTTAGTTTCCGTGGAAATTGGGGAATTTTATACTTGTTCTTCAACGTGGACCCCAATAAACACCGAATTTTTGCCTAACACCAAAAAAATACACCCTGAAAACACGGGACATTATAGTTATAAATGCATTTTGAAAAACAGCGCGAATACCACACGGACAAGAAGGAGGAACACGTGTGGTATTCGCGCTGTTTTTCAAAATGAATTCATACCAACTCGCCCAACTTTCCATTCTAGTAAGTTATAAATGCGTACCCGTCCGCCCGTGCGTGCGAAGCCGCCGAAAGACGAAGTCTTTAGTCTTTACGGAGCCGGGCTCCAGCTCCGCTAAAGACTTCGTAAAGATGTAAAACATGCAGATGAATTAACCATTCAACTGCATATTTTCAATGATTACAAATAAGACTCTTCTAGTCTAGCCTATAGTATTCTATCCTAAATGCATATATAAACAATCGCCTTTTAAATACTGGATTCCATGCAGTATTTACGATGAAACTGTTGCGGCCCCAGTAAGAAACTGCTTAATCGGTACTTTGGACCATATATGCTACTTCGTCGCCTCGGGGAGCTGAACTACAAGGTCACGCCCGACAGAACAAGAACATCATCACGCCGCCCACCACGACCTGAAGTCGTCCACGCCGTGCGCCTCAAGCCGTATTACGCACGATAAGGCTGTTAACTGTGATCCCGTGCAACGCTTGATAGGACCGTGTCTTGCCAGCCTCCTTATTTCCCTATTATTTTGTTCGCCTTGCTCTGTATTCTCCTTTCACGTGGCATCGAGACGATGCTCTTTTTAAAAAGGGGAGTAATGAAACGCGCGCGTGGGCGAGCGAGCGCGTGCGAGGCCGAGTAGTTACCGCGTTTAACTTTCGTGAGGATGCCCAGGGTTCGAATCCTGGGAGTTACCAGTCTTTTGTTTACTCTTTTAGTTTAATGTACTGGAAAATTCGAAAACTTTGTTGCTAGTTCCAGTTCCGAATGTTCTACGCGCCGAACCTTCGACCCCGATTCTTCCAGAAGCCCACGCGTGTACAAAAGGGGCTTCCGCGTGGCGAGTCGGAGTCAGTCTCGCCCCATGTTCGATCCTGCTGCTACGCCGCCGTTGACGCCCGCGACGCTCTATTGTCATCTTCTCTTTCCTTTTCGTTTTGGACACAAGTTCACCCCATTAAGCGATTCGTTTGTTTCCGTTTTCGTCGCCTCATCAATTGTCATTCTTGACAATATAACTGGAGGTAAAAGTCGCTGCCAGTTTTGCTTTTTATCTTATCCAGTCAGGTGCTCCAAGACAACTGCACGAACATCCACGCAACTTATCTCCAACAATCGTCACGCGACTTCTGGAAGAAAAAATAAGAAGGGAAGGGGGAATGCCTACGGTCCGATTCCGTAAACAATACCGGAAATATCAGCGCCTCCCATCGTCTCCTCGACGAACTACGGCATTCCTATGTACGGCGCGTGGAGGTGTACCCACGAATAGAACGAGCGGTATAAATTTGTTCAGCATTTTGTAATTCTGAAAACGCAAAGAAAGCAGGGCGATCACAAAACAGGGTACGCGTCGGCTTTGCAATATGTTCGCTCTATTTTCTTTGTGTTCTGAACTCAAAGTACTAAAAGAGAAGGAACTGAACCACTTCCGGGTTGTACAGAGCGTACGAGCCGGCCTGCGAGCGTACATCGGATCGGCCCCACAATGCCCCGCGCCGCGCGGTGCAATGTGGGATTGACGAGAGGCCCTCTTGGATTTTCCGGAAAAGACTCATCTCCAATGAGCCAAAACTTCGGAAAGCCCCCACGAACCACTTGGCGAGCCTCCAACGCTCTGGCGTTTAAAGACCGAGATCGTAGCTCTCAAGAGCAAGAAATTCTAGAGCCTGCCAAGAAAATTGAGACACTGCGACGCACGTGTGAGGTGATACATCAGGGCGTTTGTCAGGTGAGGCAGTCCTGTCGACATCTTTCATTTAGGCTTCGATGTTACCCCCCCCCCCCCTTTTTTTTTTTCAGTCCAAATTGCTGGCGGTGCGAGGTGTGCCCAAACAAAGCCTGAACAGGATCCAACTTATAAACGCAAAACAAACGCAAAAAAAAAATAAGAGAAAAGAATCGCATGCACTCGTAACATGTGACTGCCAGGAGTACGTATGACCCCTTGCTTATTTGTTTCTTCAGTCGCGCGACTTCTAGTGACGACACCGAACGCCAATACATATTGCGTTATGCAATCGTGAGCATCGAAGAAAAAAAAAAATGTGAACGATTACAACGGTTTCTATTGTGCAGTGACTAAAACATAACTGTTAAAAAAAAAACTCACGGCAGTCGTTGATGACGTATTTGGCGCGTGCTTCCCTCGCTCGCGAACTGGGAAGTTCTCATAGCTATACCGCTATACCCGTTCTCACCTCAAGAACCGTAGTAAAAAAAAGTTCGGCTTCTTGAGGAGCATTACTGATTTCACCCTTTATGTAGAGAATTAAGATACATCTAGGGGAATTGTAGATTAGATATATGTTATCTTACTAAGACGTACACGTTTTAAACACCAAAAGCATCGCTTTTTCCTCTGACAACCAAATCTCGTAAGAACTACTTCGTGCCGCGTATGAGCAATGCGCAAAACGTGCTTTTTTCTTGAGGTGAAAACGGGTATAGACTGCTACCCCCTCTCTAGAATGCACCCAAGTATTGTGCGACCTCGGTGCCGTGTGCCGCGAAGAAATGAAGTTTGACTCCAGGCCGGCCTTGGATTATTCGGACTCCACTCCCGAATTTTCTTGGGGACATCACCATTTTGGGGCCTAGTGACGAAGCGCTGCTTTCCGTGCTTTAGATAGGCTGCCAGGAAACTCAGGCCATATACTTCAGTCGCGTTCTGTTTTAAGCATTTCTGGAGGACGGAAAACCACTTCCTGCTGTTTCCGATAAAACCTCGGCCAGCTGGCAACAAAAAGTGAAAGCCGTTTACAACTCCCTGTAACGCCGAATTAGAGCGCAGCTCTTGAGGAGGAGGAGGGAAGGGTACTGAGGGGAGGCTATGCCCCTCGTTCCCTCGTCTTCACCCGCTCCCCTCCCATTTAGCGGGTAATTTTCGTCACACTTCCCGCTAAATTTAGCGGGAAATTTAGCACGTGCATTGCCAACCTTCTAGGCACTATGCTAATTAAAATGGGACCGCGTGGGTAGCACGTGCATCACCCGTAGTGAGGAAAATCAGAAGCGCCCCAGCTTCTCATCGCGAATAGAGGGAGTATTCACTGGCGGCCATAGCTGTGTGCGGGGCTGCTAAGCGCGTGCTGACGGCCAGCTTCGACAGTTCTTTTGCCACGTGCTTTCCGTACCATCAAGAGTGCCGGTCTTAGCAGCCTATTGATGTGAGCTCGTTCTGAGCATGCGCTCTAAACAGGACCCACAAATATGGCGTCCAGTGAATACTCCCTATAGGGGATATTCACTGGCGGCCATAGCGGAGTCCGCGGCTGCTGAGCGGCAGCTGATTGCGAGCTTCTACGGTGCTTTTGGGACGTGCACTCTACGTTATCGAGACTGCAGCTCGCAGCAGCCTATTGGGCAGGAGATCGAACTATAAGGGGCGCTATCGAGCTTGTTGTACCCACAGCCCGGTGTTTACTAACACAACATAAAAAATAAATTGAACCTCGACATGCCCGGTCTGAGCACGAGCGCTTCGCTTTTACCAGCGCTTTGGACGCACGAGGAGCGGCCTTCGAATTGTCACCTTCGGTACAGCTAATCAAAAACAAACAAGAAAATTCGGTTTGTTGTCCCCACAGCGGAAGTGTGCCGCTAGAGGCGTGACTGTTCAATCTCCTCCCCAATAGGTGTGAGCTCGTTCTGGGCATGCGCAGTGAGTAGCGCACCGAACAACGGCGTCCGGTGAAGCTGTCTTCCGGCCGTGCTTACCGCGGCCATGAGCGTGAGGATGTAGTGCTTGAGGTTCTTGCCGTGGTAGCGCGCCATCTTGCTGTCGGCGGCCACCAGCACCTCGACGTGCTGCTCCAGGGAGTAGCTGCGCTTCCGCCGGTGCCGGGACCTCGGCGGGCGTCGCAGGCCCTGCCACGGGATCTCGTTGGACTCTGCGTGGACGGAAGGGAAGAAGGCGGCTTCAGCATCTATATTCACTGCTACCGACGAACAAAGATATATCGTTCAATTACCGCTAACAAAAGGCTTCTAGTTCCCTTCTTTCCAGGTAACTTCATTCCAAGTCACTTCCTTTCAAGCCACTTCATCTAATATCACTTCAAATCGCTTCGTTCCAAGTCACTTTATGTGAAATCATTTTAAGTAATTTAATTATTCACTTCCTTCGAAATCACCTTGTCTGAAATCACTTCATTTGAAGTCATTTCATTCCAAGACACTTTATTCCAAGTCCCTTCCTTTAAAATCACTTTATTTCAAGTCACTAGGTTCAAGGTCACTTCATTCAAAATCACTTTATTCCAAGTCATTTCGCTCTAAGTAGGTACCTGATACCAAGTCAATTCATTCCAAATCACTTCACTACAAGTCATTTCACTCGCCACTTCATCCGAGGGCATTTCATCGCAGATACTGCATACCAAAGACATTCCATGCCGCCACGTTTCACGTTAAACCCTTCCAGATACATCTACACCTTGTAGCCCTTCCAGGGCAAACTCGCCATCTCAGGTTGCCTCGTGATAACATATGTTGGAATGAAACGCCCCGGGTATGAAATACCCGGGATGAACTGTGATGGGATGAAGCATTTTGATATGAAGCGAAGGAATCTCTTTACAAAGATGGATTAACTCTAGCTACTTCGATATGGTTCCTTCAATTTGCGTAGGCGATTTTTGTTATTGCCCCCACAAAAAAAGAGCAGCCTTGCCCAGAAGAACGACAAAAACTGCGCGAGCGGAAAAAAAAATATATATATTATATATATATATATATATATATATATATATATATATATATCGGCAGTTAGTAGGAAGCGTGTAACGACAACGTTCAACAAGGCAGCACCACATTTTTTTTTTTTTTTTTACTTTACGAAGTGCAGTGGTGTAATGATACGCGTGCCTGACAGCGTACCAAATGTATTCACACGCACACAAAGAAAAACAGGGGCAATCACTTCTTTTTTTTTTTTTGGGGGGGGGGGGGGGGGGGGGCGCAGCGATAGCAATAGTTACTGGAAGGATGAGAACGGCAAGGCGTCTCTCTCTGATGCCCGCTCCACGAGAGTGCGCGCCGCCGAGGTATATGCAGTGCACTTCGGCTGCACGCGCAATACACCGATAGCCGAAGTGTCTGCTCGAGCAAGGGGCTCGCGCCCGTATGGGGAAGTGTCGACACACCGCTGTGCGCTGTCGTGCCAAGTGCACATATAAATTGGAAGGCGGCAGTCTCGAGCAGCGTCGTAAAGGAGGGCAGCGACCGTGTCGTTGGCGGCCGGCAAGACGAACGAAACGGGACACGCTGCTATCTTGGAGCGACAGTGTATGCGAAACCACAGTGTCTGCAAGGGGAGAAAAACATGTTTGCTTCCTACCGTTCCGTGAGAAAACCCGAGTGCAACCAGAGTGCCCATAAACGTTTTGTAACGCCGAGAGATGTAATAAAATTAACGCCGCCCCCGCCAGTTCACGCTTTCCAAACTACACTCAGGTCCCTACTGCGTATTTTCCCGTAGAGCACACGTTAAGCAAATCATCGTCACGTTGTTAGGGAGCTCGGCAAGTAAGCAGCCCCCTAGACATAAAGCTGCGGTACGCACTACCGCCAACCCTGCTGACGAGTCAAAAATTGCAGGGCGACTCTGCTGATCGCCCGGGCTCCAACACGGGCTTGCTGCCTTTCACCGTGCTCAGTTTGCTGCGAATGGACGCTCGAAGCTTGCGATCAAAGCGTTAACAAAGAACTCGCGCTATGGGGCGGGGACTATTGAAACTCCTTTCTGCCCTCCTGTCAATAACCGCGCAGCCACAAACTAAAGAAAAAAATTCCTTCTTTTCTCGTACCATCAATGAATGGATCAATTTGCCTTTAAGCATCATCGGTCAGTGAACCCAATAAAAAGACTAAGATCAATAAAAACAATATATATGTTAGTATTTGCTTTAAAGCTTGCGTCGTGTATTGTTTGCTGCGTGCTTCCTTCACACGTGGAAACTTGCACCAGCACGCGATAAGCGACACGAGCGGGGACCAAGCTTCGTTTGCATGCAAAGACGACGACAGGTGCTGAATCCACCCGAGACCCACGAGACAATGCGGCCACGCCCATAGTCACGCGTCAATCCACGATGGCTTGGAACGAAGGCTACGCCTTGAAGCACCGCTATCCGTCGCCAGAGTACAGCACCACAGACGCGTGAGTTGCAGGCCCGTTTACAACATACTGGGCTATCGAACGTCACGCAGGTCTAATACCAATACAGACGTACTGAGGCGCTGGAGATTGCTCACTCGATTGTCGATTTGTAAAGAGCTTTCAGGCGTTCGCCTCTAATCAGCATAAATGCAATGCGTCGAAGGGCCACTGTCGCCTTCGGAGCCAACAGTGTCGCAAAGTACGACGCACATCGATGTTCTCCAACGCTCCGCCGCAGGCAGGGCATGATCCTTTACTCCTTCTCCATGTGCTTCATGGTCTTCCTGGTTACCGGCTTGGTGGCCTTCTCGATCAAGGTCAAGAACGCGGGCCTGGAACCGGGCTGCGGGCTTCGCCGCGGGCCAATCTCCAGCACGTCCACGGAAGACGCCACGCTGACTTGGAGATGGGAAAAGCCGACGTGAGAACTTCCGGTTACCTTTCGTGACGTCACGGCTTTGCTTGCAGCTCGAAATATTACGTGCCATCGGTTGCCCGCTGCGAACGTATCGGTTTTGGGAGTTATCCAACAGCGTCGCCACGCTAGGAACCTCTGCGAGTTCACTTCCTTGCAGAACAAGAAAACAGCCGAACATGGCAAACGAGCGACGATATTTCAGTTGTTCGCCGGGAATGGCTGTTTCCCAGCGAATGACAACGTTCAGAATAATACTGGACCTGAAAAATGCGACGTTCACAGGGACAAGGAGCAGGGGAAACGTCATGCTCATAGTCCATAAACACAATGTTTTCTTGCGGTTCTTTTTGCTTTTTAATTTAGCCGTACTCAGAGCATATCATTCGATGCGATCCTTCTATTGTTCGCAATGATTGGCTGTTCCGTGTTTTGAGGGAAAGTGATTTTTGAGTCTCTTTTTAGAGAGTATATGACCTGTGCACCCACCCCGGCAAAGAGTGAAGGCACCGTCCTTATCCATAATCATCGAGCAGTTAGTGGTGGTGGATTGTATGCTAACATGGCGTTTGTGTCCAGTCAGTTTGCACAGTTATGGTACCATCTTCTAAGTGATGGCTGGGTGCACAGATATCGAGCTAACTAGACAGTGTCGCAATCAAACATGATTAAACTTACGCACAAAAAGACAAAAATACTTTAAAAAACTGTCTTTTCGTGCGCAACTTTAAACAAGTTTGATCAGTACCAGCTCGCCCAACTGACCATAAACACCGGGTATGTCGCAGGGAAAAGGTGCGGCAAACTCGGAAGCCACCACTGCCCTCTCCCAAGAGTACCAGGAGGCTCAAGACCACTCTGGCCACAAGTGAGCAAAAAGAGAATGACTGAAAGTAGCCGAAATAGCCAATGTCCTTTCATATGCTACTTGATAACTGTAGCCTGAGGTCATAGGTCTGTGCTGTGTTTAACTAATCATATACAGAAAAGTGAAGCTCTTTCTAATCAGCAAGGGAAACCTTCAGAGAAAGTTTAAGGAGAGCTCCTATCAAAAGTAGACAGGAGATGGATGCAGCCAACGACACAGTAAAGGACATGGACGAGGATTTCAGTTCTTGCATGCGTCGCTCTCTGTGACCGTATGTCGGTTTCTCCACGGTCTAACGTCTAAAACACACGTCAAAGTCAGTTCGTCTGTACTTTCCCCGTTTGACGCGCACAAAACGTGTCTTAGTTGTTCGTGTAACTGCGCAGAGGCAACGCTGCTGACAACGTCCAGCTCGGGAACCCAGCCGTGGACATCTACGCAGAGTAAAATCTACGTGAGCACTTCGGCCAACCTCACGGTCACAGCACCTCCGGCGCCGGAAGCTACGAACACGACCACGTATGATGCGAGGAACGAGACGGCGATCAGTTCCTCGTCGGCGAATGTGTCCACGACATACGACACGACTTTGTCAATGACCACTGGTTTGCACAGTGTGGTCCCCGTCACGGCAGAAACATTGCCGTTGCCCTCGAAAGCGACAGACGTCAAAGCGACGACGACAACGCCGATGGCATCTGTTTCGGCGACTGTCAAAGAATCGAACGCGACAAAGGCTGCGACGACAGCCGTCACGCCAGCAAAAGTCAGTGCCACGCAGACAAATTCGACAGAGGTCACGCCGACAGATGAGAATATAACGGACGCCAATTCGAACAGACTGCCTCCTCAAGAATCCGTCTCGGCGAATGACAAGGAATTTCGCTCGACGGACGCTGCGACGGCGCCCATCACACCTGCAGGGGTCAGCGCGACGCAGGCGATTTCGACAGAGGTGATGCCGACGGACGCTAGTTCGACGAATGTCGTCGTCAGTTCGACTACGGTCGCTTCGACAGAGCTGGAAACAACAGAAAGAACCCCAGCAGTTGTCAAGTCGACACAATCCAATCCAACGGAGATGTCTTCGACATAGCCCAATCCGCCCCAAAACAATTTTTCCGTCTTTGCGGAGAAATGGGCCGGGTTTTTAACACGGGTTTTAGCCCGTGTCTTATTCTCTCACGTGATAACAATATTAACCAGTCTTTCAATTGTCCTATATTTCTGCTGCATATTGCACCTTCTTCCGAAGCAATCGTCGTAGAAAGCAAACGGTTTATACGCCACTGTTCCCGCTTCTAGACGAGGCCAAGTGCAGGAAGAAACTCCATAACTCTTCGGGCAAACTGAACCGACGTCACACAGTCTCTACGACAAGAAATTGGCGATTATGAGCCGCATTCGTTCCGATGTACTGTGATGTATACTGTGGTCACAGGTATCCTGCTTCTAAGCACGGCTTTTAAGCATTAGGTTTTTTTTTTTGTTTTTTTTCGTGGGAGCTTGCTGGATGTTAGATCATAGCCTATGAATCAGACTATACCCAGCGTCAACTATTTTGTGTTACATGGTCGAGGCTAGCGTAGCTTCTACTGTGCAGCATGCATGCAGTCCCCCACTTCTGCGAGAGAGCGCGGCTTCGTCTTTTGCGCCTCATTTGCATGCACTCGCGCAGCCTTTAAAATATTTGGAGCACTGTGAAAGCTAAGCTAGCTCTGACAACGTAGCACAAAATAGCTGACGCCGAGTATAGTGCCTCATTTTTGCGGCGAAGTGCATTCGGTGCAACGCGTTTCATTGAGACGGAAAATAAATACTAAAATATATCACAAATTGAGTTTTGACTACATAGTTCCGAAAATGCACATAAAAAAGGTAACAGAGATGAGATGAGCGAAAACTCGTAATAATTATAAAGTGTAGTAGTAGCTTGCCTCGTGCGATGGACAATAGGGAGTATTCACTGGCGGCCATAGCTATGTGCGCAAATGCTGAGCACGTGCTGACGGCGAGCTTCCCCGGTTCTTTTGCAACGTGCATGCGCTCTAAACAGCACCCACAAACATGGCGTCCAGTGAATACTCCCTATAGATGCTGTACCGCAGCTGAGCATGAGCGCCGCTAAAAATGACCATACATTTTTGTTTCCTCCAATTTCATTTACTTCACCTCTTCATGACCACAGCGGGGCAATTTATGGCCATTTTAGATTCTACTGTGTCCAGCATTGGACTTTGTGGAAGCTCGTCAACGAGCGCTTCACTGGCTCGGCCTCTGGGCAAAGTGAACTAAAGAAGTAGCGAGCTTAGCGAGCGCTCACGGTTACCACACTTCGTGTCGACGGCAAAAGGGTGCGCCGCTAAAGCATGGGCTGTAGTAGTGCACGCTTCGCGTCGCATTTGCTGCGCGACTGGCGTTGTCGTCGTCGTAGTAGTCGATTCGGTATTGCACTTATTCGACATAAGCAACAGAAAACACGGGATCGCGGAAGGCCCTCGGAACGCTCGGATCCTCCAACCCCTGCTTCCGCAGCGCCGCCGCGTACATCCGGGACCTTTCCACGCTCGCCGCTTCACAGCAATGCATGGCGCGCGCGTTGGTGCCGGATCTGAGATCTCACTACCCGTTTTCCAGTTCACTGTAATCTGGATAAGGCAAGAGAAGGTCAGCAATGGCGGCTGTACTCTGGCAGGTGTGCAACGCGTCTACCTTCTGCATTTTACAAACGTGCTCCCGGGTCACGGATCATTGAAGACGCCTAGGACAAAGCAAATGGTTGTGTGTATGTTTATATACAGCCTAGAACTTAGTTTGCCTCAACGGGCGACTCTTCTCCCAGCTGTAGAGCAATTTAGCCAGTGCAGTACGACTGCTAGCCTGGGGTCTTTAACGTGCACCACGCAGTACTGGTACACAACCGCACGCCGCTACGAAGCTCATCCAGATCGAAACGGGCAGGGGTGGGGATTGAGCCCAGGATCCCTGGGTTCTGCAGGGCGAGCTTTCGCTCGACGTGCTCCGAGTTGGTGTGCACTAGCCCATTCGGCCACTGATTCCCCTAAAAAGCCTAACACAAAGCAAAGTGTTGCGTGTATGTTTCTACAGTCGGAAGTTAGTCTGTACACACAAGTTAGGCTCAGTATACACTTCATCTTCTTCCTGTGTTTTCCTGCACACAAGCTCTGGCACGTCGAACGCCCGCGTTTGTCCGTCGATCTTTCTTTTTCCCAGTCTCGGGGTGTTTTTACTATGTTCAACTACCACCAGCTCGTTTGCGCGTTCCTTGGTGTGTGGAAATATTGATTTTATTATAAATTAAAAGAAAGAAAGAAATATAAAGAAATAGAATTAATAAATACGAACTCGACTGGAAACTACCCGCGATTGTAAGTAAAAGCCTCAACAATATCCTCATCGCCATCAAACAGCTCAAAGGTGAGCAGGGCAGGCTCGCGCAGGGCTTGCCCTACCCGAGCCTGTTCTGTGCGAGCAGATTAATTTCGATTTGCGGTTTCGACGAGCGACACCGCGAGCGAAGCTAGAGCACCGGTTCCACCGACTCAGCGGCACAGCAAACGGCGGCGAGAGCTTCACCTATACGCGGCCCCTTCGGAGCCCCTCGGACAAGCCGAAGACAAGGCCATGCTACGGCAGTCGATGGCACCCAGCATGCAAAGCTATCAGTCACGTCAGGAGACTGGCGGCAAGAACGTGTGAGTCTGATCACTACCTCACGCGGTCCCGGGGGCGCACCATACATAAGCTTCCGAGCAAGTGTCGAGCACAGAATGCCCATCTTACGACCAGCTAGTTGACTACATTAAGTCGCGGCCGAACCTGCCCAATGCACTTAACTCTTTTCCCACCTTTCCTTTCCGTAACCGATGCCTGGTTGCGGGCACGCACCCCCCCGTTTCTTTTTTTCTTCTGATAAAATTTAGAAAAATCGGGAGTTCTATACCCTTGTTTCACGGGAAATTCAACCGCCTTCAGATTGAACTCCCTTTAAAAAATCGAAAAACCAACGCAGGCCAGTGAACACGGGCAGAGCCGAGACCGTAACCAGATACACCGATGTATTAAAGTTCATGCTGAATACTTTTAAATTGCCCCTAAAACATTGGCATTGGTAGACCCCCGCATGCTGCGAATTGCGGGCTTATTTTTTTTGTTCTTTTTTTTTTTATAGAGGGCACGTGCTCAAACCATGCTTCCAAGTGACAGCACGAGCTCCCACTAAAAACGCAAAGCTCTAGTGTACGGTCTACTAAAAGTCTATAATCTTCAATAACTAGAAGGTGGGCGCTGGCCAGGTCTCGGAGCAAAAATTAAAAAAAGCGCACAAGGGTAGGGTGGGCTTCCCGGCTTGGCTCCTGTGCGCGCGTCAGGCTTCGTTGCATTGCACCGGTGTGCGCGGAGAAGCGGCTGACGCTCAGGACCAACCCGGTTAGCTATGCTCTATTGGTCCATTTGAAAGTCCGGTGTCCGCTGTCGGTTGAACATCATCGGTGACGATGGACAAAACAAAATAAACAAATTAGAGGACCTCAGATGGGGAGCGCCGAAGACCACCAAGATTCATGTAGACCACCCGGACATCTTTGAAGAACGACCCAGATACCGGGTATGCGGCACCCACTCCGCAGAATGACCGACCCTGAAGGGCGCGAACGTAAGAGTTCGATGGGGAACTTATGCGGTCATCGCTACTATCCGAGTTATACGAGTGTTCTCTCGCTGGCACTCTGAGACATCGGTTCTTGGGAACAGATTGCTTAGCACAGAGGTACTCGTCAAGCTGGGTTCTCAGTGTCCGTTTCCTCCATCATCTGAGTCCGGCTGTTGACGCAGACCTCGTGCTGTGCCTGGTATACGTTGTGCGCATGCCTATCACGACATTTCTCGAGCGCAGAGAGGGCATGGCGCTGCTCGCGTTCGCCACGTCCTTCGTGATCTTCCTGGTGTTGGGCCTGGTGCTCGTGAACCTACATTTAAAGCAAGACGTGGCGCAGCCGCCCGCCTCCAACGCCGACGGGGAAGCGAACGAGACCAGCGTCGCGAGCGAGGCGAACCTGACCGACAGCGTGACCGAGGACGTCACCGAGCCCGCCTGGATGTGGATCGAGAAGCGGTAAGTCGCACTGCATCTCGGACGCTTCACTGCGACGCGCGCGACCATCAAGCGTCGCTTTGGTTGGTCTTCCACAGATTGGCCAAAACACGCACTACGTGATGACATGAGTACGACGAATTCTACTTTCAATGTATGAAATCTACTTCGAACGTGATGGTTTAAGGACGCGATGACTACAATTTCCTACTGTCCTGCTTCCGCACACCATCCAAATTGTCGCTGAAAATCGATAATCCTGGTCGGCTGCAGGCGCGTATCGGCTGCAGTCGGGCTTAGCGAAGCGGGGTATAGAGCCTGGGAACGTTCGGCAAAAATGGCTTACAGACAAGCTAAACCGTGCACCTTCTTACAACTGTTTAGTGCTCTATTTATATGGCTTGTCTACGGTGACCACAAAAAAAAAAATAATAATTTGCCAGCATTTTGTAACTGGACACCATATAATAAATAATACGAGTTACCATTTAATGTTTTTACTACCAAGCGAAGAATTGCACAACGAGTTTCTCCGTTGCACATTGTTCACGCCAGAGCTTCTCTAAACGACAAAAAGACGTGTTTGAGAACAAGAGGTTTTGCTGAAGATTGCTGGTACGGATGTCGCGAATTTGACCAAGTTCGAGTTCGTCCAAGTTCGACTTTTTCAAACTTACAAGTGGAAGTTCGTCAAGAGTTTTATATGTTCGACAGAAGTTCGGAGGCTAGTACGTTTGCTTTTATGTCATTGCTCCCTAAAACTTAAAACGGGCCATTTCATAACTTTTTTTTTTCTTTTTGATTTACATTTGTGTAGAAGTCGGGCAGCGCTGTATAAGAAGTCCAAGTTCATCAAATTTTGAATCGAAGTTCGGCTGGTTCGGCCGAACCAGCCGAACTTCGTTTCGAACCTGAAGTTGGACGAAACTTCGCGACATCCCTAATAGCTAACGGACAGTCGGATGTCCGCGCGACTGAGTAACGCGGTGCATTTACGCAGGAAAATGGTGCTACCTGTTCAGCTTTACCGGAAAGTCCCGATAGTGTCCAGGGAGTACACCGCCCGGAGCTCCACGCCTCCACCGTCACCGAGGACAGGTGAGTTAGTCCGCGTCCTACACCACGTGGTACTCGCGATGATACATTCAAAATACCGAAGACATAATACGTATGTTGCGCTTTTAACGCAACATGCGTATTATATCAGACGCTTTCTATGAGAAAACCGCCGTGAAGAACCGTCCCGAAGAATTGACACCACGGGGTGTCAATTCTTCGGGACGGTTCTTCACGGCTATCACGCTGTCACGTGACACCCTGTGATGTCACGTGACAGCGTGATACCACTTGACATCGTGACGTCACGTGGCGCACCGCGACGCAGTGAGATATCGAAGTAATGTGCCCTCGTGATGGACACACTGGACACACAGCACGTGTCCAGTTAATTCAAAACAAGCGTGGTCTTCGGTCTTCATCAGCGTGATCGAGCAGTGCAGTATATTTTTTAATGGACGTTGAAGAGAATTTGTCTTCCCCCGTATAAAATGTGTTCTTTTTTCTTCTTTTTTTTTTAATGGCGAAGAAGCTTGTAAGCGATAAATTTTGAAGTGCGGTTATGACACACACATTGCAAAACTACGAATTCGCAAACCAGCGCGGTTGTTAGGACTGCGCCAAAATCATTCTTGCCACGTATCTGCCGTGCCGTAACCTCGGTTTTCATGAACTAACATTATCGGGGTATAATGGCATCTGTACTGTACTCGTTGCCTGTTTAGTTGCCGACGCTGTAAAGGCACTTTTGAAGCTACGTCAGCGCCTACAGCAACGCGAATCGGTCAATTTGAACAATTTCAACTTCCAGTCCACAGTGTGTGAGCTTGTGAATTTAGAGTTCACGGGGTCAGGGCGCGGTCACTGCAGTGCGCTGCTGGTTTAGTGGGTGACACCAAACGCGCAAATAACGACGAGCGCTATGACGATCCACTTTGGCCGCAGCTTCATTGCCAACATTGAATCGTGGCGCCAAGGGTGATCAGCGCTGAAGAGTTATTCACCTCGCCACTCCCTTCCTAAGATCAACAGTTGTAGCAGCAGCTTATCTCGGCTACGCTGTCGGCACGTTGTTAAGCACTCGGTCTATTTGATGACTCATTCAAATGCCATTCCCACAAAACAGTAGAGTTCAGATACTGAAGCGACAAGAGGTTACATTCGATGTTGGCTTATAAACTGTTTTGCACAGGTGCACGTTGTTCTTGTTTTTTTCGCTGAGAACTTTACCCGAAGTTATACTGAGTGTATAGCAAAACGTGTGCTCATAGTTAGGCCATGTTCGCAAAAAAAAAAAAAAAGTGGTGTCATGGCGCCACCGAGCAGTGTCGTGACACCACTAAACGGACCGGTGAGCCGAACCAATGGCGGTTAGCTGTGAGAAACCAATCACTGTATGCCACGAGTGAAGGCTCGCGGTAACGCCTGCCAGCTCATTCGCCGTCAATGACAGTCGAGAGCACAGCCGTGTGACGCGAACATATTTTCACGCCGCAAGCGTCATAAATTTTTATTCGGTTTTTTAACGGGCTGAGCTCGCACCGTCCTTTTGCGCAGCAGTGGCAAGGACTCCCAGAATCGCCTCGTCCACGAGAAGAACCCGTTCGGCCGTCGCTGGCAAGATGGAGTTGCCAAAGGCCAAGAATGACCAGCCTCCAGAAGTCAGGACAGGACCACAGACAAGGAGTCAAACCAGGGTCGCGAGTCTGGCAGCAACGGGCAGTGCTACGGTCAGGACAGCTCCGACCCTGGACGATGCCGACACAAGGGAGTCGCCAAGCATCGGGAATGACCCACCAGAAGCCAGGACGGCACCATGGACTACGAATCCGAGTTGGGCCGCAGGTCTCGCGGCAAGGGGCGGTGCTACGGCCAGGATGTCTTCGATCGTGGACGGTCCGCCCACGGTGGACATCCCCACGGAGAGGACAACTGGTTCACGGTTCAACGAAAGTTCCCGTGGTTGGGCATTGGCCAACACGAGTGGCGGAGCTCCGTCGCCTACCAGTGGCTCGGGAAGCACGAGCCCCATTTGGTCGACCAGCAGCGCGTCGTCGTCGTCGTTCGGAAGATGGCTTGCGGAGGAGCAAGAAGCCGATCCGAAAGAGGCCGCCACGGAGGAAGCCATGACGTCGAAGGCTACTTATGAGGATGCCGTCTTGACGGACGCTGCTTGGGCGGACCCCGCTCTGGCGGATGCGGGTTTGACGGGCGCCGTCTGGACGGCCGCTCTTTTGACGGACGCCGCCGCTTCGACGAGCGCATCCGCTTCGATGGGCCCCTCCACTTCGACGGACGCCGCTTCGACGAACGCCACTTCGACGAATACTACTACGCCGACGCGGACCGGCTTGGTGGATGAAGGCTTGGCGAATGCAGGGACTGACATGATTTCAAGGGAGGCGACTCTGGCCGATGCCGGCTTCACGGGCCTACCTCCGGCGGGTGATGATTTGAGGGAACCTGTTCATAGGGGAACTGTTTCAACGTATGTGGTCGTTCAAACTACAACCGGCACTGCAAATTCCACGGATATGCCCATAATATGACGGTCATGGCGCATGCGAGGAACGTAATAAGGGCTACGGACATGACGTGCTTTTTGGATGTGTCCCGTCGCGATCAACCGTTCTATTGATTACGCCTTATATTTTTTATTCGCGCTTTGTTCCGAAGCATGTCAAGCGTAGAATTGAAGATGTCTTGATTTTATATCTTAATCTTCTTAATAAAAAAAGTGAACGAATAATAAAGTCTTGTGGATAACGGGAAAACAAGTTTTAAACTGTGCTCATTCGTGGATGCCCTTGTACGAACACCGTCTTGCTATACCGAAGAAAGGCGCAGGGTCAAACCTGGAACATCGTCAATGACAAGAGCTGAGGTAAGAACAACTCTCCATGTAGCCGTTGAGCGCGAGCGATGTGTAGAAGTGACAGCACTGTGCATGCTGGCCTCGCCGACAGCTTTCTGTGGCGGAAGAAGTGAAGAGCGCGCTTGCGTAACTTTGATCGGCTGAGCGCCCGTGCGCCAATAGCTCTGGCTACGTCACCATAAAGTTGTCCGTCAGTACAGACTTTTCCAATGTTTACAAAATCGCGGTCCACCGTGCGATCTTCAAAGCCCAGCACGTGCGTGTTCGTCGCTTCGGAAAGCGAGCAAGGAACGTGCCATACCCACGAGCGCTCCCGATGGCACCGGCAATACGCTCTTTTTTGGCGACGTGAGCGATCGAAAGCGTCGCAGTGGTCGGCCCACCACAATTGGCCGAGTGCTGACTACGACGTCAGCAAAGGATGTCTCATCGACGGGTATAAGAGGAATGTGAGAACTTCAATTTTGACGGTGTGGGCAGTGCTGCATTGAGAGCGCAATGATTTCAGGCTTCCACCATGCCCATTACAAACACCATCGAACTTGTTGTTCAAAAGGTAATGACGTCACGAAAGGGAACCGAACGAGGGCGCCACCGAAACATCTCGCCGCTAATAGACGATTGCAAGTGAGGCCACTGGCCGCCGCCATGTCTCTGCTCGTGCGGCGAAGCCCGCGCATTTGCAAGGTAAGCTATGCTCACGCGCAAGCTGCACGTGCTTGCACTCGTGGGGCACCAGTCGGGGCGCCATGCTTGCAATCCACCTTTTGGCGAATGTGTGCTGCCACCTAGACACGCGACCGGGTTCGAGACTAAGCGGCAAGCAAAAAACGCGCCCGCAAGGCCTCTCCCACCCGTTCAACACCCAAAACGTCATTGAGCCGCTGTGACCTAGATGCGGCTCCCCCAAACTCGCCTTTGTCCTGTAGTAACGTAGAGAGTTAAGCTAGCTGGTAGTTAGAAGACATATGCATACCTAAAACAGCACACAAGCACAGCTTCGTCGTTCTCTCCCTCTCACAATAGATAAGTGGGAAGTCAGCGCTCTCTCCTGTGTTCTATCCTCTTCGTCCTGTGCTTATGCGTTGTTTTAGGTATGTCGCCTTGGTCCCCACCGTGGGTTATCTTCTGCCCCGAAGTCGACACAAAGAAACCATCTTCCCTCTCTGCTCAGCCAGAAGCAAGAGAGAGAGAGAATACTAGAACCATTTACTCTCGAAACGATGTTTCTACAAAAGGTCCATTGTCTATATACCTTTCCAAAAAAAAAAAATCTCGAAGTACACCTAAGCACTTCTTATGAGTTGTGACTGCGAAAGCATGCATGCCGCTCATCCGCTCCCTTTGTCGTCTGCTGCGTACTTTTCGTCGCCGGTCAGCGCGCGCGTGCTCCCCTCGTAACCTTGGACGCTCCGTGTTAACGGCGCGCTGATGGACACCCAGCGCCATGGGGTGAGCGGCCGTGGAAACAAACGAGCGCAGCGGCCAATGGTAGCCTCGTCGACGCTTGCCAGCCAATGGAACCGAAGGCAATCGCGGAAACTAGGTGCCGTTTTCGAGCTTCAAATACATGACGTCAGCTCGCTCCATGGGACCAATTAATGCATTCGCATTAAAAGGGCTCCTGGCCAGTTGCATTTTCAGTGTTCGAGCGTATATAGCGTAATTTACTCGCTTTCCGGAGCGACGGACACGCGCGTGTTGGGCTAAGGAGATCGCACGCTGGTCTGAGGACTCGTATATATTGGAATGGTGTATAGGGGGTATTCCCTGCAGACGCCGTAATTGAGGGCGATGTTTAGAGCGTGTGCTCAAAACGAGCTCGCATTACTAGGCTGCGAAGACCGGCAATCTTGATGGTGCGGAATGCACGTTGGCAAAGATCTGCGGAAGCTCGCTATCAGCACGCACTCAGCAGGTCCGCGCCCACAGACATGGCCGCCAGTGAATACTCGGGAGTATTGACAGGCGGCCACCTCGAACAGCAACGCAGACAGGTACCAAAATTCCTTTCCTCACTAAATAGTAGCCCAGGCAATGGGACCTAGCTGTGGCTGGACACTCGCTAACACACACAAAAAGAAAAAAAGTTATCGCTAGAATATTTCGTGCCACTCGTAATTACTTTAGAGCAGCGCCGATCTGCGCTAATCAATCGGCTTAGAACTACAAAAGCCAGAACCCCTCCGTGAAAGAAAAAACTTTCAGACTTTCCACTTTGGTGAAGAAGGAAGACCAGCGAAGCTGTACTATGCAAAGTAATGGCCGGCCGCAAGTCGGCAAGTCAGAGTGGAAAGGCTGCCGCTATCTATGAGCGACGGCGACAACCAGATACGTGGCTTACCGCCGTCGCTCATAGATGGCGGTAGGTGTCCAGAGTTCGGTGTCTTCAACTTTTTGCGGAGGACGCGATCCAGGGGAAACTAGCCCTTAAAGGACACATGCAAAGGAAAAAAAAATTTTTTTTAGACAGCTTAGATGGAAAAAGGATGTCATAAAACGATTTTACAACGAAGAAACAAAATTTTTAGAGCTATATTTACGGCGCTATACGAATTTGTAGTTGGCGCTCGCGGGAGCCGCCGCTGGTCACGTGGTAGGCCCGCGCGCCGCCGCGCTGCGTCGCCGCCGCACGCTGAGCGTTGTGCGAACGCCGCTTCAACGCGTTTCTCCACGCCGCCGTCGCCGCCGCCGCACAAGTTCGTCTGCTTCGGGGCGCCGCCGCCGTCGTCTGACCGGCGCACAGGTCTATTACGTCTGCTTGCGCTTTTTCAGGAGTTTCCTTTGGGCTCTAAAAGTTACTTATTCGTCTTGGTTTTTTGTTATACTTCAAACAAAGATGAATAAGTTACTTTTAGAGGCCATAGGAAGCTTCCGAAAGAGCGCAAGCACCACGTGATAAATAAAGACCAGTCACGTGATAAATACAGACCACTTTTCCGCGGTGCCCGCGGGCGCCAACTACAAATTCGTTTTACGCCGTAAATATAGCTCTAAAAAAATTTTTTCTTCGTTGTAAAATCGTATTAGGGCGTCCTTTTTCCATCTAAGCCGTTTAAAAAAAATGTTTTTTTCCTTTGCATGTGTCCTTTAACAGCTCCGCTGTAAAAAGGGGGGTGGAGGTGGCCCTTTCGAACTTTGGATAATCCAACCCCGACAATTGACTGCCGAATGTTGAGGACGCGCTCGACACGAAGCAGCCAATCAGGCAGAGGCAAAAATGTGCCGTCACGGCGCTCGCGCATCGCCTTTGTACGTTTCCTATCGCTGATTGAACGGATCGCACGCGGTGAATGAATGCGGCGTGAACCCGAGCATTATTCCAGCGCGTGACTGGTTCAGGCAAACCTAGAAAGACAACGAGCGCACGAGCGCAGTGACGATGCACTTTTTGGTGCTGCTCGAATAACTCCGCATAGGATCCTAGCGTTGGCTGCCGTCGGACTGAAAGCGATACGGGAGAATACCACCCTCTGTATCGGGAGGCGGGTCTCTGCCCTCCGCGGTTATCGGCGTAAACAAACAGAGCCCGGGTGGCCCGAGGCCCGAGTCCTGTCACACGGGGAGGCTGGGCCTGGGACGTTTCCCGAGATCGCGGCACTTTGGAGGGCGACCACCCCACGAGCCCCGCTCGCGTTTTGAACGCTGCTCATGTGCAGGCGAAGCTCGGCCCATTGTCTCGCACGGAGCGCGCCGACTCCCGGAAGAGATCTCGCGGCGCGGGAGTGGGACGCTTTTAGCTGACTCCGTTAACCGCATCTGCATACAACCAGCGGCGTCGGAACAAGGGAGGCAAAGTATGAAAGGGGAAGGTGGCATCGTCCCCTTCCTTATCCGTTTTCCTTAAAAAAAAAAAAAAAGACTGGCGTTTCGACGTCATTGAACACTCTCGGCTCCTCTTCTCCCTCAGTTGCTCGTCGTATATCGACAAACACACTGTTTACTACAAACAAGCCCGCGTTTGCCGTACGCACCGTGCACTGCGCATGCGCATAAGACAGATTTACGCGCGATGTAACGTCCGCGCGTGCACCGTGCCGTAAAAGCACGTGCCACCGCAGCAAAGCGCCATGTCAAAGCCGCGTGTTGGTGCATACGGTCACGCGGAAGACCGGAACGCCTATGGTCGAAGCGGAAGAGGAGATCGGCCTGCCTTTTCTTGCTCTCGGTGCAGCGTTGCATTTACACGCGCATGTTTGGAGGAACGTGTCAGCGTCCCTGGCTCACGTGTACGACTAATTATACGCGTGGTTCGTTTGTGCGTGTGTGGGCGCGTTCGTGTATCTGTGTTTTGCGCGTCCGTGGTTCGTTTGCGTGTGTACACAAGACGAGCCAGAGTTTGTCTGCCCTCGGGGGAAAAAAAAAAAAGAAAGACCCCAATTAGTCGGCCATCTGTTAACGCGCGCTCTGCAAAGTTTACAATGTTTAAGGTTTATGTTAACGCGCGGCGTCACTGGCAGCGGCCGATTCAGCTGCGCCGAGTGGTGTTGACGCAGTCGAACCGCCAAATATTTTGACGCCATATAACGACGAGCCGCCTGGACTCGGCTCGAAAGCGTACCTCAAAATCAAACTCAGCCGTCGTTGCGCTAGATCACGTGCGTGTTTACTTCACTTTTGTATATTCATTCGAGCTCTTCTAAATTGACCTCGAGAGAAGAGTGTCATCTGTCGCGGAAGAGTTTCGATTGAAACCATTAGAACGAAATCCCGCAACGTCGGCGAACCGCACGTACGGGACAGAGTTTCCAACGCGCGGGGTGTTGCCCCCCGACACTGCAACGATTGGAAGATCCACGCCGACCGTTGACGCAGACTCTGGCCTCATTCACGCTGAGAGTCTACGACCGAAAAATGTACGAGGCGATAGCGGTACACTTTATTTGGCGCAGCTAGTGGTCATCTGGACACGAGACGGTGGTCAGTGAAGTCACGTCGTGTGACGCAGTCTAACGTCACAGTGCAACGTGACGTTGCAGCGCGATGTGACACGGTGCTACATGGCGTGACACTGTGTCAATTATATACCGATTCAGGTTTGCCCGCTCGATGTAGCGGGGATACGCTTTCCGTCGAATTTAATCATCGAAGCGCTTATGGACGGATTCACGCGGTATCACGATTCGGTAACCCCGAAAGGCTGTCGCGTTTAAAAAGGCCTCGAAGAATAGGCGGCAAATGGGCGAAAGCTAGCGCCTATACTCTATACTATACTACTTACGCTGTAGATAATAAATTGAGTGAGAGCAGTACGGCTGCTGCCTGGGGTCTTTAAGAGGGGGCGCACCTCAGAGCCCCATAGAGAATACATGAGGTTTTTCACCAAATTAAAAATATTCTCACATAATAACGGCTGCGCGGATCTTCTTGAAAATTTCGGCTTTAAAGACATTGAGTCATTATCGAGACACTAAACGCAACAGATGTTTCGTCATAAATTTAATTATATTCTTTAAAAAATCATGAAAATGGTCAAAATCGGCTAATTCGGCACTCTTGCATTCGGAGCGAATTTACAAAATTATCTAAATTCAAACATAAGAAGAATTGCGCTTAATGTCTTCTAAATTTATTACGGAATCGAATAATATTCAAATTATTCATGTAAGTCGATTTGTTCCGTAACTACAGCAAATATAAAGAACCAAGGTGTCGGTGCTTGTTTTCGTCGTTTTTAAGGTACCTCTCTCTCCCGTGCGGTGGCGCTCGCTGTCCACGAAATGCGAAATCGTCCGTTCGGAGATCGGCCGGATCGGCACTGTGCGAGGTGTTCTTCCGCGGCCGTATTCCGCGCCCGTATCCTGTTTCATTCTGCACGCCGAGGCGTCAGTGTGCGTGTCTTGCTTTCCTGGTTCTCGCTGGGTAGGTCTCCGTGTTTTCGCAAGTGGCAAATTCACCTTGGAGCTATGGGTCGAAGACAACCGTCCTGTGGCAAGCGGACCGCGAGGTGTTCCACAGCCTCGCGGTCCGTCAACGCGTTGTGCTTGTTTCTACTTTTTTTTTTTTCTTTTAAAAACGGGCTTTTTTTTTTTACGCAAAGTTTTATTTTATCGTTATCCTTCACACAAACGTCCTTCGGCCTTGGGGTCGTGGAAATCGGGGATGAAGCGTGCACAGAGTAGATCGTTGTTTGCCTCCTTTTTATTTTTCACGGACGTCCTGTGACCTCCGTACGGTTCGTGGTCACCACAATCTAACGCGGGGAAAAACGGGTCGCCTGCTCTGTAGTCAGGGTATTCCTAGGGGAGGGTGATAACTCGCTGTTCTTCTGGAAATTCACATATCACCCAAGAAGGTGACATGGGTAATGATTACGGTATGTTTTTTTCCGGTGTTTATTTTTGAGCGAAAATCGGTGTATGTTTTTCGGTGCTTATTTTTTAATCACCAGTGTATTATGGGTTGAACGTCTTGTGATGACGCTAAAAAGCGTTGATAACCAAAGAAAAATGCGATTGGACAAGAACATTCCAAATTTCCAATTCTATTCACATATCCATTACGCTCTTCTCGTGGGAGCATCTATCCTGACGAAAAATGCCAAAGTCATTGAGCTGTGAACGCATACTCAGTGTACAATCTTTCGGCCTAGAGAGGTATTGCGCACGCTCGAACGCGCTTCACAGCCCAGTAGACGAAGTTGGTGGCACCCAGAAGGCGAGTTCTTGAATGGTCTGTAGTAGGCAAAAGAAACAAATAACAATCAACGCATATCAGCTCTTCAAGCGAAGAAGCGCGTTTCTAAGGTCAATGGTTCCGGACGGCACTAATGTTGTTGGCGTTGTCGTAAGATGACGTCAGTTCATACGAACTGACGTCATCTTACGTGATGACGTGACACAAACACGTCATCTTACATGATCTCGTTACACGAAATGACGTCATCTTACGTGATCACGCTGCACGAAATGACGCCATCTTACGTGACCACGTAACACGTCATCTTGTAAGTTAACCTCTCCCCACAGCAGCGCTTTCCGGGCCCGTGCAGTGCTGTAGTCGAAAGCAAGCTCCCTATGGCAAGCGAAAGCTTCTGAAGTCTCACATTGAGAATACTCGCTAGCGACCGTCTGTGGAAGCTTCGCACGTTGAGGTTTTTGTCGAGATCGAGCCATCGTGTTCCATTAACTATAGTTGAAGTTATCGTTCAATAAAGCCCTAAAAATATGAATGTAGTTGGTGTAGACATCAAGATCTAATCAAAAATGCGGTTTGACGTCAATTAACGTGCATATACAAGTGTAGAAAAAAATGAGTTATTTGTGCATAGATGTTTAAAAAAGTGTTTATTATTCGACATAGGACTTTGGGAGAAGGATGTGTTCAGATTTTTCTTCATGAGCGCAAATATACCTGACGCAATAAATAGTGACGATTTCATCGTCCCAGTGGTGAGCAGGTGATTTCTTGCTCGAAACAATGATGCCATTTCATAAACCAAGTTCTGTGACATATGCTTTTCCAATGTCTGGTCACTATTTTGTAAACCTTTCAGTCCAAACGAGTATACTTCTGTTTGTTTTTGTTAGCTTAGGAGGGGGTCACAGAGCCTATCTCTTTGTCTTCCTCTAGGACAGACGTACAGAGTTATACCGCAACACGCATCTGTGGAACACACAGAGCTATCGCTCTCCTGTTGGCGGTACAGTAGCAGACAACACAACGCAGCTCCGTAGTCTATCGAGGGCACGGCTAGCCGCGGCCCGTAGCGCGACCGTTCAGACTTGGGAAATGGTTTTGAAGAACCGAGAAATGGTATCTTGTGTACAATAATCACATGTCGTTAGTAAACTAGTATTCTACTTGCTAAGCCAAATAAATATTTGCAGCTTGTGAGAATATGTTTGCGTGACGATTTACCGTTCATACTCCTGACGGATGTTAGCGAGTCCTTCATGTTCGTGGCTCGCAGCTATCGGTACCCCCTCGGAGTGACTTCACCATATATATTTTTTTCTTGCTTGCAGGACATCATAAAAATCACAAACACGCGAGAAAAAAAAATCTTATGAGTACGCGTGATTTTGAGCTTCGCAGCTCTAAAGATGCCCGGTAAATGTCGTCCAGTCTGTTTTGTCTATACTCCGTTTCACCGTAATTTGGCAACCCTCAGTCGCGGAGCAAAGCACTTGACAGCTACTTTTAGGAGCAGTACTATGGCACCTGCAGCGCGTCTCCGACTGGTGTGGTTAGCGTCTTATGCTGGCCATACATCAAAAGTTGTCCCGAAGTGCAACAAATGACGTCACAGAAGACGGAGTGTCACGCTGTTGCATCTCGCGATCCTGGCAATTCATCGTAGAAATGCTGGCGAAAACCACGAGGGAACACGAGTGTCGCTGTCGTCATGGCGTCCCAACGAAAAGCAATTATACAATTTCGACGTTTTTGTAATTCGGTAATTTAAATTACTGTATACAATTTTTAAGAAAGTAAAGACATAACCAAATAGGAACTTCCGTGCCAAAACATGCAGTGCGAAGTGAAGACAACTACTATCTTTTTTTTTTTTTCTTGATGTCCACAAAAAAAAAAGCTATGCAGCATCGATCCTACCGTTTTTTTGTTGTTTTTTTCGCACATTATGTGATGTCCTCTAACACGAAAGTACCGACGTAAAAGCGCTGTAGAGACGATATAAAAACAAAAATTTAAGGGAATCGAGCTTTGTAGTAAACGGAAAAAAAATAAATAATTAACGACTTTCTACGGTAAACACTTCACCTCTAAGTAGAACTTCAAAAAAGTGACGGTTACGCGCTTTCATGCCCATTTCAACAAAGTTGGGAGAACGATGTATTGCATCTTGTGAATAGACATGTGGAGCAGCATGTTTATGTTAGAGGCATTGTGTGTAATCGCTGCGCAGTACCTGCCAAAAGAAGATATTATTTGGGCAGTCTCAACCGTTTCCGTCTGTGTGTGCTACGAATACAGCAACTCTTTTCGTAGAAGAAGTGATGAGGAAATGGCGTGCCCTTGATGATACGATTGTGATTATGAAATAAAATTTTTAATCAGCCAATAATTGCGACCTGTCCGGTCGCCTGGAACCCCGACAACAACTATCGTTCTCTGGAAAGTTCATTCTAATATTTACACGTTTTGTGGAGTTCATCGAGCGAATAAGAATGTTCCAACGATGAGCTAAACCTACACGAGTTCCCGAATCCAACTCGGCGCTTTTGAATTTTAGCGCCGTAGATAGTTCTGCGAACAGAGTATACTTCTGTGCAAATATTCGTCTAACAGTTTTGCAACGTTGGAAAGCATCGGAATGATTCAGAATCACTGCGGAGTTGATACTCGGGAAGATAAGACGGGCACTTGGGAGAAACGGACCGTGGCATTTGAGACAGGGGCACAACCGGGGGACAAACGTGCTACAATCGCATACCCTTCCAAGGTCATCGCTTGGGCGACCGCGCGCGCGCCCAAGAAACCTTTTTTTTCTTCTTTTTAGGGGTGGTGGGGGGGGGGGGGGGGGGGGGGGGAGTGGAGGGGAGTGGTGTAGGCGCTGATTGTCTTCCTCCTTTGTGGCTTTTGACAGACGCACAACGAGACTGGCAGAACAAGCGCATGATTCATTTCTTTCGATGGAGGCGTTCTGTCTGTGTATGCGAACATGATTTTTTTCCCCTTTTAGTAGTTAGTTGTTCTTGCCTTGACTCGGGTCCCAGTGGGTGCGTTGTCGTTGTATGCCCACTATTTTTTTTTTTTTTTTTAGTTTATGGTAGTTTTTGCGCTGATGGGATATCAAGGTAGACAAAAAGTTAAAAAAATAAAATAGCGCCTCGACAAAAAAAAAAAAAGTTTTTGCGATCAGGAACGTTTTCAAAGCCATTTTAGGAGCCTGCGGTGTTACCACAGGTGCAGGATTGAGAGCGTAACCCACGCACTTGAGGAGAAGGGGAAGCTCTCGTCTTATTGGAACTCTCTTTTATGGGTTTCCACGTCGCGATTGTCCTTCAAAATCAACTGTCATTTATTTCTCGCTCATGGCTTTCAAGTACTGGAAGCCACGACTCGAGCCACAATAGTTTTGCGAAATCAAGGTTTCGCTGAAATGGGTAACTCTCACGTACAGTTCGACGCGCAATACCTTTGCCGGATTGACTCGCGAGAGATGCCCCCAACACGGCTGAGTATGGCGGTGCTCCAGACCTAACATCTAAATTTTGTTGCCTTACCTGTTACTATTTCGCGCCCATTTTGAGCCATATCAAAATGAAAGCGCATGATGAAATAAAAGTCACACTCGTTTTCCGCTCGATGGAAATTTCACGCCAGCTCGCTGTCTTTGCTGGTACCTTGAGCGTTTCCCAGCAATGCGGAGAGTTAAAAAAAAAAAAAAAGAAAAAAAAAACACGTACGATGGCATCCTTTGCGGGATGAGGACGATTCGTCACATGCGCATTCGTCACAGGACGATTGGTCACAGGATGCTTCGTCACATAAGAACATTTGTCACAGGATGACTCGTCATGCGGGCAACTGGTCTCATTGATCGAGCAGGGGACGATAGTAAATTGTAAATTTCAACATCTGCCCACATACCCTGATGAGGAGTTTCACAATTTTCCACTGTCACGTAAACCAGTGGTTATATAAACTAATATTACAATACTCATCCGCTTTTCCTTTCATTATATTACGGGTCTTCAGCAGGTTGATCTCAGTTGCAGGCTTGAACGAGCAATAATCCGACTGGCAGCCAAATTAGTTTTTAGTTTTGCCTTGCATACACCTATTCGACAAAACCAACAAGTATCGGAATTCCTTCTGCCGAATGTGTACGAGTACCCCTCGTGCAGCATCATGGCTCTCTCTGTTGCGATCACCTCCATCCTTTTGAATGTAGTTCAAAAATAGTCGCTCTTCTATGGCCTCCGCATTCACCGTTCAGGACGGACCCAGATAGCTAGAACGTCTGTTACAAATTCTTTGACCTCGAGAAGCGAAAGACATGCTAAGATAAGAGGTGACCGACTTTCTGAGGCCCAACCAACATTCAATGTTCGGGACCGAATCAGAAGCTAAAACGTTCCTTACAAATTCTTCGCCTTTGTCCGCCCGAACCAAATTGAACAATACATTTTTGGGGGGACGAACTATTGTGAGACCGGTTGGCCGCGTGACGAGTCATCCTATGACGAATGTTCCTGTGTGACGAATCGTCCTGTGACCAATCGTCCTGTGACGAGTGTGCATGTGACGAATGGACCGTATCCCATCCTTTGCACACTCATTACTTCTATAACACTGAGCCACCTCGTATCCTTTTGTTTTTCTTTCATGGTGCTAATTTCTTTCTGCGCATTACGGCTGTTACGACGCTAAGTCTGTCTGCCCTTCGAATTTAAACTTAGGCTCAGATCAGGGACGAACCAGTTTAAATCAGGAAAATATAATTAACACTGTAGCAAAGTAAATTCCATCATATCGATCGGAAATACGATTTGGCACATTCCATCTGAACACATATTGTGCACAGCGAATGCAATAGCGAGTCAGCGTGCAAAACGCCGCCACACTGAGCTACCATAACATCTCAGCGATTTTTGCATAGCACCGAGCACGGAAAAGAGAAAACAGTTATTCATTCACATAAACGAAGCAAATTTATTTAAAGCCCGGACACTCCGTACGTCCAATCTAGCTAAGGTTATCAATAGACTCGACCATGTCATTTGTCGAAACAGATAAAAGACGTTGGCAAAAATGATTAGACTGAATAAGTGAATCTAACGCACGTATTTTACCAACCGACGGTCGCGCGCCTTCAATACCCTTTCCAATTGTCATTGCGCACCTTGGACACACTTTGGGAAGCAATGCATATTTACATCGCCGCCCGAGGTCTCCATTAAACGTGTAGTGCTGACCCAAATAAAATGCTAACCTGACTCTCAATCGCTCACCGCAAAGGACGATTTCGAACAGGCGGTACTGTAGGTCACTTGAGATAAAAAAAAGAAAAACAAGCTATAGAAACGAGCGTCGTAAAAAAGGGGACCGGCATTTTTATTCCTACCTCCGAACAGAAACGAGCGCCACCCACTGCATCACAGCGCAGAGGCCGGACTCGGTCACCGCGCGTACATACCAAGCGCGCGCGAGGGATGCAGAAACTTCCTCCGCCGGGAGAACACGGCAGATTTCGGGATCTATTTCACGCAGCGGATAACGCGGGCCTTTTCACACCTCGATACTGGCGCCATCTAGAAGTTGCGCGTTCAACCACGTTTCGAGCCGCGCGCCATCTGGTGGCTGAAACGGACGAATAAATAGAGGTACCGCGCCCTCTTAACGTGCATCACAAAGTATAGTCATGCACGCAGAGTTTTGCCAAGGGTCTATCGACCTCCGACTCTGCGCTGCCCTCGCCGGTGTAGAGGTGGATTTACTCGACGCAGCGGGCGGATGGCGCTAATCTCTGTCGTTTCAGCGGTGCTGATTTGTCCCCGCACGTGGCGTCAAACGGCGCTCAAACGTTACTCAAACGTCGGGGCTGTTATCTGAAGCGCACTAAAGGCGGCGCCTCCCTTCACGTGCCACACTGCAATAGCAACGCCAGAGTTGAAACCCTACGGGCTGCAGACCTCAACGCGTCCTCATCACCAGCACAGTCTCTTTCGTGAAGATTCCGAGGGGGAAATGCCATGACAGTAAAGACACGAAAGTTGGCATAGGGTATTTCGAGGCACCTTCGAAGCGCAGATATGTATGAACATAGCCTCCTCTATACTCACAAAGCCTGGCAGTTCGACGACGGAGCCATAGAGTGCCCGGTCGCAGATTTGGAGCGCGAGGATCTGGTAGCACAGAGCACCAAAGAGCTATTTCTCGGGGAACCTAGACGTCAGCGCATAGCTTTTGCAGCGCCGAGGACCCGAAACACACTTGCTCGCTCGGGAGAAGTGTATTTCGGCGTCTCGCCGCAGCGGGGCGCCAGTCACGTGGCTCTCCCCTCATCCGTTGTCTGCCGCTCCCCCTTTTCCATTTCGGCGGCCGCTTCCCGTCGCGATCTGGCAGGCTTTGTCAGTATATAGGAGGATATGGTACGAAGACCGCGTCTTTTCTATGGCGTATGAGCAGTGTGACTACAACTCGACAACACACATCCGAGAAAAAAAAAAAAAAACCAGAAAAACAACAACAACGGCTTAGACAACCTTCTGCACAGCAACGTTCCTCTACAGGGCGGACGGGGTCGACCCGGAGAGCAGCGACGTCCGTCCGCTGTCCCGTCAGGCTGACCTAAGTCGACGATCGGATGCTGGGAGCCGGTATATGGCTCGGGTATATATACAGGACAACGCCCGAGGGAATAAAACGTCGAATCGGCTCGCCCGCTTCTAAACCGAAACGGCCCACGGGTGGTAACGTCCCTTCGCCCGGACAAAGGCGGTGAAGGGGTCAACGTTTTGTCCAAGGTTATAGACACTGACATTTTCACAAAACCAGTGCGTGGCCTAGCTATTAGAGAGCTTTAGTGAATCTTTTTTGATGACTCCGATAGCAATATCCGATGCTCTGCCACCGCCTTTGCACGTGCGTAGTATCGTTATCGGGTACCGTTGTCGAGGGGTATCGGAGGTGTCGGAACGATCTACTAAAACCCTCTCGGGAGTTTTCGTAGACCGCTTTCTTTCCTCCGCTAAGCTATCCGCACCGAAGAGGCCGCTACTGCGCTTGCGCGCCACTAGCCTTGACTGAAGAAATTCGGATCTTGTAGCGGTTTGCGCGGAGAACGTTGCGAGACAGCCGAAACCATCTACGAAAACTCCCTAATACCTCCACCCATCTTGCTCCGTTCACCGCTAAGCTGACGGGGCAGTGGAAGCTACATGTTCGTTGGACCACTAGCTAGTCGTCCGGCGGAATCTCGTCACGTGATCACGGTACAACCCACATTCTCGCGCAGAGACTGAGGTCAGGCGATGAGAGGCCGGCCGTTGTGATTGGTCAGGCCAGATCGCCGCTTTTACCACCCTGTCAGTTTAGCGGTGAACGGAATATAGGTGGCGCAATCCGCCGTCCATTTCAAAGGGTTCCGCAGCATTCATCCGTCCATCGTCTACGATACACTGCGGCCTCGAGTCCTCCAATTAGTGCAAGCTTAAAACGCAGTCCGTGCCAAGTGCGAAGCATCTCATTAGGAATTGGCACGTTAGAAAGCGTCATTCGACCGCGATGCCCCAGAAGACAGTTCCTTCGCAAATGTCCAAGTAGCGCATCTCCAGGAGTCGAGGAGCTCTGAAGCAGTGTGCAGCGAAGCGCGCAGCGTACCCCAGTGACGCGGCCACGCGTGCCACTGGCTCGTGGTGTACCTTTACTCGGTGTCTGAAGCATTATATATCGGCCCCTATCGGACGCCACTCAATCTCTTTGTAACGCGCTGCTTGCCATGCGCTTTCTTAAGTTTATAGTGACATGATATCACTGATCAGCCAGCCCATCATGATCACCCACGTATCATACATTGTTAATCTACCTATTGGCACGCAACACAGTTGCAACCCATTTCGGCATGGATTCTACGAGTCCTTGCTCTCGAGTAAGATCGTACCAGATTGGTATGTCGCGCCATTCCTGTAGATTACAAGTAGGTGGATTGTGAGTTTCGAGCTGGCGCCCCATCACATCCCAGACGGGCTCAATACGATCGACGTCTCACGAGCAATTCCAGTTCTGACGAATATGCGAAACTGGTCAGCATCGATCTCGACATCACGATCGCACTCCTGTCAGAGTCGCTTAAATCTTTACACAGCCGACAAAACGGTCCCTATGTATTCTCGGTAGCCGTTATCGATACCACCCTCATCAGAAGATGGTAAATAACGCGGATGGCGCTTCAGCTAGATGCCCTCATTTCCCACGATGGAGGGGGGGTCATCATGTTTTGGTCGATCAGCGTGTATCCCTCAAAGAAGCCACGTGCGTCCACTTTCCAGCAAAGTAGTAGGGAGAGCCGGTCGTTGCGACCTAGGTAGACTTGGCAGATTATGAGGTTCAAATAATGTAGCTTCATGATTGGCCCAGTTCCCTCTGTAGACTGCAGCCGTTGGCTCTCCAACGTGCTTTGCGGGGGGAGCGGACGCTTCGGAATTCTTGGATGACGGCACTTTGGGTCGGTCACCCGGCATGCAGCTTAGCGCACGGGCACGTCATTCGACAGCGATGCCCCAGAAGACGGTTCCTCCGCACATTTCCAAGTAGCGCATCTTCGGCAGTCGAGGAGTCCCGAAACAGTGTACAGATGAAAGCAGCGAAGCGCGAAACGTAAACCCAGTGACGCAGACACTCGTGCCACTGGCTCGAGGTACCCACCCGGTGTCTGAAGCATTATGTAGGCCCACATCGGACGTCGCTCGATCATTTTGTAACGCGCCGCTTGCCGTCGATGGCACGTCGCGGGGGAACCGAGGGGGCGGGCATGCGTGGCGGCTCAGACGATCGGCGAAGATCAATAAACCCCGCAAAGTCGCCAAAAACAGCAGCCTCCCCTCACCCCTGGGTACACAGGGCGCGGCCAGAATCCAAAATAAAAGGACGGCGGCTGCCAGCATTCCGTAGACCCCCACGTCACGGCAAGCGATATCCGAAGATGTGCCCCTCCGCCGCCGTGTATTGTCACATCGCGCACGTTTGCCTTTACGTTTGTGTGTGTGAGTGTGTGTGAGTGGGTGGGTGGGTGAGTGAGCGTGAGTGCGCGTGTGTGCATGTGTGTGTGCGTGTATGTGTGCGTGCAGATGTGTCTGTGTGTGCGTGCGTGTGTTCGTGCGTATATGTCGTAATCTATTCCCACTCTTATTCATTCACGGGCCACGCTATTGCGAGGCAGGGGACTTGGCTTGGGCTGCAGAAACCATGAATCGGAGGAGACTCGACCAACGAGAAAAACTTGTATACGATCGGTGCAAGTAGCCCAGCGACGATGCAGACGTAAAGTGAGGTTGTACGGGCGTCGCTCTAAGTGGGAACTAAAGAGCGGAACAAAAGCGACTTTCGTCCGACGGTCCTCGAGTCGAAAAGCGGCTTAGGCGGCGGCGCGACCAAAATCCACCACTTAATCTCGACGCAATCCGACAGGCGGCGCGGTCCGGCGACCTGTGCTAACCTGTACCAACCTGCCGACGCCAAGACGCAAAAAGAAAAAGAAAGAAAACGACAACACGCTATAGTCAGAATGTGCACAAAAAAAAAAAAAAATAGAGAAAGCAACAAAGAACATAAAAAGTACATAAACGGCGGAGCATCGCAAGAATGCCACACGCTGAGAGCAAACGAGCCTGTTCCGCTCGTTGGCAGACGACAACCTCTGATAGCAGACGACATGACGCCGGGCGCGACGTTCATTTCGCGTGCTGAAAAAAAGAGAAAAAAAGAGATGACAATAGCAGACAATGCGAGCGAGTCTTTTTTTTTTTATTGTTACGTTTTATTATTATTACTACCTTTCATCACGGAAATCCGCATTGCCTTCAGAAATGCGGCGGAAAGAATGAGCAGATAGCGCGTTTGTTTTGCTTCGGAGCGACAAAAAGCCAATCAACGCGTGACACGTCGGGGTCCTGCCAGACTCGTAGAAATCCTGGAGTGTCTGCTTTCCCGCAAATCAGTCCGGAGAGCCAATCGCCGCAATTTACGGAGGGCGTTCGGCCAATGGCGGGGCTCATAATATGTTCAGATCTTCAGAAAACTGTCTGCGCTGTGGCGCTGTGCATGAATGCCCAAAACAGACGCTGCAGATTTCTTAGAGCAGACGCTCCGGGATTGCGCCTAAAGGCTCTTTAGGGTGTTTGGAGTGTGTACATCGCCGCCTGGAGATGCTTCAAAACAGACCGCACACTTTTACGATTACGTGGCTCACTAAATTCCCGCTTCGAAGCCAAGGCCCTCGTGTCCGTTAGGGCAACGTGCGCTTGGGCCTCTGGTATAAACGTGAGAGGATAGTTAACTAGTCTGTAAACAAACTCGCCGGCGCCACCTATGGATGGTAGCCAACTGCATGCCGCGAGCTTTTCTCCCCGGTGCGTCATTCCTTTTCTTGCATTTTTTTTTTTTTTGTAAACGTTAGTTTTTGAATAGGAAAGTGATTATTTTAGATATTGCTTCGCTCGAGCTATAACCTCAGAAGCACGCTTTAAAGCAGTTCCTTTTAATAGTCCTAGTCAGCACAAAAACAAAACTTCCAAAGCTATGTGTAACCTTACTTTAAATAAAAGGAAGTACATCGGGTGAGAAATATCCAGAACCATGAGACTGCCCAAACGTTCTTAAAGTGAAATTAAAAAAAAAAAGTAACGTTTTGAACATGCTTTTGAACCGACATCTGAACGCCAGTTGCTAATCCCTTCTTTCAACTAGTCTTTCCTGAAACTTTTTTTTTTTTTTTTTTGACGATATCTGGTTTACCTGAAATGCCGTATCTACATCAAGTCTACACCACCGCGAACCAACCAAACTCCGAGAAAACAAACAAAAAGAGACTATGCGGGAGATCGGCAAAAAAACAAAACAAAAAAAAAACAAAAAAAACGCAGCGTCTTACAACCTTAACACGCTCAAGAGGCACGCGTCGTATACGCTTCTTTGCAGCCTTCAACTCTCGCCAAAAGCATCAACGTGTTTTCCGCTCGGGGCGAATCGGGGATCCACCAATGATGACGTCACGCATGGGCCTCGTCTTCTCTCCAGGTGCTGTTGCGCCCATCCCAACTCGTCCACGATATATACGCATCCACTATATGTATATAGATCCTCCGAACCCCAAGACCGACATTCCAAACCAGAGGAAGTATATATAAACTATATATATATATATATATGAACATAGTGGTATGCCTTTCGGCTCGGAACCGCGCTACGGTGGTTATTTCCGATTAGCCACGCGTGGTCCTCTTCGAACTCGAGCAAAACGCGCAAAAGAGAAGAGAACACCGCGGAGAAGCGAAGGAAGCCGCTTCGTCGCCTCTGTGTTCGTCGTCAGGTGGTCGAGGGTGCACGACCTCGCGTTTCCTTTCGCCTGCGTGTGGAAGCACGCTTTAGCGTGAATTTTGAATTGTTGCGCGGCGGTTGGGAGCCGAGTTCCGTTCGGTGCCCACACTCTCAAGCCGGTCACGCAACAAACAAAGGACTCGGTGTTTCTTGACGACACGATGAGGGAGTTATCCGAGAACACGTGCCAAGCATACGTTCGAAGCGCGGTCGCTTCGTACGTGTTGTAGCATTCGAAACTATCGTACACTCATTCTGACAGCAAGCTGTGGGTGTGCAAAAAGAAAAAGAAAAAAAAAAACATTTTGCTGGCGGGGCGACGGTTCAGTACCGGCCTGCTTCCTTCTCGGGGTCACGACGACTGCCTCGCCTCAGCGGACGAGTTCTTGTTCTCCACCCTTCGGCGGCGGGGAACAATGTAGAGTGCCCGCGGTGCACATCTTCAGTCACTGTGGGTCCCGGGGTCCCAAGGCAGGAGTGAGTTTGTACGATGTGTTGGCAGCTAACACATATGCCAGATCTTTCGTGCCATCCTGTTCCGAACTTGCGGGTGTTTCCCTGTCTGTGTGGTTGTCAGTTGGCGACCCCGAACAAACGAGTCAGCCGAGTTTCAGACGTTGCATTCTGTTCCTTTCTCTTCCACTTTGAATTCTTCTCATTCTCGAGCCAGTCTCGCGTGTTTTAAGAAAGAAAGAAAACTAAATGATGGATAAATTCGGAAGCCCTCCCTCGCAAGAGAGGCAGCTTGGCGGAGATTTGTGTCGTCATGCTGTGAGGCAGACGCTATCGGAACCGACGCGCATACACTTGAGGCTTCCTGCCTCCGTGAGCGCGACATTCCTAGCGCATGTTGCTGTGTCCCCTCCCTTTTTTTTTTTCCGAAGTACCTCCACGCGCGGACAACAAAAGATTGCCGCGCTCACAAAACGTCAGAGTCAGAGGTGCCTCGGTGGTAATGCGCCGCAGGCACGCAGCGTTCCTTTGTGTAGGGGACGGCGAAGGCGCGTTAGTGCCCAAACAACAAGAGTCCCGTCTTTGCGCTCTTGGGAACGCCGAACGGAGCAACAGCTTTAAAGGGACGACGTTTGGAAGAGAAGGAGATTACGTCGGGAAGTGTCTCGGGGAAGTTAAGTGCCGTTTATCTTAAAAGCGTCGAAGCAGAACAACTGTATATACATATACATATAAGCGCAAGCAATAATCGTAGATAACGACCTAAGTTATAGACATACGCGCTGTTTTCTAAAGCCGCACACTGCTCATGCGTCATACTAAAGACAGTGTTCGTTGCAGGCATAATGACAGAATTGCCTGCGCCCTTTTATTTATTATTTTTATTTTTTTTCTATTTCATCGGAACACAGAAGTCTGCCAGGGAAATTGACGATGACTTCTTTATTGCTAGCTATGACACAGCCATGTGTGTAAGCGTTCCGTCCATAGCTCTAGTGAGGGACGAGGTTGATTTTATTCGAAAGTCGGGCAAGTACGTGTAGGCGTGTGTCGGCATAATTGGGCAGGGGTGTGTTATCAGGTTGATTGTTTCTGTGTCTATCCGGTCCTTCAATGTTTACTCGCTGTACCTTGCACAAGTACATTTTTTCAGTTGTAAGTGCTGTGTCTGTATTCTCCATCCACAGGTCCTTCGTCTCGAAATAGGACCTCCTCCCCAATACTAAAGAAAAAGGGGATAAAAAAAAAAACACTAGCACGATCCTGACACACCGCAACAAGCCTCTTCACGCTACCTCATTATTCCTACGGCAATGCTATTCCAAGTAACGCCCTTAAGTGTAGTTACGTTTCCTACGAAAACGTCGGCTTCCAGGAGACTAATTTTCGAGTTATTCCAAGTCCAAGTAACGTAAATTACTTAGGCAGCTTCCGTTGGTAAGCCACGCGGGCCTGCCGACTCCTTCGGTCCACCTCAGTCTGTCAAAACAACATGTACCCTTTTCCCAGTAATCCTCCGCGCGTGCGCAGTGCACAGCCTCTCGCCTGGCCTTATAGCCTCCGCTGTCGCCATTTTCCGAGAGCGCGATCAACATTGTCGGCATCTTCCCGCGTATTTCGCCTTTTTCTGGAGTTTCTTTTTAACGTGAAACGTCTTTGGCTGGATGCTCCGGATTTCGCGATGGCGGACTTCGTAAAGCCGTGGCCTGTGACGTCACATGACTTCGTTTTCCCCGCTAGATTTAGCGGTAGAATTGACGTCGAGTGACCCCGACACCGATTCATTTTCCCCGCTAAATTCAGCGGAAGAAAAATGACGTCGCACTACTTTGTGTCACGTGCCCCATACGCAAACTTAGTTTCCCCGCTAGATGTAGCGGGGAAAATGACGTCACTTGACCTCGACGTTAGTCCAGTTTCCCCGCTAAATTTAGCGGGGAGAATGATATCGCACGAGTTAACGTCACGGGACCTATCACAAGTACAGTTTCCCCGTTAAATTTAGCAGAAAAATTGACGTCACGTGACACGATGTCACGTGACCTACATATAAACTCAGTTTCCCCGCTAGATTCGGTGGGAAAATTAACGTCGCGGCACCTACACACAAATTCAGCTTACCCGCTAAATTTAGCGGGAAAATTGAGACGTGGCCGGCCGCAGTCCGTCATTCCTCGTACTTTGCGGACACAGACACACAAAATCGATAATTGTTGTAACGCAAGAACGTTTGACGTATCCAAAACAATTGCCTAGCAATTTGTAATACAAGTTTTTTAGCATCGGTAGTGTGGGCATAAAAACCCACAAAAATCAGTACAACGACAGGATGCCATTGCGTTCGGATGGGCGGAGCCACGATCGGCTGCTCCTCATTTATTGTTCACAGACAATTCCCCCAGACGGCGCTGGTTACTAAAAAAAAAATGGTAATTGCGACGACCTCTCGCTATGGTAAGCAAGAAGCCATCGCCGTATGGGAAACACTACACCAAAAAGAAGAGAAATGACATCAAAACGGAGCACGAGATTCTTCGGGACAGTGCCAAAAGAGAGATACCGTCCCCGAGAAGCATCCGCCTGTCCAAAACTGTCTCCTCCGCACCGCTCACAAAAACCTGTGCACAGCTCGGCAAAAACACGCACTCAAACACGCGTCATCGTGTAGGCACAGGAAACATCAAAACAGTCGAGGGCGCGAGCGATGCTATCAACTCGGAAGGCGGTAAAAACGTTAAGACCGACACGCAAAAAAAGAAAAAAAAAAAAAAACACAAGAATTCCTGGTTGTGTGTCTCAAATCGCACCGCTCCTCCGCGAAAGAAAGAAAGAAAAAAGATTCCGCCTTTGTTTTTGCAAAACGCGTCCACCCTCGCAGTCCGGAGCAGCGAAACAACAGTCGCCATGGCGGTGAGACGAGAGGCATTGCAGACAGAGCAAAGACAAAAGACAATAACGCCCAAACAAGCCGCGCAGCTGTCGTATAGACCATAAAACAAAAGATGAAGTAGCAGCGACCTCGTTCCTCCGAGAATATAGTTGTCTCGGCTGCTGCGAGAGAACGCGTCGCAACCCTCGCGAGATCTCATTTGCTAACCGCAGTGCCGTCTGCCACGCGATTGTCGTCTGCTGCGCCAATGTCGTCTGTTACGCCATTGTCATCTGCAACGCGGGTGCCGTCTGCTATGGGACTGTCGTCTCCAGCGCGGAATGCACAACACGCTACCTGTGGGCTGTACGCACAAAATGTCGCCTCCGACGGAAGACGCGTGTGCCGAGGTCCTTCACGCCCGGAGAGCAAGTCGTCGGCTTCTTGCGTAGGAGTTGCTGTGACGTCAGAAAGACACCGAGGTCTGATTGGCTCTAATGGAAGTATAGCGGGTAGACTGGAAAGCAAGCTGCCTCGAGGTCTACCAACTATACTTTATTCAGAACCAATCTAAGCTCGGCGTTGTGACGTCAAAAACAAGCCCTGCAAAAGAAGCAGACGAACTTGCGCTCCGGAACACAGATCTCCTTCATGCGCCGGCGAAAACCGCCGCGATCGTGTCAATCCCGGTACGTCTACTCGATCTGCCGACGTGGAAACAGCAATATTCTTCGAATAAGAGGCGGGAAACATACCTCTCACGTAGATTTTATCAATCATTGGCACCGATAAATGACGTCCCGCAGTTATTTCACGACCGTCGTACAAACAAACGCTTCGTAGAAACATATCCCAGAACAAAAAACAAAAAGAAAAAAGAAAACATGGCGGTGTGTTGCCGTCGTTGCCGCTTATACCGCCTGTTTGTACGGGCCTGAGAGTGAGAAAGTGCGACTCATTCCCGTCACCTCTAAATGCCGGATACTATACGCACATCTCAATCAAATGTAATCAAAGGAGAGAGCGAGAGTTTCCACGCTTGCGGTGGCAAGTTCCAGGTCCGTTGGGGCTTTATATTTTATTTCGCGGCAGAAATGGATTCGATTCCCAGTTCCTCGTTCACGCGGTACACAGGCTCCGCAAGCCGAGCTTGGAAACTTAATGTGGACGATGTCACCTCGGCGCTGACCTGGAGCTCCCTCTAGCATCGCGTCTTAAGTAGCAGTCAGTCTGCTCGCATACACCCTACAAAAGACACGGTCTGCGGACATGAGGACAGAAATATCTGCGGTGTCACGCAGGTTCGAAGAATCTTTGCTTTATGATATATGTAGGGTGTGTACTTTCCGGTGTTTATTTGTGAGAAAAATCGGCGGATGTTTTTCGGTGTTTATTTATTTTCAAAACACCGACGTATTTCGGTGGAACATCTCACGATGAGGCTAAAAACGGCGATTATCGGTGAAAAAAAAAGCGATTGATCACAGACAGAGAGTTCCAATTTTATTCACATAGGTCATACACGTCTTCTCTAGGAAGCAACTATTTCTCACACTTGGTTATTATAGTAGATGCAAGCATACTTTCATGCTTGCATCTACACGCAATTATGAAAACGCACGCTCCTGTACGACACGGACGTCGGCAGTGTCTTCCAGGAACCACAGCAACCTCTGAGTACATGGCTTGCACCGACATCATTTGGCCAGACACAATGTGGAAAAGGCACGTGAGAGCCTACCCTCCACTGTGTTAATTTTTCCACAAAAAAGGGACATGGGAGACACAATAGGGGAAAGGCGTATGAGAGCTTAGCTTCCACTGCGTTCACCAGACGCTTTTGACCCCCAGAAAGGAGGGCGGACTGGCGCCACCTGAAAGCCATGTATAAACACTGGAAGAATGCAGGATCCACGAGATAACACGTTTGACGAACCTCTACGGGGAAAGGGCTTCGCTTGGTCGGAAAATAGCAACGACCGATGTTTTTCGGTTTTAACCAGGGCGAAAATATCCAACCACCGGTGTTTTTCGGTTTTAACCGATTTTATATTTTCGTCACCGACGGATGTTTATCGGTGTTTTTCGGTTAAAACCGGAAAATGCACACTTTAGATATATGTGTGCTTTGAACGTTGTGTGCAGAAAGTTTTGCATCACAAATGTGAGCGTCGTACAAGAAAGGCCTCAGACAGTGTTCGCAGACTGTCGTTTGTATTAGCAATGGGAACGCGGCTTCAACCCTTGGAAAGCGTGCCACAGTATTCCGTATCGACTTGAAGAGACCTGAGGTCTATTACCCTATCAAGCTTTATTACAATCTAGTTGAAGCTGACTAACATTCGGCAGTACAAACACACATTATTATTATTATTATTAAAAGTAGTCCGCAACGAGGACATAATAGAATTAGCATCTGTCAGAAAGAGTATCGTCTGCAACAGCGTGGCGTCTCGAAGATAGCTGAAAGTTAGTTGTACCGAATGTCGTCTGCAACGAGAACGTATGCCATCCGTCAGAAGAGTATCGCCTGCAACAGCGTGGCCCTTGCCACAAGCGTGTGCCCGCGTTACCGAACCTGTTCTCACAGGCACCGCCACGGAGGGCAATTTATCTCGTCATTGTTCAGGTGTCTTTGTCCGCATTAGTCTTTGTCGTCACGACGGTGCCCCACACCCCGGGACCGCCGGCAACTCGCGATGCGGGTGTCGTCCGCAAACGACGCTCGATGGCTCGAGGAGCGACATTCGTTGGGAAGACTGTCACAGCTCAACGAGGCAAGGGCGTTGCCTCGTGCAAGCACGCCCAACTTTGCACCGTCGGCTGAGAAACCCAATTTGACGTTCGTGTTTAGACAGCGCATGGTAACGATCTGCCTTTGAGGTGCGGCGACACTGCTTTACGCTGTGAATGAGAAATTTAGCCAGTGCATGCACCGCTACTATAGCCTGCACGAGGCCTTTAACGTGGACCACGTAGTAGTGATACACGACTGCATACTGGTAGGGAGCCTTCATGTGCGCTTTGCTGGTATACGATGTTCATTTAGATCGAAACAAGAAGGGTGGGGATTAAACTCGGGATCCCTGCAGGTTCTGCAGAGCGAGCTTTCGCTCCTCGTCGGCTGAACCCAAAGCTTGCGATCATTTTTAAGCAACAACTGTATGCATAAAGCGGCTAAGCTACCCGGGCCTATCGAGGCTCCAATCTGAATGTTGATGTTCTATCCGAGGTCGGTCCCATACACTCAAGATTCCGGGTCAACCTTGAATAAGAAAGCCCTGGCTTCATCGACTGACCAATTCGAAATTTTTTCACAAACCACATTCTCGTTGATACGCTCTCTGAAAATCGTTATCCTTGTTTTCGTTGTTTGGTGCCTATCCACTAAGGAACGTTGCGGAAGAAGCGGTTTCTTGAATTGACTAATGTAGTTTTGTTATTTTTACCACCAACGAAGCTCCTTCATACGGGAACGGGCTTCGGAAAATCCATCCTCACCACCTTTAAACAAAATACGACATCAACCGGGACCTCGACATCTAATAGATTCGACTCTCGAGAAATTCGTACGGAAATGCATAAAGAATAACTATGGGGAACACGATACTGGACTGTGAACTTCTGTCAACAGCCTTCTGCATATAAACATTTTCCGAACGGCGAAAAAAAAAAAAAGATGTTACGAATTTTGGTTATGTAACTTTAACGCATAAAAGCCCCGTGCATATATCCCCGATCATCTCACCCCTTCACTTCTCTCGCTCCGTGCTAAAAACAGAAACATCTTATGGACAGCACGAGTAAAACCACAGCGGCGCCAGGTCTTCTGTTTACAAGATGGTACAAGTTTCTGGCGGAGGGACTTGATGTCAACGCACTTGCAGCTGATACAAAATAATCGAAACATATTCTAATCGTTTTCTTTGCATTTCGCACAGTATAGCCGTCAAACAGCAGCGCCACCGGGGCCGTTGTCCTAACGTAAACACGAGACCACGTGGCCGCGGGAGTCTTCCTGCCATCGTCGGCTGCTGTCGCACGAGCAGCGCGCAAGGCCTGCGGACATCACGTCATCGTTAGAGGTCCCTCCCCGAGCGGCAAACACGCTGAAGCTCAACAAAAAACGCAGTAAAGCGGCGGCGCCGCTTTACTGCGTCTTGGCGTCTCCATGTTTGCTAGCGTCCTTCTAGTTGTGAGACACTGCGAGACGCGCGGTCCACTAGTGATTACGTAATAGGGGAAAGGCGCAGGCCTTGTTTTCGAGGTGTATTACTTTAAGTCATCGAACCCCGCCGATGATGGTCTTTGTCATCCCGGCTGTCACATATATGACCTCCCGTCCCTCGAGGATATCAAACATCGATGACCTTATATCCCAGGCAGCGTCCCTTTGTTTACATATACACAAGCGTTCAGCTCTCCCACGCTCCATTCCGTGCTTATCTTTTCTTCCGCTAATAGTTTGTCCGCGTGAGCCGAGCGAGAGCGTCGTCGAGACGCCACGACGACACACCGGGGGGTCCTCGTCGTCGAAGGAGGAGGGGGCGTGGTCTCCCGAGCGCTCACGCGCGAGCGCCTAATGGACAGCGAGATTGTTTTGTGCTTCGAAGTTGGTAAAAAGAAGAAAGAAAAAAAGTTCGAAACAAAGAGAGTGCACCAAGTTGGCGCCGTGGCCTTACGGCAGGTGAAAAAAAAAAAGATAAATATACACGGACCGCTTTTTTCCCCCACTAAAATGGCGCCTAACGTGGGGCGACAAGGTATACAGGTAACCTAAAGCAGCAGAGTTACCTCGCTCATACGTCATATACAAAGGAGACAGTGTTCCCTTCAGACACGATGACAAAATTTATCTGCGCATACGCCTCAAACAGCTTGGAAAAATAAAGCAAAAATACGTGGAAAAATAAAGCTTGAATTGAACTGAAATTGAAAATTTCAATTCATTTTTGCTCGATATATATGTATGCTTCCAACATGACCGCAGATCCGGGTTCGCATGACCATCGTGACCTGGTCGCCACATAAAACTGGAAGGAACGCGCCTCGGAAAATGTCTCGAGACTTTTCTTTTTTTCGTATGATGTATCACCACCAGTACAGTAAGACCGCGGATTTACGTCACAAAGCGTCCCCGTTGAACAAAACAACGAAACAAAAAGCTTTGTTCGTCATTTTTGTTTCTCGCAAGGTCACGCGGCTCTCCTATTTTAAATCAACTAGAAAAAAGAAGAGAAACAGGAAGATGGGATAAGTAGGAAGCGCCTATACACGCAGTTCTCTCGTCATCCATACGTTCGTCTCGGGTTTGAAGAGAGAGGTGCGTCGAAAGCGCGATGGCAGCGAGTCGTGCGGCACACGCAACAGGGACGGAGTTCCAGTTGCGACACCAATGAAAGATGGATGCGACGCGATCCCCGGGAGGGCTGCTTAACAAGAAAGAAAAAGCGAGGCGAGAACGGATCTGCCGGGAAACGCGCGACAGCCGACATCATCATAAACAAAATGGAGTACAGCTCACCACCTGAGTGGAGTGCGCTGCAGCGCCAGCAAAAGCACGCGGTCACTGCGGGAGTGACCGCGTGAAGCGCGGATTCGACAACGACCTACCGAAAATTGCCGATAAGACATGAACGCTTTAACTGAAAAGAAATGTCTGAGGGGATAAGGAGTATTCACTGGCGGCCATAGCTGTGTGCGCTACTGCTGAGCGCATGCTGATGGCAAGCTTCCGCAGTTCTTTTGCAAGGTGCATTCCACACCATCAAGATTGCCGGTCTTAGCAGCCTATTAATGTGAGCTCGTTCTGAGCATGCCGCTAAAGACGTGCAAGTAAATCTTCAAATAAAATAAGAAGAAAAAAGAATATATGTTACTATGCAAGAGCCCCAAAGTTGTTTTTTATTTCTATATCAGCGGTTCAGACTTTCGCGAACTGGAAGCTTGAGAGTTGGCTACGTTCACGATGTTATCTTGTGGCTATAGCTTAGAAAGGTCGACGATGAATAATAGGATTTCGGAAAGTACATTCAGCAATAACGTTGACCAATGTATCGCTGTGCTCCTGTAAAGGAGTAAGTTCTGTTCGGAAACAATCGGAATGGGGATTCCTCGTGAAGCTAGTTTCAAGATCCAAAGTTAGTTGAGGAAGGCAAAGAGGTTATCCCGCAGTGAATCCTAGCTGGTCAGTTCGGACTGGGAAAGAGGGGGATAATACAGGCGAGAACAGAACAAAAAAAAGGTTTAGGAATTAAGAGAGAGCTTCCAATAGTTTAATTTGCTCGAAGATAAGTCACACGACGCAAGGCTCCACTGGCATCAAGACTGAAAGGAAGACAAAGCTAGACGCCAGTGTAGGTAAGGGGGATTTGAGATATCACGGTATAGCCTTTGCCCTTCTTCGAACCAACAGCACGACATTATGCAATGCCCTATTGGAACGTGTCAAATGACGCAGGGAATCGGGCAAGCATTAGTCTCCCTAAAGGAAAAACGGATGCGCAGGAGGAAGCTCCACTGCGATGCAACCGACAACTGCGGCGAAGCAGTTCTTGCTTCGCCGCGGTTGACCGCATAACCACCCAAGACGGTGTTTGCGGTCAAGCAGAAGACACTTATGAAGCTAAGTCGATTTTAGCTATGCGGCGGAGCAAACAGCAGCTGTGTGTTGAAGCATAGAGCACCTATGTTGCGAAGCAGACGACGACAGTTATGAGGCAAAGCGGACAACAGCTGTGCGGCAAAGCAGAGAGCGGCTATGCGACGAAGAAAATCGCGGTTACAACTTAAAGCATATATCAGCTATCCGGAAAAGCAGACGACTGCTATGCAGCAGACCATGCAACCACTATACGACAAAGCAGCTGACAGCCGTGCGGCGAAGAAAACGGCAGCTAAGGGCGTACAGCAGCTATGTAGCAAACCAGCCGACAGCTATGCTCCAAAGCAGACGGCAGCAACGCAAAACAACATTCAACAGGTATGCGGAAAAGCATGCGGCAGTTCGGCAAAACATACAGCAGCTATGCGGACAAACATAGAGCAGCTATGCGGAGAAAGATACAATGGCTATGCGGCAAAGGAGACGGCCGCTATGCGGCAAAACAGACAACTGGTATGCGGTAAAGCATACAACAGCTATGCGGCAAAGCAGACGACCGCTATGCGGCAACGCAGACGACCGCTATGCGGCGAAGGAAGCGGCAGCCCTGCCGTAAAGTAGACGGCAGCCTCGCGGCAAATCAAGCGGCGGCTATGCGACAAAGCAAACGAGCGGGCGTTCGTGAGATTTCCGGCGACGGCACGGACGACTGCCAACTTTTGTGCGCCCCGCGGGGCGCCCATGTTAAAGCTGCAGTGGAAAGCGCTCCCGGCCTCCGAGATTGAGGCAGAGAGCGAGAGGGACCTTGCAACTTGACACTCCGTGCTGCTGCTGCACTGCGGAAGTCCTCCCGTACCCGAAGCGACTCACTGTGCGAGCAAAACGGGGCGGGCATCAAATGGCACATAGAACGCGTCGCTTTATTTTTTTCAATTCCTTCTTATACCGGTCGTTTTTTTACATGCAGAGACACGTAAGACTCGCTGCCTAATTATAGTCAGAGAAAATGTTGCCCACGCAACCGCAGAAAACGTGCGAAAATTAGGTACTTCAAAAGGGGGATCGCTGGCCGATAACTCGGAGCACGTGGAGCGAACGGTCGCATTGCGGTTCGATCCCCACACATGCCCGTTTCGATCTGGACCAGCATCGTATTGGCGTGCGGTCGTGTATCACTATTGCGTGGTGCACGTTAAATACCTTAGGCTAGTGGTTATATTGCACTGGCTCAATTTCTCATCTACATGCACAAGACGTCCATTGAGGTTGACCGGCTTCCGGCAATGTAAACCGAACGTACACATAACTTCTTTGAAGCGCGATCACGGCAATCCGATGATACGTAAAAATATATAAGTAAAAATGTATATGTAAAAATGTATGCATAAGTGTTCCGTGTTATTTTCCGGCGAAGAGACAAAACGCATGCACGTCTTCCCACACGAATGCACAGGAGCACCGTAAAAATAGATTCGTTGCTCTCTGCCTCAATTTGCCTCCCGGAAATTGCATAAGCACTAGCGCCAGTTTTATTTTTAGACAAAAATTTGGAATTTAGATACAAATTTGGTTAGGTGTCTTCAGCAGGTGTACACAGACAATAAGGTCGTGATAACATGGGAAGCAGAAATTACACAACCCGCAGCAATAAAAAGAGGACTCAGGCAGGACTGTCCACTGTCGCCTCTGCTCTTCATGATATATCTCAGTAAAATGAAAAAAGAAATGAGAGAAGTGCAACTTAGGTTTTGATGTGAGTTAAATGGAAGGAGGGAGAAAGGTAGTACAGGTAATACCAGGACTGATGTATGCAGATGACATAGTACTCATGGCAGATAACCAGGATACATTACAGGAACTAGCTGGAATATGTGGAGAGGAAGGGAACACCTTGGGTATGAGTTTTAGTAGTGACAAGTCTGAAGTAATGGTGTTTAAGGATAAAAAGAGGGAACCCCTGAGGATTCAAGACACTGAAATAGACCATGTAGGAAGCTACAAATACCTGGGAGTCTGGCTCAATGAGGGAAGGAAATATCTAGAGGAACACGAGGAGAATATAATTAGAAAAAAGAAAAGAAATTCATTTATTATGAAGCTCAAGGCACCGTGGAACTATAAAAGATATGAAGTAGTCCGAGGTATATGGAAAGGAGTGATGGTACCAGGACTGTCTTTCGGCAACGCAGTACTGTGCGTTGCCGAAATCAGAGATTCAATCGGGATTAGAAAGTCGGCAAAGAAGCGTAGGCAGATTGGCGCTGGGAGCACGTGGAAAAACACCAAATGAGGGAGTACAGGGGGACATGGGATGGTCGTCTTTTGAAAGCAGGGAGGCAATTAGTAAGTTGAAATCTGAACAAAGGTTGACCGAAATGGATGATACGCGGTGGGCACGGAAGGTATTCAAGTATTTATACACGAAAAGTTTAAACATAAAATGGACAAACCGAACCCGAAAGCTTACATTGAAATACCTACACAATGGTGATGGGGCTGGACAGACTATTTCAGTGAAGAAGGGGGTGAAGGAGGAAGAGAGGAAAATGTGGGAGGGGAAAATGCAGGAGAAATCAGCTTTAACAGTGTACAGGTCACGAAAGCAGGACATAAAAAAGGAAAAACTGTTTGACAATTCACTGAGAAGTGCTTTGCTGTTCGAGGCAAGAACGCCAGTTTTGAGGACGAAAACGCATAGGGCTAAATTTCAGGAAACAGGCAGATTATGTGCCGCCTGCCGTAATGATAGCGAAACACTATGGAACACTTGGTTTTGAAGTGCACGGGGCTTCGCCCTGCCCTCCCCGAAGGGGTAAGGGATTTGGCCGACGCCCTGGGTTTTACTGGCGACGGTGGAAGGAAGGAAGAGAAAAGGATTACAGCGACAAAGAGGGATTAGAAGACTGATGGAAATTATCTAGGAAAAATTAAACGATGGACAACTAACTACCACAGCTGGGGACAGGCGGTACAGAGGAAAATTGGGACTCCCTCCCGGCGTGGCTCCGGCCCAAAGTCTCGACCCTGCCTCCCAGTGTGTCCGGTGCTAAGATAACGCCGATAACGTTTGACCAGAGGAAAATTGGCGACTCCCTCACCAATCTTTTTTTTTGCCCGATCCCCCGAAGATCATCCTGGTGATATCCCACACTGCCTGGTGATAGTTAGGGGGAGAAAATTTGTCTTAAAAGGGCGGGAGGAATCATGTTTTTGTCTTTTTAGACTTAGGCTAGGTGGCGCACGCTACTGCCCGTTACGAAGGGTATAGCCATTAACATCCATCCATCCATCCAACCTCTAGCGTACATTGTAATAACGCTATGGTCAGAACATCTAGCGTCCCAAAACATTTTTCGCACTTTTTTTTTTGTTTTTGTTTGTTTTGTTTTTTTTAACGCGTGAAACGGCGTTTTTTGGCTCCCACTTCAAGCGTCTCAGAGCTTTGGCCTCTGCTTCGACAGCGTTCGAGTTTTTGTTGTCTCTTTGTATTTTCCTCGTGATCTCCTGTTCCACACCAGAGCAGGCACGCTTCTACATGTGTGGCAGTATGAGACGCTCAAGTTTGTCCTACCCCAAACAAGTCCTAACGAGTTCCTTTTCGCAGCGCCCCCTGGGCAACGCGGGAGGCCCATCGGAGTTTTGTACCCTGACGTCTTCGCGCTCTCTCGTCTGCTCCTCTCCTGTTTACAAACAAACCGGAGCGCCCCTAGCGGACGCCAACCGGCGCCGCGCATGCGCGATGGGGGTGTGGGCAAGAAGCTCGCCGTCGCCCATAAACAAACCACTGGAATGCGATGTTGTCGACGTGGGTGTGTATCCCCGCGCTCTTTTTAGCGTTAAAATTGTTGATTCTACGTCTTCC
>NW_024609883.1:92600595-92671273 GCF_016920785.2 Ixodes scapularis | reverse complement strand
CTAAAATTACGTTTCGCGCGTGCATCAGTTTTATCGGTTCAACCTTGATTATAGAAAAACTCATCTCCACTCGCAAAAAAAGGAAAAAAAAAGAATGAAGACGTGTAAATATACAGCCTAGGCAGCACACACTATTGCGCTGTTATGGAATTAAATCGGAAAGATTGTGCCGATATTATTTTGGTCTAGCCAATATCTGAAAAATGGGATGGGTCGCGCCGACGCTATCCTGAGATACCGTACGTGGCGCCGTTTTTGGTCGACTGTCAAGAGTGTCCTGCGTGAATCGGCTATGCCGGCGAGGTATTTCTATTTCTTGACTGTCTAAAATCCGACGTTAAAAACAATACAAAGCAAGATTGAGTGAAAGAGAATCTGCTTACTTTTAACCTGAGAAAGACTTTTTAAGGTGAAGACTTCAACAAACTGTGGCGCCCTCATTTGGGATATTACAAACTTACCTGACTGGGTTTCGCACTACTTATAGCACCTTCACTGATACTTTATTTTGGAGTGTACCTCTGAAGAAACAATGTCACAAGACAATCGAAAGTGCCGGAATAATGACACCCCCAGGGACGCGACTCATATCTCTGCGCAATGACACCAAAATATCTAGCTTTCCGACGCTTTTTTTTTTTGGTTTTTCTTTGGAACACGTGAAACCGCGTCTTCGGCGGCGTTAAAAATGTTTTTTCGTATTTATCTTGTGATCTCGCGGTCCGTACCAGATCATGCGCGTCTACAGGAGTGGCAGTTTGAGACGCTCAAGGTTGTACTACGCAAAGCAAGCCCTGGCGAGTCCGATTTCGCGACCTTCCCTGTGCAGGCAGGTGGCAATACAAAGCAGCAGAGGGAGATTAGCGGCTTTGTCCAACCCCCTTTGACCTCGTCTTCTGATAAGCCTCCAAACCTTCTTTTGTGTCTTCGTGTTGCTGTGAGCGAGTGCGAAGGCCACTTCTAGCAAATCAGAGGGGTGGCGCAAAACACGTGATCGCTCTCCGTAGGACAAGGACGCTTGGACGGAAATTTGCACGTGATTCGCTCTGACGCGCTGATGGGCTACTGGGGCCGTAGTCTTTGCCGTATGCCAAGTTATGGTGAGTTGTAGGGGCCACGTAGGCCCGGTTTACAAAACGGGGGGCGCCCGTCAGTGTATTCCTGTTTTTCGTGTGGTTCAGTCGCGGCCGTGATTTTTCGTCGTGAACGGCCGGAATACATCCATGACAACTTTTCGGAAATGGTCGTTTATTTCGTCGGATTCCATGGAATTATTGTGCTGTATTTGGTGGACGCATTTTGACAAAGAGCTTCTCATCGGCGGCCGCGAGACTTCCGTTGAATGTGATCGACCGCCTTCAACCTCGGCATTGTGTTTGCGTTGTGTTGTGCTGCCCGAATCGGATTACGCATCTATCACGACAGAGAGGTGCTCATCGGCGACCGCGAAACTTCCGCTGAATGTGAGCGACCGCTTCATCCTCGACATTGTGTTTGTGGATAGTTCTGTGCTGCCCGAATCGGATTATGCATCTATCACGGATTACATGAGATCGCTGTTTTATTTGTAAGTACTCTTCAAGCATGCTTCTGATAGTATTCCAAGGGGGCTATGTTCGACAAATGTTTAATTTCTCCTAAAAAGAAACTGAAGTGACGGAAGCCACGATCGCGTTTGGTTGGTTGGAAGGTCAAATGGCGAAAATAAGTAACTTTCGTCATTGAACCTCTAACCAATCAAACGCGATATCGTCACTTCCGCCACTTCCGTTTATTTTTAGGAGTAACGAAACATTTGTCGAACATAGCCTCCCTGCTTCCGTTTCAATAGACCATTTTACGGTTTACAAACATGAACTGCCGCTTGCGTCCCAAGCAACTCCTGGTCGTACCGTCTTTGCAAGCTTGTCAGTTTTGTCCACGTCACCAGTGCAAGAAAGCATAAACGTCACAAGAAAAGTACAGTTTGAGATTCAACTAGGGCCTTCGGTTGTACAATTTGAAGGGGTTATGAAACAATATCCGGTTGAAATATTTATGACCTTACACGCACGGACCGCCACTGGTTTAGAAGTGTCTCGGTCGTGGTGGAATTGCGAGGGTAAAAGAGAACTATTTCTTTCAGTCTTGCTTTCGCCAAGTTTGATGACGTGCGCGTGAACGTAGCTTTGACCTTTGGCACGCTTGTAATTGCACGCACTTGCCCGCATAAGCAGAGACATGGCTGCGGCCAGATGACCTGCTTGCAATCGTCTATAGAGAATTTCGTAGAACCTGTTAGAACCTTGATTAAAAAATAAAAAGTGAACCAGGCATTTGCAGTCATTTTCTCGTGCACTCTTTTGGGTTATTACGCATTACTTTATGGGTGTTGGTAATCGTGCCTTTTTTATTTCCCTTTCTGGCGGTGATACACACAATTTAGAAGGCGTTCTGCGCAGACATAACGCCCTAATAAAAAGGTGTACAGAGGAATCACACCCTAATTGAAAGGTGTTCGGAATAACGCCGTCCTTTAAGGGTGTTAGGGAAAAACGCCCTATTTTAGGGGCGTTAGGAATAACGCCCTTTGTTTAGGGCGTTTTGCTACACCCAAATGGGTGTTAGTTATAGGACAAGCCATTTACACCCACAAGGGTGTTACGATGTTTAGTGTGTACGACAGTTCGAACGATCAGGCGGCCGTTTGAACTTGAAGACGCGCACTGAACGCAGTCCGCAGATGGTCCGTATAACTTGCGTGGTTTTCCCGCGTTCACGTTAAAACAAAACAAACAAGTCTGACGACCACAAGTCCGTGAATTCAGCCCAAAGTGCTTCCCCCCCAAGCCATCGTGGTCTGACGGCGTCTGGTTTTCCTTTTTCACGACCGCTGTCCACCTTCTCGGACGCAGAAAACGCATGTAAACTGACCTCCAAATCATTCCCGACTCTTTTGGTACAGCCCCAGCCGCGGCATTCTGACGAGGAGCCAGGTTTTTGTCCGGTTTCTTCCAAAAACATCACAGGAAAGCGAAGAAAAGCACGTCCCGCATGGTGACTTCCGCCCACAGCCTCGGACCAGAAGTGCGCCCGAGGCGCCCGCGCCGTGACGTAACTGGCGGCCATAGCTATGTGCGCGGCTGCTGAGAACGTGCTGACGGGGAGCTTCCGCCGTTCTTTTGCAACGTGCATTCCGCACCATCAAGATTGCCGGTCTTAACAGGCTATTAACGTGAGCTCGTCGTGAGCACCATTCCCTGATTAGTTTCGTCCGCTCATCGGGGTCCGAAAGTTACATTTAGCCTCCTCCCCTACCCTCCCCATAATCCCCTTCCCCCGTCACGATTGGGTGACTTAATTTATCAAGAAATCGTGATGTATCCCATTCCTTTAATAGATACGTTTTTTTCACTCACTCACGCGCTCTAAACATCGCCCTCAAATATGGCGTCCAGTAAATAACCCCCTACTGAAACGATCTACTAAAAAAACCGTGGTCTCACGCAGCGGAGCGTTTCAAATTGCACAGCGGCAGCGACTCAAAACAGCCGCGTCGGGTTGAATGCGCAAGGACGTCGCAATGCCCGATTCCGTCGCGTCCTTGCGGAGAGGGAGTCGATTTCGTCCGCGGCTATTTCGTCGACGGCCTCTTTTTTTCCCACACTGATGCCGACGGCATTTGCCAGCTATAGAAACTGTATCGAGTTACTACGAGGGGACAGTTTGTATCACTACCTCTGCTCCCCCCCTCCACCCCTGCGTCGCGTGAACTCGACGAGATCACGGGACATTTACGCGACATTTCGCGGGAACAGATATCGTTGCACGCGGGGAATGTCGCATGCGGGAGCTGAAAGCTTCGAGTATTCGCGAGTCCAACAGAACGGACGTGATTAGATGTTGTCGGTGGCTGGCACCATGGAACAGTTGTTCCGGCGACTTAGTTCTTGCCGTCGTATAAGCGTCCTGCCCAGGCCGCTCTGAATGCAACCTATGATACACTACCACGTGAACCAAACACTGCGCGTTTATTAATGTTCATCGGCACTGCAGTCCTTCCGTCGCAGTCCCCGAAGTCCCTTCCCCGAAGAAGGTTAAGCCTCTAGAAGGTCACGCCAACACATCGCCGTAGGTTTGCGTACATTGAATAAACATCGGGGCAAACCGTTTGGAGTCCGACGCTCGCGTGCTGAAAAGCGAGCGTTGTGCGCTCAGCTGGCACGTGGCACGGGACGACCTTCCTAAGGCCGCCATATTTGCACGATAGTGGCGACCCCTGTAGGTCGCTGGAGTCGCGGATAAGTAGCTCGCAGTGACGTCAAACTGGCAGCCATCGTGGTGTTCTTACTGACATGCTGCGCGGCATATATATTTCGCACTACCGAATATTTTCTTTTCCTCCGTAAGAACAAGTAGGAGTGACCCCCGGTGATCGTTCGTACTCGAGGTTACTGGCTGTTGCGCCGCGCGCAAAGCGAATCTGCCGCCGGGCGAAGTTCGTCGGTTCTTCGCCGCATATTCGCTCCATGAAGTTCAGAACTTAGGTTAACTCGGCAACCCGCAGCTCAAGAAGGCACAGCGAACAAAATATGACGCGTCACGAAACATTTCGAAAGTCACGTGCCTATTGAAGATCCGACCCATCGGACAATGGCGGAACAACAAACACCGCAGAACGTGCAAGTAGCGCGAGAGTGTAGATTTCAATTGACTTCTGCTTCCGCCGCACGAGGGCTGGCACAGCGCTGATACGTAATCGCGAATGTATTATGCTCTTCGTTCCTTCAGAAAGGGAGGAACCCCTAGAAGCACGGGAGCAAAGTTCCTCCCCCGTCTGCGTCTCCCTATGGCGGCTCCGAATCGAGCGAACCGAGCTTCATAAGGCTTAACGAGGACGCTTCGTCAATATTCGGATTTCACACGAAAGGCTGCCGCGAGTCGACCGAAGATAGTTAGCATAGATTTCGCACAAGAAAATCACTCGCGCTGTTGACGTCATAGGTAGAAAGAGGACCACACGTTCAAGATGGACGAAAATTGCTGCAAGGCGGCAGACGCGTCCTCCGTCTTGGCGTCGCCGCGTTCTAGCGACGCGCTCCTTGTGAGAACGCTGCGAGACGCGGGCCTTCTCTTCAAGGTGGTACTACTGGTACACAGTGCTATGGCTGAACTGCTGACGAACCTAGTCTGGCTCTGACATGAACTCCGGACGCGACCTCGGGATGCCAGCTCAGCAGTTGCCGACATTCTAAAATGCACGCACATATTATATACGAGGCCTAGGCGACCAAAAATAGCCCCCAACGCATTAAGGAAAAAAAAAAAACCAGGAAAGGTCAACTGGAATATTGCTGTACTGCCGACACTTCTGCCGGCAAGCAATTACTTCATAAAGAGGACGTTACATCAACCCTCCCAGGCAATGATACCGGTTCAGTGTGGGGCAAACCAAAAACTAATTTTAAAAGAAGGCACATTCAAAGATAGCTTCGCGTATTAGCCTCACCGGCTGCCCGATAAATCACCAGCAATGCAAGAGCACGCAACTCGCTACACGAGTTCTCTACACAAAACAAACAAAACACGAGCTAAACAAAAAAAAAAAAAGAGAAGAAAGGCGAGGCCTGACTCCAGCAAAGATGACACATGTGTCGCGGCACGCACGGTCGCGGAAAAGCCGGAAACAGAATTTTAAATAGAAATGTCTCCCCCTGTTCATTTTGTCTCGTTCTTCATAATCCCAGATTTTTCTGTTTTTGTTTTTTTCTCCTGCCTCCCGCCCCCTTTTCCTCTTTCTGCACGTCGCCGAGGCCTCGGTGTCGACGAACGCATATGGACGTTGAGAGGAGCAGACGACGAACGCGTGTCGTCTGCTTGCGTTCTAAAGATGGACTACAGCGAAGGCTACCAGGCCTACTCAGCCAATTACGTGCCGCCTATACGCATGTCGTCACTCGGGTTCTTTTGCCAGATTAACCAATCGAATTCTTAAAACGCGCGGTCATTTCCCCGCAGCAGTCTCACTCAATCAACGTTGTAAATGAACCATGACTCAGCACATTCTTATTTTTTCTTATTCTTCTTTCACTCCCTCAAAAAAAGAAATAATAATAATACTACGTATGTGTGGCTTGGCTTCGGTCCATCAAGGGCGAGACCGACTCCGGAAGCAGAGGACGGTGAAAGCGTCGTTTCTCGCGTTTTGTTTCTTCTTTTTTTTTCTCTCTCTCTCTGCTGGATACACAAGGCTTAGGCATGCATCGGGCCGCTGCGCACACATACAAAAGGGTTAACAAAAGGGCAGCTGACTCAGACGCATCTGCGAACGCTTGTTTGGCACGCGTGCGCATGAATACGTCTGGTCATTGGCACGCAGGGCGCAGACAAGAGGCCGCCGCCGCTGGGAGCGCGCCGTTGAAAGGAGACCGACGACAGACTCTTCCTTGTCCACTGCACACCATCTATACACCGAGGTCTCTAAACTCGTCAAACACAAAGTTGGGGCCGAAGTTGACGGAGCGCAGCGATTGGCCCAACACGACGATGACTTCGCGCCTTTTTCGGCGACGTCCAATCGGGGCGCTTTGCGAACTTTCGGCTCCAACTTAGTGCTTGACGAGTTTAGGGCCCCCAGTCAACCAAACTCAACCCTCTGACGTCACGGCACTGTGGTGGCGCTCTTGTCGCCACAGCCCATGCGCAGAAGCTTCACGGGAATCTGGTATCTGCACAAGCGCAGTGCGCACACCTGATGTGGGCAAACCTGGATTGTGTCACAAACGCTTTCTTGTCCTTTGTCTACGCCGCGTTCCTCTGAGCGGACTCGTTTGTAAGCAGCTTGTCGGCCAATGCCATAGCCTCCTCTATACTGACAAAGCCTGGCAGATCGCCACGAGGAGCGGCCGCCGAAATGGAAAAGGTGGAGCGGTAGACAACGGATGAAAGGAGAGCCACGTGACTGGCGCCCCGCTGCGGCGAGACGCGGAAATACACTGCTCCCGAGCGAACAAGTGGTGTTTCGGGTCCTCGCCGCTGCAAAAACTGTGCGCTGACGTCCAGGTTCTCCGAGAAATGATTGTTTGATGTCCTGTACTACCAGATCCTCGCGCTCCAAATCTGGGACCGGTCACTCTATTGCTCTGTCGTCGAACTGCTAGGTTTTGTGAGTATAGAGGCGGCTATGCCTATGCATGGCTTACACGTGACGCAATCCCGCCACGATGGCGATCACTCGTAATTGTTCTCGCCGAGAAAAACAAATTGGGTGCTGCCAATTATGTACGATGCAGAAGGCGCTCGCTCAGCAACGGTGCCCCCACAATGGCGGCACACGTGTCGAGAATGTATAGCCACCGGCGGCTTCTACATTCATTCGTCCTGTTTGCTGATTTCGTTCTGCAGCGTCCTCGTCAGCCAATTTCGACATCTCATTGGCTACGGAACGGTAATAAGCTGCCTGGGGATTAATCACACCCCGAGCTTTTTTTCTAAGCTGACATGGTCAGTCACAACTTAAGGAACTCGGGACGTGGCGGGTCATTGCACAGCGGCCCTGAAATTGCGGCATTGTCCGATGGGAACGCCGGAGAACCAATCACGGAATGCGCGAACATAACAGGCCCATTGTGTGTTAGCTTGGACATTTAGACAGTTTTACAATACGGAGACTTTGGGCAAACAGAAAGGTCGTGAGTTCGAATCTCCCCTAAATTCCTCATTTTTTTTCCTTAATGAATTACTTTATAAAGTGAAAGCATTTGAGACATCCGGTGACCTTTAATTCGCATTACATGTTTTTTAGTCACTTTCATTCCACGCGTGACATCACGTGACATCGCGCAAGGACATGTGGCTGAGACGTCATGATCCTATCGACCAATCAGGATTTTCGCGTCTCACCGACGCCGACTTTCGGCTCTTCGCGGTGGGCCATCCCGAGAGATGGCCCACCTAAAATCAAGAGCGGCTGAAAATAAGGAGCAAGCTAACTTTCAACGCGCAATAAAAAAAAAGTAATACTTTTTATTGTTGGTACCTCCTTGCCAAAGTTGTCAAACGAAGCAACGATGATTACCCTTCAAAGTCAGCAACGCTTGCTTATCTCCCGCCATAGCTCAACTCACGTCCCCCATTTCTGCCGAGGTCACCACTGACCGGAACACCGTACGATTACTAGATGTGGGCTACCCTTTCGGCATTTTGAAAGAAGATAGCGAATCGAGCCAAAAATAGGGGCGAGTTATCTTTCGGAGGCGGGGCATTTCTCGGGACATTAGAGGTAACTTTCTCGTTCTTCCGTTGAGCTAACATATATGCGCGTGTTTTATCCAGGCATTTGAAAAGCCAAAAGCATCGTTAAATCTTGTAAGAAGCACTTCGCGGAGTACATAATGCGCAAAACGTCTCGTTATCTTCACGGGACAACGGATGTGACGTTCTGAAAAAAAGGTATAGATTCGCTTCTGCCCCCTTCAGTGCATTCACTATTTATCGCGAGGAGATACGGGCTAGACCATACCTCGGCGAAGTCACTCACGAACTCGCTCACTCACACTCACTCACGCTCACCGCGTCATGGTGAAGGGCTGTGAATGACTTCGTGAACTCGGACCAAGTCGTGATGGGAAGGGGATGTGACTTCGTGAATGCGGAAGGAGTCGTGATGTGAATGGGCGTGACTCCGTGAACGCGAAAGAACCCGTGATGTGAAGGGGATGTGACTTCGTGAACGCGGAAGGAGTCGTGATGTGAACAGGCGTGACACCGTGAACTCGGAAGAAGCCGTGATGTGAAGTGGATGTGACTTCGTGAACTCGGAACGAGTCGTGATGCGAAGGGGAGTGAGACTTCATGAACTCGGAAGGAGCCGCGATGTGACGGGGAGTGACCTCGTGAACTCTGACGCACCCGTGATGCAGTGGTGAAGGACTTCGTGACTCTGGTGTATACGTGATGTGATGGTGAATGAATTCGTGAACTGAATTTGTGATGTGATGGGGACTGAGTTCGTGACTAGGAGTCAGGATTCAGGAGATGTTGGTATGGATTTGCTTGCGTGTGCGTACTCTTGGCGACTGATAGCCGACTTGACATTTGGTAGTGTCTGCAGCATGTTGGTGCCCTTACACGCACAAACATGCTGTGGCGGTTAGTATAGAGTGTAGACGGAGCAGAAACTTGGAAGGAACTTCTGTTAGAGACCAGAACGAGATTCGTAGGGGTGGTCTGGTAACGTTTGGGGGAGCAACTGCAGGGGGCGTTTGCTTTGGAGGACTTTGAGAGAGGATGTGACATTTTGCGTGTGCGACTGTGCGCGGCTTAAGAAATCGGAAATGGGGAGGGGACTGTCTATTGCAGACGAAGCGGCACCAGCGCTTCCCAGATGGGGATTGGGGGGGGAGGGGGGGGGGATGTTTGGACCGGCACAGACTCAGCGGCGACTCCAACGAGTTTGGCAGGCCTCCGCTCTTCTGCCCCGATACTGCGGGCGTGCGTACCCGCGTCGCGTAGTACACGTGCAGCTTAGCGAACGTTAGGGGGGCTTTGTCTGTGCGCGGCAGAAGTTTGAGCCTCCTGCATGGCCGTGGGGTTCCGTTTACGCGGCGCGGCTTGGCGGCTCCTCCTTTCGGTGTGTGTGTCCATGTGTGTTATTGTGTATGGGGGGCCGGGGAAGGTGTCGTTTTGCCACTGTGCTATTCTGCCACGGGAGGGTTTCTCTTCGCGTTGATTGCATCTGCGTGCGTCCGTGCGCCCATGTTTTTGTCTTTTGTAAGCGCGTGCGTGCGCGCACCCCTCAAGGAAACACAAATAAAACCGTCTTCCCGGAGCTTTTACGCGAGTACTGGCGTGACCCTAACCGAGTATACAATGTTTGTTTTCTCGCTCTCGCTTAATAATGCCTACAGATGTTCTGATGCTGGTAATATGCGGCATACGCTCGTTTTTATCCGTCCACACGAAAAAGCGTGCGCTGGATTTGATCTGTTTCGGCCGCTTCCGGATTTTTTCATACGCTATTTAGCATCTAAGATCTCGGGAAGGCTTGACTCTATTCTAGAAAAATCACGAAAGTTTACGGGCTTTATCCATATGCCAGAGAATTATGATAATTTTAAAAACGTGAGGAAGCAGCCGATTGGCATCACGGTTTGTCGCCCACGTTTCCTAACAAGCGCGCGGGCCTGTCCGTTGCAATAACAGGCGGAGAGAATTTTACGTGCTCTCAGGCGTTTAGGTGGGGGGCTTCGCTTGCTGTTGCCGATAATAGGTTTCATCACAGTCGTGCATATGCCTGAGTTCTTGAATTCTAGGAATACGAACAGACTTCTTCGATCTCCGTTGAACGTGAATATTGACTAAAGAGGTTTTTGTTTCTGTTTATTTGAGCAAAAGTCAGCTACTGGCACGATACTTGTCTGTAAAAGCCGGACCCCATAAAAAAATATGCGACGAACACGTGGCGAAACTCAATCCACTAAGCAGCCTAGCCTTACTCCGTGAACAGCTCTTCGAACGCGAAGGCGGAGTACGAGTGTTAAAAGATTCTTGATAAAATGACATAAATCTTTTCCAAGGGGGGAGGCAGATAGTCCGTCCCCATTTCTGAATTTATCTATTTTTTTATGCTAGCTAGTTTTGCATACGAACCATATCGGCCACATTTTGCTGGAGTGCTTTTCATTTGAAATCGAGACCACTCTTCTTACATAAGCGCTTAGACATTCGTCTCCTCGTTATTTTCCTGAGCAAGTGACTCATTCAAAGGTCTGCTGAGTTTTTTCAACAGCGTCGGAGCGATACGAATGGCTCTCACTTCGATCGGAAGTGAGAGCCCATCACACAGGACCACAAGCAAACCGCGATTGAGTTGTCATCACCGTCATCCTTCTGTTGCAAGCAGGCTACCAATGAAAAACAAGGTGCGCGGTCGAAGTCGAAGTCAAATTCGAAGTAAGTGTTTTACGACGTGCAAGTAGGGGTACCAACATGTGCCTTCCGCGCTTGCGAACGTTATCGTGACCCATTGAAAATAAGTAAATACGAAGAATATCACAACAATCAGCGGTAAACATAAAGGGCGCGCACAGAACGCGCGAAGACGAGACAGAAAAGCGCGCGCCGTCATTGGTCAAAACGAGGTGTAAATAGCGGTACATCAGAGCGTCTGAGGGGTAAACAAACACACGAGGTGCGCAAAGAGCTGAATAAGCCTGTTATTTTTTAAAAATGGAAAACTATTGAACCGGGCTTGCCGCGTTCCTTTAAACTTTTTTCATGCACGTCGCTGTGCTGTTCTGGGGCAGGTATTGTCGGTTGACTCAAAGAGCTTTTACTTTCCCACGCTCTTTAGAGCCTGGCATTGCACCTTTTTGTCAGATGAGCCGGCGATGTCCAGTTTTTCTGACAAGCTGTGTCCCCCGTCTAGAAGTGTGGACGAGCTGTTTACCCGTCCTCCCACCTTGCATTTCCCACCAGACCTTGTTTCAAAATGACCCTTCTTTTGAAACAAAAACAAAATTAAGAACCTGCCTTTATTCATCTCAAAGACTATGTTTGATGTTCGCTGAAGGCGTCCTCACTGGCTCTGTCTGCTTGAAGAAATCACCGGTTATCAAGGGGAGCTGAGGGAGCGAAGACGACCTCTGTTTCCCTTCCTTTCGAGGTTAGTTAGCTTGCTTCTCCTTGCTAACGTCGTCTTTAATTTCACTAGAAAAACGATAAACGGTAGGGAGTTCTTGTAGACGTTTTTTGTGCTCGGTAACGATACCCAATAACGATACTATGCATGCACAAAAACGACAGAGGAGTATCGGGTATCCTTACAGGAATTATTGGAACAACACACAAAACTCCCTAGTTTCTTAGACGTGTAAAGGAAGTATAAGCACTTACTTAATTCGTCCCCAACACGCTCGTTTGTGATTAGTGCTTTTGTGTTTCAAGCTTGGGGTAAGCTTTTGTGTTTCAAGCTTGAGGCAACCTGTAGGTACAAAGTTTGACCTTGCCAAGTGTAGGGAAATGTTCGCTTTTCGGGTTTTTCCTTACGTCCTTTGTCGACTCGTTGTGACCTGTTCTTTTTTGTTACGGGTTACGTGTGGAGTCTGTCGGTTTTGGTTTTAAGGAGCCTTTTGGCTTTTGTATTGAGGAGCATCTCTGTTACGCCCGACGCGCCACCACCGCGCCGTGACGTAACAGAGATGAGTTCATGTATAGGCGAATATGTCGCCGAAATTATGTTCTGGCTATACACGAACCAACAAACTCATCTCTGTTACGTCACGGCGCGATGGTCGCGCGTCGGGCGCACTTCCGGTCTGGGGCTGAAGGCGGAAGTCCCTATAAGAGACGTGTATTCTAGGGTTGTATTAAAAAAAACCTGACAAAAACTTGCCTTCTCGTCAAAACGCCGCGACTGGGGCTGCACCAAAAGAGTCGAGAAAGGTTTGAAGATCAGTTTTCATGTGCTCGGTTCGTCCGAGAACGTGGATATGTGCCGTGAAAATGGAAAACCAGTCGCCGTCGGACACGATTGCTTGGGCGGGAAGCAGTTTGGGTTAAATTCACGATACTTGTTGTCATCAGATTTATTTGTTTTGTTCCGTCATGAAAGCGGGAATACCGCCAAGTTGTTGGGACCGCCTGCATGCGGACGTTCAGTGCGTCTTCAAGATCGAACGGCCGCCTGATCGCTCGAACTGTCGTCTGCTCTTTCAAACGCTTCTGCTCGTCGTCTGCTCTTTTAGACGACACCGGTCCGTGGACCAAATGTTGGCCCGGTACTTGCGATAAGAAGTGAGTGCAGGCCTCAAAATACTTAAGTTTGAAAATTGGTAAGCAGGCTCGATGTAAACAGTGGATACAAGGAGATGGTGATCGTCGTTACCAGTGACCATCAACGGCTTGTTATGCCTCATTCACTTGGTCCGATTCTGCTTGCGATTTTCAGTATCGATGTTGAACATCTCAGCTACGGTTCACGCTGTTGTAACCCGAGCGACGTCATGACTGAAAATTGCGACCGAAATTTCATCATGCGAATCAGGCTTTAGCGTACCCTCTGCGGCGTCCACGCGGAATGAATCGCCGCATGTCACATTATTCACGCGAAGTTTTGTGGTATAGCGAGCCTCAGTAATTTCGCCGAGGCTGCTCAAGTAGTCAGGCATTGCCCAGGAAGACGTAGAATCAACAATTCCAACGCAGAAACCTGCGTTGGACTCACACCACCGCCGACAACAACGCAATTCAATGGTTTGTTTATCGGCGACGCGGCGAGCTTCTTGCCCACACCCCATCGCGCATGCGCGGCGCCGGTGGCGTCGGCTAGGAGCGCTCCAGTTTGTTTGTAAACATGAGTTGGTGTATAAAATATAGTGGAAAAATGATGTGAAATCAGGTGCCACTGAGCACCACGTTTTACATGCTCACGTCACGTCATGTGAGTATAACGTTAGGAAAATCATTTTTAAAGGGGCGATGCAACGATTTTTGTATTTTGCGCAAATACCGCTTAGGACGGATCCCTGACGTTAATGACCTGTAAATTACCCGTTCGTTTTTCACCACACGCAATCGAAGTGGTAGAAAAAAATAAAGAAAAACGAGCAAAGTTCACCCCTCAACTCGCAGCCAGAATAAGCGGCCACGTGATCTGGAGCCGATTATATGCCGCCAGTGTTGATCATAGCCACGCGCTGGGGTTGGCAAGGCACAGGACACGCGCTGCGTTCCAGACATTGTTATGGTTCGGCTGTTTTCGTCATTGCAGCGCTTGGACACCGGACATACCCGAATGCTTCTCGAGCTATCGATTATCACGAGCCCAAATCGAGTGTCCACGCCATGCTCGGGTCCAATCTATGAGCCGCATTCACATATCGTCACTGGGCGGTACTGCTACCGCCCAGCTACGTTACCAGGTTTTGCGAAGGAGAGATTGAATGAAAACGCTCGGTTTTGTCCTCGAAATTACAGCGCAACAAAGGAGTTTCTTGGCCAGTGGTGTTGCGGGTGAGTATCCTTGAGAACCACTAGTGCCAGTAAGCTCGTGTAAAGTGAAAAACATTCCAATTGAATATCGTTGCACCGCCCCTTTAAGTCTAGATACTTTAGACCTTGTCATTCGCAGTTTTCTCCGTTGGTAGCAGCCGCCTGCATTACTGGTGTTCTCGCGGAAAGTGGCGCACTAGCTCCCAATCAATTGCACAGCGCGTGCCATCCTGACTGAAAGCAATGTCAAGGGGTGAAACTAGAAGACCCTGTCCTCTAATAAAACGCTTCGCAGAGATTCTCGCTTCAAGAACTTGCGTCCCATCAAGTTTCCGAGTCTATTATATTCGCGAACATCGCCCCGTCAGACTTTAGCAAATGATTGACTCTTTGTCCAACAGATGTTTAGTCGAACTGTGGTACAGTTTGAAGGTAGGCCAGTCGGTGCTGACACGTGTGACGTCACTGCTCCTCGCGCATACGCAGCACGGCTCGCCAGAAGCCACGCGATACTGCTCAACCTCGGCCAGTGTAGGCTACGCTACAAAATAAACTCCTAAAAACACGCTCCGATTCTATTCAAACATGAACTCCGAAAACACAGTACGCTACCTATAATACGAGTCTATGCGCAGCCAAACCCCGGCGTAAAACAACGAGCGCGAGGCGCGCGTGAGTCGCGCGCCTCGCCTCGGTTCAAAGCTGAGAAAAGTGGAGTCGAGTGCCATCATTAGTTATCTCGACTGCATTTCGCTCAAAGTAGGTTGAGCGACACGAACACGCTCGGAAGTAAACATATTTCTTTGAGGTGAATGATCCAATGAGTGGTTTAATTAATGATGAGGTGTACTCTGACCAACGAGTTCGAATAAAACTCAGATTTCATTGCTTCGGCAAGCTGCAAACCTCTTAAAGAGGCGACCTCTTTAACAGGTTTTTCAGGCGAGGCACTTACTTTTTTTATTCATTTGTTTAACTCACATACCCTCAGGGCCATCAGCATTACAGAGGTGAGCGGGAGTTAGAAGAGAACAGAACAAAGCTGTACACTTTGGAGCTCAGTCTGAGCTGTATAGATTATTTACGGCAATTTTTAAACATATAGTAAGTGGCAATTGTGGCAACAGATGTGGGAAGGTAGTTCCAGTCCACTGAAATTTTTGGGAATGGATGACTCTTGTTTTGGAATGTCTACTTTATATATATATATGATGAAATCCGTGACAAAATATTAGACGGGTGATTCAGCGGTCGGCTGTGAAGTACTGCGTTATTATGGTATCTCTTATGAAAGTGACATCAACGCGCTATTTTACGACGTAAAGTGAGGTAGGCAACGATAGGCTGGTTGCCGTGGATCATAATTATTAAGATAAAATACACAGAACAATTTTGTACTGATCGAACGACGGTTTAGCGAGCGAAACCGGGCCCACGACGTTTCATCGCATGCCACTTTAGCGAATGGCGGCGTTCATTTGACCGAATAGATAAAATGAAGACCGCCGCTGTCCTGTTTTCGAGCTTGCCGAACCTTTGGCGATGGACGCTCGAACTTGAGTTCATATTATTTTCCCCAAACTATAGCGAAGCATCCCTTGCTATCGTTCTGAACAGACCGCCTGGCGCGGTCTGTTTGGATGCCCAGTTTGCCGCCCCTACAAATGCCTAAACGTCGACTCGCGTATGTGATCTCTATTCGCTAAACTCTAATGCGCTAAAACGTCTTCGTTCATATAATATGGACTCGTATTAATGTTTGTAAGATGTTTCACAAAAATCGTGCACGCAGGTTCGTGTCTGTATCTCCTTTTTGCCCCCTCGGCAAGCGGTCGTTGGCAAAAATATAAGCGCCTTCTCTTTTTTTCGTAGAAAAAACCGTGCGCAACAAAAAGTAAAAAAAAAAAAAAAAGAAACAAAAAGAGGACAGGTTAGAAGGCTTTGAGGTGGGGTCCCCTCCACAATCACAACGCCGACAACCAGGCGAAGTCTAGGGAGCCTTCATGTGCGCTTTGCTAGAGTGATACCACCCTTTGTAATACCGCTCGCCCACAAACCAGCAGCCATTTTGGTTCTCGGCATCCGTGGGGCTAATAACTCTCCCGGAAACAAGCACCTTATCTCACAAGTTCGGAGCAGGGATGTCAAGAAGCCGCTCGCTCTCCACAGCATGCGCGCTCGATGAAGAAAGCGCGAAACAAAACGAAAATAAAAGAAACGGGACAACAAAACTAAAACCAGAGGGAACAAGCTAAACAAAGAAAATGACAAGTGCAGGGTGCGTCGCCAGGCCCAGCCCAATACCCCCCCCCCCCCCCCCCCCACACACACACACACACACACACACACACTGACACACACATCTGGAGCCGTCAGCGCCGCTGCGAAAGAACTTCGAGGATGGCTGAGAGCCGGAGGCAGTGGCGGTGGCCGCGGCTGCAGGGGCCGACGCCGCTTTCCGTGACCTCGGTGACTCGGTGAATGGCTGTGACTCGGTGAATGACTGTGACTCGGTGAAGGGCCGTGAAGTCGAATCGGTCGAACGACTTCATGAACGGGATCAGTTCACGGACGTGAGGGGGACGACTTGCTGAACTCGATGAGCTCGTGATGGGACGGTGAGCGACTTCGTGAATTCAGAGTTGGCGGTGATGGGATGGGGAATGCTTCATGAACTCTGTCGGATTCGTGATGTGACGGTGAGCGACTTTGTGAATTCAGAGCTGGTGGTGATGGGATGGGGAATGCTTCATGAACTCTATAGGATTCGTGATGTGACGGTGAAGTACTTCGTGAACTTGACGGATTCGTGAAGTGACGGTGAATGACTTTGTGAGTTCAGAGATTGAGGTGACTTGATGGGGATGAGTTTGTTGTCCGGTTGAACTCGGTGATGTGAATGGCCGTGACTTTTGGACGTCGGTGTACTTTGTGATGTGAAGGGCCGTGAGTATTAGACATCGGTGTACTCTGTGATGTGAAGGGCTGTGACGTTTGGACGTCGGTGTACTTTGTGATGTGAAAGGCCGTGACTTTTAGACGTCGGTGTACTCTGTGATGTGAAAGGCTGTGACTTTTGGACGTCGATGTACTTTGTGATGTGAAGGGCTGTGACTTTTGGATGTTGCTGTAATTAGTGATGTGTTGGTGAGTGAGTGGGTTCGGAAATGCCGACCTATGGGCTAGACAGTGACTGGCTGCCCTCTCGCCTCACTTTTGTTAGAGTATACACTGAGGATGTCACTTGTATAGGCGACGAAACGTCCGTCGTTTTGGTAGTTCGAGGGATACGTTGAAGGGTAACCCGCCGAGAACAAGCTGTACTCCCTCCCTATTACCAACGTTCTTAGACGCTTCAAGAACGCTGCATGTTACAACACTTGACGTCACGTTTTTCAGTACGTGTTGCCGCAAGATTATCTCAATCCTCTCAAACCAATTGTCAAAATTCAATAACTTCGCGAGAAAAAAAATATTACTGTGACTTGTAATTTGGATGACATGTTCAGATCCCTCAACGAGCTGGCCCACAAAAGCAGAATGTTGCTTCTGTGGGCCAGCTCTTTATCTTGTATGACTTGATCTGAAAATAAAAATTGAATTGAATTGAATTGATGTGACTAACACTGTGCTGAACCAGTTAAAACGGAGGTTCGGGCGAGTTGGTTCTTCATGACTGACAAGGAAACAGCGCATTCTCAAAACAAGCACTCTAAAGCTTTCATGCACACAAAGCAGCGCTGTGTAAGTGGCTCTTTCTTTTGTGTGCATGAAAGCTTTAGAGTGCCTGTTTTGAGGGTGCGCTGTTTCCTGGTCAGTGCTGAACCCATTTTGAGGCGAATCAGTGACAATCGAAGTTTTGCCGCAAGAAACGCTTAATTATTCGAAGTAAGCTTTTTTTCTTTTTATCGTGAGCCTCGTATTGAATTAAAGCGATGCCTGGATAGCGCCTTATGCGCCTCCAAGCCCAGCAGGCGCCAACGTTGTTTTCATCAGTCTCGGTGGCCGCCTCAGCAAAGGCAGACAAGTGGCTACATGAGGGAAAAGCCATAAGGTGATATCCGCATACCCGACGGGCGTTTTGTTCGTCTGCGTGCTAAGCGGAGACCATCAAAGGGTTGCGGCGTCATCAGCGACCATCTCGGCAACTTCCCGGTCGTGCGAAAGGAGTCGCGCGTCCGCGAGAAATGCTCTTTCCAGAGAAGTGTGGTCACACGCCCCTCCCCGCCTCGTCGCCCAGGTGAATCGGCGGCAATGTCGTCAAGATGTCGTCAGGATATCGTCAAGATGGAGTCAAGATGACGTTCTAGTACAAAGCAGGCAAGCTGCAAAACATTGGCTCTCTTTCTCCCCACGCAAACACTCATTTAAAAAAAAATAAAAAAAGAGAAAAATTTTAAAACATAAATAAATGTAATCTGCGTAACTTTTTATCGGTACTGGTATTGCGTTCCCTCTATTCTGAGGTAACGTGAATCGGTAACGCGTTTCTTGTTATTTGCAAGTAACTTGGTTCTTTTGTTTTTCTTTTCGGTAAAGTTGCAACACTGCTCTATAGTTACAACGAGCTCCGGGCGAGCTCCCTTACACAAATTATCAGTGAGTTTCAATTCAATTTTTTATGTAGTCTATAAGAATTCATTCGAAACTCAATTGAAACTCATTGATTCTTTTCGTAAGGCAGCCGCAAAGACGTCGACCACGACGATGTTCGCGTCGCCTCGCGGACTTCATTGCACGGTTCCCTGGACACCTCGGCGACATGAAAGCACGTCGTCGTCGTCAACTCACCGATGGCACCTCGCCAAGTGGCCCCCGTCGTCGCGTTCCTCGACGACGCCGGAAACGAAGGGGCGGCGTCGACGTCGGGGCCGACCTGGTGGAGCGTGAGCAGGTGCGGGGACCGCGAGCCGTCCTTGTCCCGGACACCGTCCCCCCTGCGCACGGGTTCGATGGTGAGCAGCCCCTGCGTCGCCGTCTGGATGTAGCCCGTCTGCACAGGGAACAACGGGGACGAGGCAATGAGCATCCAGAGTTGTCGATGAACGGTCAGACAGACTGGGGCCTATCTCAAATACCCTACTCAAAATACCGTATTTAATACGGTGTCTTCCAAATACATTTGATCGGACATTTTCGCTACAGTATCTTATTCACACGCATCACTATCCTGTACTCTATCTCAAATACTCTTTTTTAACGAAAACAATCTCAAGAGAACGGAACCAGTCACCTATAGCTGCGTTTGGAGATATGCGTTTGTCCGTTGTCCCTCTTGTTCCCTTTCTCTAGGGATTATTTTCGACATTCTTGTTCAGCTCGCTCGCACCTTTGGATTAATTGCATCATCATACATCTTTTCGGTGTTTGGAAAAAATTGTATCGCTGAAATATTTGACGGAAAGAGGGATCGGTTGAGCCGAGCGGAAACTTGGAGCAGATACGACCGAACACAGAACACAATACGATTAAAAGATGCAGGTGACACGACCAACTTTTTGTGACATTCTGAGGGATAAAACGTTTTCGAGGAAATGTCAAAATCCTAATTGATTTGCATTCTATGATACCGCGGCAATTACAGCCCTCGGAAACGATTTTTTGTCAACAAATGCAAAAATTGTCAATTTTGTAAATGTGACCCATCCATATGATTAAAATAAAATAAAAAAGTGTAGCTTTGTGGGATAAAAACTATACGAGTACAAACGTTTAACTACTGTTTTTGGGTATTTTATGAATGTCATCTACTCAGGCAGCGCGCCGACACTGGGCCAGCGCCGGGGGAATATTGCTCACAATATTGGCCCAGTTTCATGTTTGTACCACTGCCCAGTATTGGGCCAATATCGGTTACCGGTCGTTCTAAAAACGGGCCAGAATCGGCGATATTATTCGAGTTCTGGGCAGAGATGGGCGAATATCGGTTAACATGGCCGCGGCCGCTGCGGTGTCAGCGGACTTAATTGGACCAAGCCAACGTTACTAAAACCGATCAGTTGAGAAACTACCATAGAGCCTGCTCTGAAAAAGTGGCACCAATCCGTACTCGAGAACCGAGCTAATAGCGATCGCAACGCCGCCATTTCTCCCGCATCGGCCACTCGAGGAACTGCACGCGACTTCTATTTTGGCTTTAATCCGCCATTTTGGCTCCGAAACGATGGAAGGGGCTTCAAGGGTGCCACCCCCGACTCCCAAGCGGACGCGCCGCGGTTTACTGTTGAAGTTAGGATGCTCCTAGGTTCGGACGTGCTACCTGAAAACACCTCTGAGACATGGTTCTGCCGCAAACCTTGTAACTTAAAGGGGCGATGCAACGAGTTTTGTATTTCACGGAAATAGCGCTTAGAGCGGATCCCTGACGTTAATGGCCTGTGAAATACCCATTCGTTTTTTACCACACGCAATCGAAGGCGCGGAAAAAAATTAAGAAAAACAACCAGAGTTCACCCCCTCAACTTGCAGCCAGAACAAGCGGCCACGTGATCTGGAGCCGATTCTATGCCGTCAATAGACCTTTCCAGCGGCAGTCTCGAACGAAGCGATTTACAGCGCGTGTCCCTGGTTTTGAGAGTGTACGTCAGTGTTGCCCGACTGCGCTGAGCTGTGGAGTTTCGCGTCAGTAGGCTGTGGCAGCCTGCGTTGGCGCCATTCCGGACGCTGGTGGCGGCTGAATTGCCGCGTTTTCTTTTTTATCTTGCGTACCGTGGCGAGCATAATTTATAGAGGTCTTTAAGAAAGCAGTGCTTTATTTTTGGGAACAAAAACAAAGAAATGAAAGCTGTTTTGGTGAGTCCGTGCGCGAAAGAACAAATGCAACTGGAATGTTTGTTTCATTTTGTGCTCATTCTTTTACGGCACCGTACACTCAGCCGTGCCAATCTATAAAGGTCAAAATATTTGACCACACAGGATATCCGAACTGCATGGATATTCTCCGTCCACAACATGAAATTCAAGGAGTCTCATCAATCGAACCAAAAATATATTGTACGTACCCCTCGGTGCCACGTTATCCGAACAGGATTTGAGAAAGGTGTCAAATAACCGCATATCCGATATATAGTGTCGACGGTGGCGACGATAGTCACTTCACGACCATCGGACGGAATCCGGCGTGTTTTGGGGAACATGTAGAAGAGAGCAGCTTTTTTGCACAGCTTCGAAGCAAATGAACGAACGTGCTTATTCCGTCGCCACACCCCGGACCCGACCCTATCAGCTATTTTTCGCGAAGACCCGGAACACAGCCTGGAAGGCTTTTTGGAGATTATCTCGACGGAAATAATCCTCCAAGCGCGTCAAACTGCCTGCGTCGCGGGCTGCTTGACGTTCGCTCTCTTCGTTCGCTTTCTGCGAAGGCCGAGCGGGCTACGAGCCCTGGTATTCCCTGGTTCTCACAGTGGAAGCTAACATACAAAGGGTAAGCATCTTAAACAGACGAATAAAATGAAAACTTCCAAGAAAAGCCGCCAAACTCCGAATGCAAAATGCAGGTGGGGAGTCACGCTGACCGGGTTTCCACAGCTCAGGCGGGTGGCAAAAATTTCTGGCTGATAGGGGTCGCTCGATTCGCAAAATGGCGGCGGCCAGAGCGGTCTTTTTGCAAAGGTCTATATTGATCATAGCCATGCGCTGGGTTTGGCAAGGCACAGGACACGCGCTTGGTTGCAGACATTGTTAGGGTTCGGCTGTTGTCGTCATTGCAGCGATTGGACACAGGACACTACCCGAATGCTTCTCGAGCTATCAGTTATCACGAGCCCGAATTAGGTGCCGACGCAATGCTCGGGTCTAATCTATGAGCCGAAATCAAATATCGTCACTGGGCGGTACTGCTACCGCCCAGCTACGTCATCAGGTTTTGCGAAGGAGAAATTGAATGAAAACGCTCGGTTTTGTCCTCAAAATTACAGTGCAACAAAGGAATTTCTTGATCTGTGGCGTTGCGTGTGAGTACCCTTGAGCCCCACTAGTGCCAGTAAGGTCGTGTAAAGTGAAAAAACATTCTAATTGAATATCGTTGCACCGCCCCTTTAAAGATTTTAGACAACATCACGCGTCCCCCGTTTTGTACTAATCTCCAATAAAAGTTACTACGCAAAAGTTACTTCCGTTTGTTTGTACGGAAAAACCCAGTTCGAGCCGTTGATTGCCCGGCGCGCCCTCGGCGCGGCCCGCGGCAACGGGGGCGGCCGCCGCGATTTAGTATTAATTGACCGGTTCAGTATCGTTTTAGAAACGGTGAAGAATCCCTAATACCGGCCGATATAGCCGGTTCAGACCCGACAAATTACCGGAAAACGGCGCTGGATACGGTATATCAGCGTGGCGTTGGCCGACCCAAGTGATGTTCCGTCGACATTGGCCACATCACAGTAATACTGGCCCGATCTTTACAATCCAGCGCCAATATTGGCAGTATCAGAATAACATTGGCCCGATTTATCCGATCCGACGCCAATATTGGCGCAATACTGAGTGCTGCCTGGGTAATACATTCCTGGGGAAACATTGCGATGTCTGTTGTTCAGTTGAAATTCTCATTTTACTGCAAGCGCCGAGAAGCTAATGTCCCGGAAATTTAGGGATAGACACAAAAAATGCCACCAAATAGAAGAAAATAAGGAGAGTATACCAAAAGAAGACGGAAGTGTTCTTTTTATTTTATTCTTTTTTTTTTTTTTATCTTCGGCCCCGTTTACGGAATTACAGAATGAGTAACCATTTTCGAAAGTAATCGAATCGCATTTCACAACATTTGTATCCCATTCTAAATTTTTGGCGGTGAAAGTAACTCGAGTAGAGCTCTAAACACATTCCGAAACGGGTACTCAGTAACTCGTCTTAATTATACCCTCTCGTCGAGTGTCTTGTCCAACACCGCGCTCAGAACGCTGCCTCGCAAAGAGGAGGACTCTCGCAGGATCAAATCACGCAAAACGCGGCCGAGATCCTCTGGAGCCCCAAATCAAGCAGCCCCCAAAGTTCACCGTCACGGAAGCCCATCCCCATCGTGGGCTTGCACCAAACAAACCAATCACACGCATCAAAAACGCCGTGATCCCGCGCTTTTTTTTCTTTTTTCTGCACGTTTTTAGCAGATCCCCAACGAAAACAAGCGTTGGGACGATCTGCGTTTGCCTCTGGTTGATTGGCTCAATCGCGGATCGTAGCGACGGCTGCGGTATGTGGATCGCAAGTTCGTCTGCTTCTTTTGCAGGGGTTGTAGTGACGTCAGAAAAACGCCGAGCTCTGATTGGCTCTGATTGAAGGATAGTGGGTAGACCTCAAAGCAAGCTGCCTCTAGCTCTGCTCACTACCCTTCAATCAGATCCAATCAGAGCTAGGCGTTGTTCTGACGTCACTACAACCCCCGCAAAAGAAGCAGACGACTTGCTCTCTGCATAGGACTCCAAGTGAAACGGTGTTGGGCCGCGTGGGAGGGAGAGGAGGATGAGAGGAGAGAGCGCGGTTACGTCGGAACACCGAGCTCTGGTTGGAGTGATTAGTGGGTGGAGACGCTAAGCTAGAGCTGCCTTTGGCTCTATACTTCATCTTCGAACGCCGAACAACGGTGTCACTGGCGTTCGAAAGCGTTCGAAGAGTGAATAGATACAAAGGCGGCTAGCTTTCGCCGCGCGCTCTCGTCCCCTCCTCTCCCTCCGTTTCGTCCCGTATAATTGAAAGCAGAAGTCGTTCGCGTCCCCTTCTTCGTGTCCGTCTCTGTCGGCGTTTACGAGTTTCCTGGAAACCAAACAAAGAACACGCGACTCTCCGTTGTCAGGAGCATTGGTGTCTGTACGTTAATGGCAGAAAGCTTATCGATGACGGCGGTTCGCCCTCGTAAAGTACGCGACTGAAACGGACATTGGCAAGGAGCGTCAGATTAGCGCTACCATTGAGATGGCCGAGTCTCAACTCTGGAGTTATGGTGGCTAGCAGGCACGTAGCCAGGATTTTGGTTCGGAAGGGACGACAAAATGTCCCTTCCGAACCCATGACAAATTGTTGTATGAGGGGGAGGGGGGAGAGAAGGTATCATGAAATGGTAAGATTTCGGGAGGGGGGGGGGGGGGGCGGGGTCCATGGGCGCCCCTTCCCCCCTGGTTACGTACCTAGTGGCTAGGGTATATATAACGCGTCGTCATTGAAGGCAGTCCCCGCACAACACGAAAGCAGCCGAGACTCGTTTATAGGTCGCGCTGGAGGCAAGTAAAACTGGTATCAAACTGGCAGGATGAGATTTTGCCGTGAAGCTTAGCGTCGTCGTGAGCTCGACCTTATAAGGAAACATATACCGCCTGTCAAAACCTTAAAAAATGCTTTTTATGTTTTTGAATTATTTTGAGCCAAGTAGATTTTTACCCGCTAATACACGCACATCCAAGCAACACACAAGTTTAACATACCAAGAGAAAAAGCGAGAGAAAAATATATATATTGGAAGGTTGAAGAGATTACCCGGCGGGGATTGGCATGGGGTCTACTTTACACTCGAAGAAAAGGAGGGGATGTAAAGATTATAGGAAAATAGATGGAGATATTTATGATCTTAATTCCGCCAGTTGTTCGTTTTTCATTAAAATGTATACGCCCTAAGACATTTTTTTTTACAACGGAGCTGTTAAGGGCTAGTTTCCGCAGGATCGTGTCCGGTACCAAACAAATGTCGACACAAAACTCTGGTGGCCGCCGTCGCTCATAGATGGCGGTAGCTGTCCAGAGTGTTGTGTTTGCCGGTTATCTGCTTGCCGCCGTCGCTCATAGATGGCGCAACCTTTCCAGCCTTTCCACTCTGGCTTGCCGACTTGCGGCCGGCCATTACTTCCCACCATGGTACCAGCTTGGCTGGTCTTCCTTCTTCACCAGAATAGAAAAGGCTAAACGTTTTTTTTGGGAGGGGAAAGCAAGTTACTGAGGTTTTTTATTTGGCCCTTTTTGATGCTGAACAGGTGAGTCTGGAGTAAGTGTTTATTGATTGCGAAGACGGAGTGCACTTCTCAGTTCGTATCGTTGACTCCTGTGTAGACTACACCGGCATAAAGCGTGCTTCCACGACGGCAACGCTCTCACAGAGAGGACAGTCCAGCTGGCCGATGAGAATCAGATACTAGTAGGGGACTTTTAGTAGATCGTTCCGACGGCTCCGATAACAATACCTGATACACCGCCGACGCCTTTGCATCGTACCGTTATCGCGGGTATCCTTATCGGAGGTATCAGAACAACCTACTAAAACTCGAATTCACCTCAACAACCGTAGTAAAAAAAAAAAAAAAAAACGTTTTTCTTGAGACACGAGTAATTCCTCCCTTATTGTCTCAAATTAAGGTCTACTTAGGTGCACCTTACATTAGCTTTAAGTCACTTTATCCAGACGTACACGTTTCAAACGCGAAAAGCATCGCTTCTTCCTTCAACGACTATATCTCGTAAGAACCACCTCGCCTCAGCGCAGGAAGAATGCGCAAAACTTCACTACAACGAGTACGGAGGCGACGTCGTGAGTAAGTGCAGTTCCACCGGAGCACGTCTGATCAGATCCAGCGTGTACCCTCACCCTATGGTGGGCCCGAGTTCCTTTAGGGGAGTCCCGTCAGAAGGAGACACGTCCTTGTTCGCCGAGGCCCGCGTGGTGACGAGACAGAGACGTCTCGCGTCCTCCCTGGGCGGCGCCCCTGCACCCCGTGGGGTACGAGGCGACGACGGGGCGGCACTGTAAACGGCCGCGGGATTTATTTGGAACGGCCCAGTGGCTGCGCCGCGAACAAGGCGGCCGAGGGACAAATATAGGGGGCCCCGCGGCCTACGCCGATGCACCACGCACGCGGCCCGAGGGCACACACGGCCCGGAGGCCTTCGAGGCGACACTCTCCCCTTACATCGTTCTTTTGACCAACATCTCATGGAGTCAGAGTCACACCGCTCGGACATCGTAGAGAAGACCCGGTGGCCTCCACAGACACAGTGACAGAACTATCTGCTGAGAGAGCTATCTGCGGACAGAACTATCTGCGGACAGAACTATCTGCGGACAGAACTATCTTTGGACAGAACTATCTGCGGACAAAAGTATCTGCGGACAGAACTATCTGCGGACAAAAGTATCTGCGGACAAAAGTATCTGCGGAGAAAACTGTCTGCGGACACAACTATTTGCGGACAGAAGTACCTGCGGACGGAAGTATCTGCGGACAAAAGTAAAGTATCTGCGGACAGAAGTATCTGCGGACAGAGTAAAGTATCTGCGGACGGAAGTATCTGCGGACAAAAGTAAAGTATCTGCGGACAGAGTAAAGTATCTGCGGACAGAGTAAAGTATCTGCGGACAGAGTAAAGTATCTGCGGACAGAAGTATCTGCGGACAGAAGTATCTGCGGACTGAAGTATCTGCGGACAGAAGTATCTGCGGACAGAAGTAACTGCGGACAGAAGTAACTGCGGACAGAAGTAACTGCGGACAGAAGTAACCGCGGACAGAAGTAACTGCGGACAGAAGTAACTGCGGACAGAAGTAACTGCGGACAGAAGTATCTGCGGACAGAAGTATCTGCGGACAGAAGTATCTGCGGACTGAAGTATCTGCGGACAGAAGTATCTGCGAACATTGAATGGTGTGCTTGGAGCATGATCTGCGAACAGCCTTTTGTATGAGCAGCGTAATCGCAACTTTAGATATTAAAAAAAAAAGTCGTGGTAATGATGGGTTTTTGCCGTCACCCGCAGAAGCCCAGCACAAGGTACCCAATTGGACGAGCGAGTGCTGCCGTCAGGACTCGGCTAGGACTCGTGTGCAACGAGTGAGGACGCCACTCTTGGCAGAACACTGACGCTGCACTTTTATCTCATTCGCGTTTTTGCACTAGCTTCCACTAGGTTACGTAATATAAAATCTAGCGCTACGCAGCCTCGCTAGTTAGGCGATGTGGTCGGACCAGGTTTAACTCGATTCCCAGAAGGTTTTCTTATTTTTTCTTTTTTTAAAGAGAACAAACTTTGATTGCGATTGTTCTTCCACCGAACGAGTTTTGATTGGCTGAACGGACCAATCAGTAGGGTTAAAACGTGAACATGTTTAATGCCAAAATTGATTAACCATAGCGTCGCAAGAAAAAAAAAGAAGAGTGTTACTGGCAAACAAGTCCGCGATTTAAATGTCATTAGAGCTAAAGGCAACAAATATTAAAGCAATCGCGGTAATCCCTGTGACCCACGGCGGTGTCTTCTAATTGTAAGCAATGGATATCTCTCTCTCTCTTCCTTTCTCTCTCTCTCTCTCTCTTTCTTTCTTTCTCTATCTTTTTGTTTACTCCTGCTAAATGTTACATACCTGCACAGCACACATTAATTACAATTATAAATAATTCGCGATGGGCAGAGATATCCCACGCTGAATCCATTAAGTTATCATGTCGGTCAAATCAGTTCAATGCGGTATGTTACCATGTGCATCGTAATCAGGATAAGTTATTTATGTTTCTGTCGAAACTCCGAGGAGGTGGGAGCGGTAGAACCACTCTGCAGAATCCATACTCGCGAGCTCCACAAATTTTCTCAAAGCTCGTTCGCTTTATCCCCGGCAGATGGCACAACTCAACGCCCAACCGGCAGTCGAAGTTACGACACACGCTTCCAGATAGCGCTCGCATGAAGCACTCATTCGTTTCGGTTTCGGTTTGATAGCACACACAATCGCGCCTTTTGATCCCGCGCCGGGAACTATAGCTTCCAAAAGGCGGTGATGAAATCGGCGATCAGAAGATCGGCGATATCCCGCCATGATCACACACATACGCCGCCGAGGACGGCGAACCGTTCGTTTTTACAAGCAGTTATTACAACACTTCTTTTAAATCGCGTCACGCGGGGCCTCGTTAAATGAAACTTTTATTATTTTCTCCCTTTCCGCCTCCTGTTTCTTCGATCGAAACGTAAACAGGGCTTCCCCGTAAAACTTGCCAAAGAGGAGATTCGAAAATACGACTCGTAAACCGTCTTTAATTCGCGCGGGGCTTTTCTTTCTTTTCTCTTTTTCCAACACCTTCGAAGCTTTGCCCTTTTTTTAACGACGTATTCCTCTCTGCAGCACGTCGTACCGAAATAAAAAAGTTTAACGACCTCCTGGCATCACCGCCCGCCAACTGGCGTTCAGCGAACAAGGTCCACCATTACTCGTACCAAGACCCCATCGACGCCTTCACCGCCCAAAGTTGACCGCGGCCGACGCTAGGGGGCTTCCCGGGACGAATCCAGCGGTCGGGAGGGAACCACGTGACCACCGGCGCCGCTCTCAAGCGCGGGGTCACGAGTTTCCGATCACGGCGTCTGATTGGCTGGGACGATTCTTTCGGCTTCGCCGTGCTTCGTCAAGGGGGAGGGCGAAACGCGGTTTGCAAGATGCACTCCGCTTCCGACACGCGGTGCGGAATGGGCTGCCAACGTTCGGGACGAGCGGCAAGGTAAGAAGAAACGGAAACGGCGACCGTAAAAATCCAACGGTATGTAGTGTACGGTCGTTGTGCCGCCGACGGGAAGCGACGGGTTTCCGTGCCGAACGTCCGCGCAATTATCGAGTCGGTAAAAGGAGATTAGCCACTAACGCGTTTCCTGAATAGCGCGTGCGTGTGCATTTTTTGTTTGTTCTCGGCTAAGTTATACGGGTGATTAAAAAAAAGTATGTACGGCTTTTTTTTTTCTTTTTTTTTTTTTCTCATTCGTAAAAGTAGATTGCGCGTCGCCGAACACTTGTCTCTCAGGCCAAATGTAACGATGTAGTCTGTTACATGTCGAGTATAGGACAAACTCCTTCCACAAAGCTCTCCGTTCGCCATGATTGGTGGTTCTCTCCACTCCCCTCCTCTCCAGCGTTCGCTCCGAAGTAAGCGGAAAGTGTGGAGAGTGTTTGTAGAAAGAACTAGTCCTAAGATTTTTTTTTTTCTATGTTGCAATAGATGTCAAAAGTTTCAGAACTTAGGGTTCTGAAGTAAAAAAAATAAGTAAACATGGCGAACTATAACCCTGAGACTAGAATTGTAGTTCATCATGTTTAATCATCCCCAGCTCGTTTGCGCCCTAATATTCTGTTAATTAAAGTCAGTAATTTGCATTTCTTTTTCCTTATCGCGAGCGATTGCATTTGCAGCCCATTACTTGCTTTCACGGCACGTCAGAAAACCGCGTTGCACTACCGGCATGCAACCCTCGTCGTATACGGCATTGCGGAGAGAACAACCCCTTCGAACTCAGGTCACGCAACGTTTTGACGGTGAACACTTGTGCACTGGGGGCGGTAACATGACGTCATTTCCGCCGCGTGACATCGCAAGTGGTTGCCTAAGGTACAACCGGAACGACACCTAGTAAGAGAAAAAAAAAGAAAAAAAAAGTTGGTCAACCCAAAAACTAAAAAAAAAGAAAAGAAGAGAGACAGGTTCGGTGAAGTTAAAGCATCCCACCAACCAGTCATCGGTGGTTAGTTCTTATTCATGGCGCGCAGCGTGAGGCAACTGCATCGACCAAAACATCTCACGCGCGTTCTCCGATAACAAGTGACGACAGCCGACTCTGCACCCCATCTTCTCCGGGAAGGTTATGGTCGCGTTTACGACGTTTGCCACGGGGCCTTTTTCGCAAACCTCGTGCCCGGACGTTGCTACGTTTACGGAGGAATTTTAATGTCGAGGAAAGAAACGAAAAGTTCAGGTTAAAGGGGAAAAAAAAAAAAAAAAAAAAGCCACTTGCAAGGTTTTCTGTAAACCGAATTACCGAATTCATAAAGTTGGTAACTCGCTTTGCAACTTGAACGAAACGATTTCCACGAACTCGCCAAGGAAACAGAGGAAAGATCTCTTTTTTTTTATCTATTTTTTAGTAGATGACTCCACCAGTCACCGGATACGGTTACCAATAAAAACGAATTCCACGCCAAACATACCATCCTTCTATATCCGGTTGACGTTTCGTACCCGGTTTAAACACTTCATATGCAAGAGACAACAAAAAGTTTCCTCATTAACGAAAGAAGACAGGCCGACACTAGAGAGAACATTTATAACAAGAGGCTAAAATGATTTCCACTTGAAGGCCGCGTCACAAAACTTAACTGTGTGAAAAAAAAAATTAACGCCATTTTTTTTAAAGTTTGTAGAAAAAGTTTGCATTTCAGCTGCAGTGAATTTTTTTGCTTCTTCTTTTTCGACGGCACGAGCGACGTTTAAAATGAGACGGGAATCCCACTGCGATCGGAAAAAAAAAAAATCGCACCATGTGAAAGGATCTTGACATGGAGCGTAATTCGTGCCCCTATATGAATGAATGAATAAATTTATTACGTCAGGATGGCTCTCTGGCCGGTATGGGGAGAGGGGATATAAAGCAACAGGTGGGACAACGAAAAAAAAATCACCCTCGTCCGGGATTTGATCCCGGGACCTAATGATTTAGGGGAGTTCCCCCGTACCATTACCATCTAAACGTTCCTTATGCCCCATGTTCGCAAAAACCAACGCGTTCGAACCCTCCTTTTTTTCTCGCCATCTCTGGACGAAACCCACTGCCGGAAGCCATTATTCAGACTCGTCTAATTTCAGTCAGGGCCTTGAGGAGTATTTGCTTAATTAACCTCGCTCGTGTGCGCCATTGGTCTTGTCCGTTTTTCTTTGGCTCAGTTAAATTACGTCGTGTTTTTCTCTCTGGCGCTCATATACTGGTTTGCTCAAGTTTATGTTTTCGTTGCGGTAACTACACGGATAATTACGTGTAGTCGCAAGCATGCTGGCCAGTACTGTTAAATAACTAACTAAATAACATAGTTCCGAGCAGACGAACTCTTTCCAGACAACGAACCATCCACAGACGAGCCGCAGGCTTCTTTCCACAGGGTGTCCCAAGAGGACCTTCTGCCGTAAAATGAGCCGAAAACATCGGCGCCATTACATAGAAAGTTCAATCTTTCCCCGACTGTGCACCGAGCAGGTCAGTCTTACCGTGTGAAACCTCGAGGCGCAAAGAGAACTGCGCCTCGAAATTCCCCACTGTAAAACTTATCACGTGACCGGGCACCCCGCGCGTGGCTGCGCCCCCTCCCGGACATCACTTGACATTCAAACGGCATTGGATCGGTTCCGATGACTCGTATAGCGTCCACCGTGGTTCATCCAAAGGTGCAACGAAGTGTAGTAGCAGAAAGGCCACCAGACAGAACATTGATCACAAGCGACAACTGTACAGTGGGCGGTTGACAAACTCTTCAGGGAAGACGAACCCCTTTCCGAGACACAAGCTCTTGCGCATACACATACCAGACGAGCTGTTCGCAGAAGCCCAAAGCAGACGAGTTTCTCGCAGCAGACCAACACGGGCACCGTCTGCTTTGTTTCACCAGCGGGCAGACTACCCGTCTAGGTCGTTAAACGAAACAGGGAGAGACACGAGACACACAGTGGTCGTCCGGAGTCCTCCGCGGCGGCCATTCATCCTTCTCCGCCGCACCTTTCCCGCGTGGGTGTGGCGCGCGTTGTCTCGCGTCGTTGCTCATCGCGGCTGGACCGATCGCGACACACCTGGCGTCTCCAGAAGAGGCAAGCGGCGTTTAGGCTAATAGAGCCTTTTGAAGAGTGCGCGCCACCTGGTAGCCGCTGCGCAAACTATCCGAGTCCGCCATTGTTTGGGCACGCGTACTCTGACCTCTCGTGTACGCGAGGGCACCGTCAGCGCTCGGCATGGACTCGGACTCAAAAAATGACGACCGCCAGTGTTGCTGGATGATGTTTCGAAAAGGGTCATGGCAGAAACTTCTTGGGTCAACAGTCTAGACTCTAGAGGAATGGCGGTAAGATATTGCCAATCATACACGCGGTAGTCCTCGGGGTCAAACAGCGCGACATCCACGCGCCCGATTAATAGTCGTCGATTCGTTTATCGTTGCAAATGTTCGGGTCGTCCATTTTGAAACTAAAGAACCATCCGAGCATAACAGATTAACCCCGACGCACAAGCAAACATGCGGTTACGCCGCGCTATAGTCCGTCGAACAACAGACAGACACTGACTGTCTTCCTTCCTATTGCCCTACCACACTGGACGTACAAAAACTGTCTACAGACATGCCCAAAGCAGCTGTGCATGGGTGCCGCCATAACCGACCTTCAGGTTTTGTTTCCTCTTATTCCGTTCCCTTCGATTCATCATTACCATATAGCGGGCCATGATATTGCCATTTTAAATACCATGGGGCCCTTCTCGCCGGCGCTGGCCTTTGTGGAGGACCGTCAACGTCCGATCCTGAGGCTCGGTACCTCGGTGAGACGAGAGAAGGCCAGCAATGGCGGCTGTAATCTAGCGCGTGCGTAAAGCGTCTATATGCAGTACACATGCTTCCAACATACTTCGGGCGCGTCCTCAGATAATTTTGTTATCATGATAGGATAAAAGCTTGGGCTAGTTGGTGAACCATACTTGACGGTGACAGCGCAGGAAAAATCAATCTCACACCAGACACTTGTCTGGTGTGAGGTTGATTTTTCCTGCGCTGTCACCGTCAAGTTTGTTATCATATCTCCGGCGAACAGGGTGTATTTTGAGCCGTCTGGCTACGGCTGTTGCCGAAGGTGAAGCTGACGCTGGGACAACTAAAAGACCTCCCCGCCGTTCTGACCCTACCAGTGACTAGAAAAGCCCTTAACAGCGTGGACGAGAGGAACACTTATGAAGGCAACCTTGTAACGAAGAGGGCCGCGTCTCCGTAGCCTGGAATGGGTTTTTTGTCCATCGACCATGAATCAGCCGGGTCCATCGATCTCCCGCGACAGCTCCCCCGCTCCCGCTTTTGTCTCTTCTTCCCGCGCCCTGTCTCGCACTCCCAACAACACACAGAGCGTTTTATACGGGCGAAATAAGCGTCTCCGCGTTCCCGATGCACAGCTTCGCGTCAAAGTCGACTTTTTTAAAAGAGGCCCTCGACTGCTAGGTCCCCCTAATGGGCGGCGGCTATACATCCGCGTTTATCATCAGGGCGAAAGATGCAGAGTCACTGGTCTGTGGACGCGCGGGCGGTGCTTGGTATTCTGAAAAAGGGAGCCACCACCGAGGCATGCTCGGAACGTACTCGGAACGCTTCCTTCAGCCCAGTGGGCAAAGATGGCCGCGCCCAGGTCTTGCGACAGCTAGGAGCGTCACAGTAATAGCCCCTAGAAGAAGAGGCCTGAGCAATACGTCATCGTCCGACCCGACCCGGCAAACACCGTAAAGATCGACGAGAGATGTCGCAAAGCGGCAGTTGAGTCCGTCTCAGTGTAGTGCTTTGAGAGGTGTGCACGGACACGTGTCTTGAATGGTGGCAGATCGAAGACGAAAATAAGAACGAGAGAGTGGGGTGCGCGGAAAAGCTGGCAAATATCGTCAGTGTTCGTGCGCTGCCAAGGCAAGGTCGCTTGCTTCCTCGTTTCCAACCATCCCTACCTGTTAGGGTGCCCATTGAAAGTAAATATGAATCCCCGCATCGATCACCGTTCGTGTTTTACTCGGGCGACGAGTACTGCGAGAAAACTATAGGATAACGAGCTGTGTTAATGCACTTTTTGATTCAATAAAGATTGCTAGATAAAATGGGGCAATGTTAGTTCCGACACGTGTTTGACGGCAGGCCACGAAACCGCAAGTTCTGCTGTGGTTGGGCCAGAGCAGCTGCTCAGTCGACCCTTATAGCCCATTTCACGGATGACGCGTACTGCTGTGCTGTCGTCGAATCGCCTTTCTCACTGCCAGCTGTATAAATGCGAACCCTACTTGCATAGGTGCTCATTGACCCGATATCACAATATGCCGATATGACAAGCCACTATCTCCAACTTTTGACGCTCGAAAGCATCAAGTTGCACCTCATGCGATGAACCGGAGGACCCGAGCCGTTGGAAGGCATGCGTTGCTTAGGAGACACTTGCCTCTATGCACAGTGAAATGACAACGATCTTGGCTCTTGTTTGTTTCCTTTCTCGTCTTTTTTTACCATTCTTTTTTTCGTCAGGAAGAGGAAGGGAAAGCTATTCAGCCTTGCTGAAGATCTGTCAAGCCAGCCTTCGAAGCCCCGAACATCGGGGAGGTCAGCATGGTGTTGGCCACAGACGCACACCTTCGCCCGTTGACCTCCTCGTTTATTTGTCTGCTTCCAAGAGCTAACAGTAACACCGAGCAACCACTCCTCGCCAGGGTAGAGAGGTCGGTCGCCTGCCCTCTTTGAAACGACTCACTCGTCGCCCAATACATCCTGGAGGCAACTTGAGGAGCGCTGCTCCCCCCTTTAGCTCTCGGGCTCGACGAGAGCTTGCGAAAGCGCCGAGAATCGAGAACCAGAAGACACGGAGTAGAGCCACCGAACAAGATACGCCGTAAAGTAACTCCACTCCAGCCACCTGGACGCATGCTAACGGACAGATGCTAACGGCTGTACCCTTTCTAAAAAGGCGGTAGCTCGCGCCATCTATAGCCTAGAAAACAAAATAAGCCAAATCGCACGAAACGCAGTTTCGTCCAACCAGGAATTTTGAAACAGAGCGCACCGGAGCGACGTGACAATCGCCCGACCTTCCCGAAACCTCGTACAAAAGACATCCCGCAGCCACTCTCTGCATGAGGTCTCTTTCTTATTCTTGGTTGGACGGAAAAGCGTTTCCTGCGATTCGGCTCATTTTGTTTGTTACGCTATAGGTGGCGCAAGCTACCGCCTTATATGCCATGGCTCTGTCACATCGGTCATAACAACAGATGCCTCGAGCGTGCTCGAGCACCAAAATGGCGGCGTCTACTCTGAGAAGATCGGCGAGCGGAGTGCCGACACTCTCTAGGCGTGTAGTTTACTTAGCTGCTCGAACACGGAGGACCCGCGTCGGAAGAAGGATGTCGTACAAGCGGGTGCGAGGCGACACAACGCGGCCTCCTCCAAGGAGCCCCGTTGTGACGGCTCGGAAAGAGCAGACGGCTCGCCTCGACCTTGAAGACTTTCTTAATGACGGAGCGGTCTGCATGCAGCACAAGCAAACAGACGGGGCCACCGATCTTACGACACGCGCATTAGAGCCCTCGGGGGGAAGCCTCGTGCCGCGGACCGCTTTCTTCGCCGGGGCCTCCTTCGAACGCTTTCCATTCAAGCCGGCCGCCATCGTGGGAGAGAGCGAGAGCAGACGGCGTACGATGTATCGAGTTCTTCGAAAGTCCCTTTGCTGCTGCAGTGAAAGGGACCGCGGAGTGTTTGGTATCACTTCTATTAAACAGTCCTCGGACTAAAGTATCGACGTTTACGATATTTAGGAAGTTCGTTAGGTTTGATCTTCAGCGGAGACATAGAAGGTCCGGCGAAGCCAAGCGAGCAGTGGAGCCAAAAGTGATATCGTCAAGGCGTTCGTCGCATTGGTTGGTGCGTTCGCTATCATCGACTAAACAAATCACGCACGATGATTGGTTTAACCGGTGATGGCAGACCCAATACGACAAAGAGCGCCGTGATGTCACACTTTTGGCTCTGCTTGATTGGCTCAGTTGGATCGTAGCCTCGGTTGCACACGGACGAACAAGGAGGATAGAAGGGAAGGAGAGGGCATGACGTCAGCCGCGTAGCCTCCACAAGCCAAGTTCCCTTGACGCCTCACCTCTTTCTCATTTTCCTCCTTACTCTCCTCACTTATCAGCCCAAGATGACCCCATCACGTGACCGTACCTAGGCTTCGTCTTGCCTTCGATCTGGTAAAACCCACCGGACGGAGCGCGCGCAAGCCTGCAAGGAATCCTTCTACAATCAACCGTCCATCTCACACGGTACATGTCACGCGCACCAATTGCCAGAGAGATCTACGGTCACGTTGGCCATGACATTGTTTAAACTTTTTATGACTAGGCTTCACCAATATTGCAACGTGCCCCCTCCTAGTACTTATAACCTCCTTGCGGACGAAGGTCTTCACCTTAGATGTCCCCTGCACTCTGGTGGTCGAGGAAGCGCCGAGGCGCCGACCCGCAAAACGCTAATTGGTTCTCGGCGTCGCCTGGGTGAGGGGGGTCAGGGTCAAGGTCCCGTGACGCTCAGCGCGACCCCTCGGGTCACGGGCGACGCGGAGACAAAGTCGACGCGTCAAATTAGCGCGACGCAGACGCGCTAACAAGCCGCCATTAATGCGACGCGAAAGCTCGCGGCGCGCCACCCTCATTAGGCGGGTGTTAGACGAGACTTTTGACACGTTTTCGCGCCAGTGACGCACGCCGGACGATGAACAGTCGCGGACACTTCCGACCTCTCGTCGAGGAAGAACGGCGCCAGTGCGGAACCCGAGTCGGTTTTAGGGCGAGCCCTGGTGGCATTTAGTACACCCGCACGTGCATACAGTCGTCTGCTTTGTCGCGCTTCTCGATTTTACGATGTAAAGCGGTGCAGGGTGACACAGTTATAGCGCCACTCTGATGTTGCTTTCGACACATATCCCCTTTCGGAGAAAGGAAGAGCACGCAGCGTAAGGGACACATTTAAGCCAGTATTGGTAGATACTACTCCATTTTGTTTTCGCAGGTTCCCCGGAAGCACCGCACCACATAGATTCATTGAACCGAGCCAAACACGAGTTAAAATAATGGTGTCTTCCGTTGAGCTTATACTTCCAGGTACGTGATTTTTGTCGTATAGTTTCTGAGGTTATTTTCTCCTCCTTGTAGTTTCGTATATGTTATATTTGTCGTCTGCTCTCTGAAATTCTTCTTCTTTATTTCCTCGTTGCATGCAAGCACTAACGTGTCCTCGCAGGTCAGAAAATGTCTGCAATAATAAACTATTCATTCATTCTTTATTATTATTAATATTATTATTATTATTATTATTATTATTATTATTATTTTTGCGCTTTCTTGTCGCATATACGTATGTACGCAGATGTATGCGGAGTAAGTTTTGGATAATTATGCGGAATACTTTAGTATGTACAGTCCGACAAGCGGGTGGAGAGGGAGGAGACAAAGGTGCTGACCATTTCGAATATTTGTTCCGATTGGCTGCTTGTGTCAATTTTCTGGGTCCATGCATATATGTATATATATATATCGAATTGGCTGCATTATTTAGAGAAATTTATTTCGTGCAAAGGTCCAAAAGATCAAAAACGTTGCTGCGAGCATTTGGCACACTTGATTTAACTAATTATGAGCAAAAAGCTAGGGCAGGTACGAGCTGAGAAAGTCATTCCGACTTTGCTCTCCTTTACCACCCTGTCCAATAAAATATTAACAGCCAACACGAACGTGTTTTACCATTGCTAGAGAAATGGACAACTCCATTTTACTCCATAGGAAGTTTATTGTTAGCTTTCGGTCGAGGCGCGTTTTTCCTTTGCAATATTTTCCCCAAATAAATTCAACACACCGCCATACTTCCTAGTAAATTACAGATTGCAGAGTGCAAAATTGATTTCTTCGATTTCAAAAGTGGTTTAGATACATTTGACCCTCACGGTGTCCTGGCTCCCTGGCTCGAATTTCAACTCGAACCAAATTCGCACAAAGTTCGTAGAGTCTGCAAATTAGACTGAACCAGGTTCGCACCAGGTTCGTAGACTCTACGAATTAAATCGAAGCAGGTTCGCACCAGCTTCGTACATATTACTAATGAAACCGAATTGGCTCCGCACCAGGTTCGTACATTTTAGGAAATAAACCGAACCATGTTCGGATCAGCTTCGTACATTTTACGAATTAGACCGAACCAGCTTCGAAACCTTTTTCGAACGCACGAGACCCGCCTTGTTCTTTGTCTCGACACAGTGACTTCATGTTAAGAGTGACCCCCAATCAATCATTCAACGGGGGAACAAGGCCAGCAAACAAACCCGAAACGTCTAAACGTACGCCAAATAACTAAAAAAAAAAAAAAAAGAAACGAAAATGAGCAAAAGCATTTGCGTAAAACGAGCACTCTTTCATTCTCACTCCGCGCCATTTTTCGTCGAGTTTGTTTTATGCGCGGACCTCGATTTAGAAACTGGCTGAGTGCCACGCAGGCGCAAACTCCTCTCTCGGAGGCGTTCGGCTCGGCAAGCGCCGACGCACAAATCGAACTCACCCGAAACTAAGATTTTTTGGGCCCCAGCCGATTCTACCACTTTCTCTCCGAAACCAAGTCATTGACCCGCCACTACAAAAAAAAAAAAAAAAAAAAAATCTAGTGAAGATAGTAATTTTTTTAATGCGGCAGGAGCACGCGTGCGAGCAGACAAGCGTGCGTTATTCAAACGAAGTATCTGAGTGACCGTTACCCGTTGCTAACCCAAGAAGTAACAAAGCACATTAGACCCTTACTGCGATTCAAAGGTAGTGCGTTACCCCAGCTTGAAAGTAACGCCTTAAGTCTTTTTACTCTGAATCTGTCGTCCTTATGAAGCACTAGGCGCTTCCAATATTTGTTCTTGCTAACAATTGCTTTTGTTTATTTTTTTTATTTTCTTTACGGATTTATTTGAAGGATTATTGTGACACAAACTCGACCCTCTGATGTCACGCCACCGCGGTGGCGCTGCCGTCGCCACGGCGCATGCGCAGATGCTTCCCTTGACGCGTATCCGGTTGGACGGATGGATGAGGCTGGACCCTTTGAATCGGGCGGCGGCTTGCGCCACCTAGCGGGTTCTTGCGCACGAGCAGCGCACCCAGACCTGGTGTGGGCAAACGCGTAGTTGTTCGTAAACAATCTGTCGGTCTATGCTGAGATACTTTGTGTAATTATTTTTTTTTCTATGCAGCGTTTTCTTCTTTCTATTTTTGTGTGAAAGCAATAATAGTTTTACGGGGCAAGGACGACGTTGTCTAGCTGTAGCCGTTGTCTGTAACCGTAGTCTGTAGCAGCGAACACGGCACCTAAATTCCAATTGGCTGAGCGAAACAATACCTAAATTCCCGTTCCCAATAAACACACAAAGAAAGGCACAGCAACGCAGATGCCGGCCTTCACACAATAGGGCGCCCTATTCCTTAAAGACCGGTGGCTTCGCTGCGTTTCCATATGCGTGAAAGTTCTTTTTTTTACTTTTTCTTCAGGTAAGTTCGCTCCTTGCAAATTTTATAGAAAAAATGCACCACCTTTGGGCAACGCTATAGAAATTCGTAGCGCGATAGATTAGAACACCGAATTTTATGGTCGATTTAAAGAGACTGGCCGCTGCTTGAGACATTCCGTATATTCCCAAAGTCGGTGTTCTGCGACCGCCCCCAAGCGCACTCCGATGTGGCGAAAAAAAGAGCTCGAACCAGTGTTTCCAGCCCCTCGGTGTTCGTTATAACAGTCCATTTCGAGAAAGAAAGAAAAGTAATAATGCACTCGCTATAGCATTCCATTCCCGTATGCGGCGACACTCCGTGTTTTCACCTTTATCTCCTTGTCGTATACTGCTCGATAAGTGAACCAATAAATACGTTCAAATCGTTTGCTTTTCTTTTTCTTTTAGGCTCAATTTTCTCTTATTTTGAGCGCCGCATCCGTTCCTTTCCACTATCGGGACAAGGAAATATATTGCGCCCTGCGAAATGCGTACATACCATAAATATGCTGCCTACTCCTTCTCGACACAAAAGTCTACCGCTCTTTTTTTGGTACGATGTTTTTCCTTAAAATATGTTGTTGTTTTGTTTTTTTTCATTTCTTCATCCGTATAACTTTACCACAAATTCTCGGAATAGAAGGGTCATAAAAATTCCGAGAGCTATCTCATTCCGTTGTACATCTTTTATATTTATTTCTTCTGCAACTAAACCCCTAACTCAATTTGTTTTCTTATCTATGCGTGTTTTGTTTTACAGAATAAAAACAAAAATACAGAATCAGTACATCTGTATTATATACATAAAAATAAACTTATTATAACAAAACGGTTGCGACCAGGTGGGAGCTTAGGGACGAAAATAAAACAGAATCAATTATTCAAAATAAAAAAACAAACATAAAAAAAGGAACTCGAACAGACAAGTTTCAGTGTTTCAGTTTTCTGGAGGATTGAAGCGAAATTGCAAAAAGGGAAGGGGGGCGTGGCCCCGTTCGTAAGCCGCCGAGTAAATCGGGTAAATAAATTTTATTCCGCACAAAAAACAAACAGGGAAGAAAACAAAAAAAGAACGAAACATACGTGTAGGAGGGGGTGCAGAGAGGATTGCAGGTGGGCATACATAGTAACGAACCGCGTCCGAATCCGCCGCTCGGAAGAGAGTGTCTTCCCTTTGGGAGACGAATCGGCGTTCAAAGGCCCAAACCGACCGGCCCAACCTCGAAAACAAACGAACAAAAACAAGAACACCAACCCGACGAATGTACACAGCCGGTGAAAGAGTGAAATACGTCGAAAGATCCGAAAGGGTACATTCTGTTTACCTGGAGGAGAAACTAATGTCTCCGTCACCATCGGGAGGGGTCGTCGTTCGCGCCGAGAACGAGAGGTCCCAGCTAATAACTCGGGGCGGCGGCAGCGGAGGGCCACGTCGTCTACGTGCTCGGAGAATTAGCGATCGAGCGAGCAAGCGCGGGTTCGGTCCTGGTCTCGCTGCTGTCCTCCTAGCTTGTAGATGACGCGCTTGGTGTCGCTGCTGTTCTCGAACCATGGCGTTTATTGAAACGTGCGTCTCGGTGACTGGCGTCGTGTTCGGCCACTCACCGTACACGCATCGGAGGAGTGTCCGAAAAAAAAGCCATCAGAAAACCTCACGACGGGAATCGCCGCGGAGACATTCCTACGGGGTGTGTTCTCGAGCACTACTGTGGAGGTTAAAAAAAAAATCGTATAAATAAGCTAATGGACGGAGTGCTATTCAACTTTTCACAAAAGATGTCTCCAGGCGACGCCTTTATCGTACTCAAATTTCGTGAATGTGATAGGTTCGCGGGGGGAAGAAATGCGAGAAGACAAAAACTTGGCATTTCCTACGAGGAGAGAAAAAGAACAAGCCGTCCGGTAAATGCCTGGCATATAGGAAGTATTCACTTGGCGCCATATTTGTGGGCGGTGTTTAGAGCGCATGCTCAGAACGAGCTCACATCAATAGGCTGCTAAGATCGGCACTCTCGATGGTGCGGAATGCACATTGCAAAAGGACCGTGGAAGTTCGCCATCAGCACGTGCACAAAATTCGCGCACACAGATATGGCCGTCAGTGAATACTCCCTATAGTACTACAGAGGCTGGGGTTTGCTGTCTCTGCTCGAGAGAGTTCATCTTTGCTATCCTTATTAATGCGTTAGCACTAGTATACCACGTGACAGGGAAAGGCTGACGGCGTCCGTCTGTAGACAAAACAGTGGAAAGGGTAGCGCGCCGCGTAGAGAGAAGGACAAAGGCGAGGGGGAGGTGACGTCACGGGGCGGAAGCCAATGAGCACGCGGATGCTGGGGAGAGTGTCTCAAATTGCAGATGCGCGGAGCCCGTATGCCTTGGTTTGTGCTACAAAGTGGAGTGTGAACCAAGTACTATACTCTGTTTCACCTTATGATGTACCGCAGGAAAGGCTACAAGCGCGAGCTCCTTGCTCTATGCCACATCTCGGCGGCACAAGCTCTCGTGCACCAAGGGCAGCTGCCAACGCTATGAGCTCGCGCTTCTAGCCTTCGCTGCGGTACAACATAGGGTGAAACGAAGTATAGCGCTGGTCCAAGTAGGCGGCAAAAAAAGTAAAGAAAGATCCCTTGGTGGATCCTTAGGGAATGCGTCAGCATGACCCTTGGGAAATGCGACACATGTCCCCCTTTTGGGAAACGCTAACATTGACCCTGTAACAAAGTCAAGAACAGGCACCAAAAAAGAGGAAACAAAAGAAGAAGCCAAATGAGAAAGCCAGAATGAAAAGTAAAGGGATCAGCTTGCCGACATAAAGCTAGTCGTCATTTCTTAATATTTTACCGCCCAGATTGTGTGAGTTGCGACCATTCTATCGAATGCAGGCTGCTTGTAATAACATAGGCTATTGTGAATTTTGTTAACTTTAAGTCAGCCTCGCAAAAGTGCATTTTAGTTGACTCTGAGTTTGTGTAGACGTTCTATCTGCTTCACAGACCTGCGTGTCTTCTCCCCTGTTTCTGTATATTTTAAATTGTGTTACTGTAAACACGAACTATAGTGCACCACACAAAAGGATCCGTAGCTGTTCGTGGGCATTAAGAAAGAAAAAAAGTAAAGCGTTATAAGCGTTATTTAAAAAAAAAAAGATTTCATGTTTTTGCATCGTGTGGTCTCACATGTGAGTAGCAGCGTCAACCCGACGGTTTGCTTCAGTTTTCCTCTCGCGCATAGGAAATAACGTTTTTTTTTTTTTTTTGTTTTTTTTTCTGCAGTAAGTTTTTTTTAGAGATTTACCCTCAGGAAATTTGAGTATGATTAATGCGAAACCTAGAGAGATCTTTGTGACAAGTTTTATTGTTCACCTTGTTCACTGCCGTATTTTTACAAATTTATCGCACGACCGAACAGCGCTGGGAAACACCCTGTACAAGTGGGCAGCCCCGCCGTGAAGGCCACTTGCAAGCTTTCAAACTGCTTCATTGGCCAGTTCACGGAAGCCTCCGAAGAGTCACCTCAATCGCAGGGTTAAAAAAAAAAAAAAAAAAAAAACTACCTAGTTTTGGTTATACGAAAGACGACGACAGCGAGAAGGAAACAAACTGGCCACTTTCCAGCTGAGTTCAAAAGTCTCATTCGCACCCCTTTACATTGTTTCCAATTGTACAAACAAGACGAGGTCCAACTATGCAAGCGAGCGTCGACACCCAGCGAGCGCTTCGCCACCCCGCCACCGTCATCGGATCCATCGAGTGTTTGCCTAGCGTCTCGAGAAAGCAAGAACCAGTTGCCGACGCCATCGCGGATTATTCGAAGTACGTCTCTCGTGCAGTCGTTTCCGTCGTCTTGTGCGTTTTCGAGGGGTTCTCGAAAGTTTGAGCTTCCTTCTCCGAAAATTGGAGGAAAGGGGGTGGGTGACCCTTTGCAGGAGTTCGTTTCCCACGAACGAACAGACGCCCTTCGAGCCTCCAAGACAAAATAAAACAAAAACTGAAGAAAGGACAACGAGTAAGAACGGATGGAAAGTAGCTTCTGCAAGAACAATACTTCGGAAGAACCGAGAACAGCGGAATGAGTCACTCAGGCTACGGCTTTTGTTGTTCTTTTCTGTTTCGCAAACAACTCAAAGTTGAAGTTGTTCTTGTGTGGAGACGTCAGTTACACCAGAAGACACAGCACTCGAGTTTATCGAATCCTTTTGGCAAAAACAGTGTTCGGAGGAATTGGTGTAGGACCATTCATTCGTCAGGCGTTTTAACGAAATATACTTCGTATCATCACGTGCGTGAAAAGAGCGTATGTCTTTGTGATCTATGCTGATACCTACCATTGCATGCGTATGTCTTTGTGATCTATGCTGATACCTACCATTGCATGCAATGGTAGGTATCAGCATAGATCACAAAGACATACGCTCTTTTCACGCACGTGATGATACGAAGTATATTCATCTCAACTCACGCCATCTTGCCGCTGGCGTGAGTTGATCGTCTGTTAGTCGAGCCTCGCTAAGGCGTACCCAGGGTTGCCAGACTTGTACCCCAACAAAACGGCTTCCCTCCACGGTGGCCAGGTCAGCTTTTGAACCGCGGCTGTTCGGAAGCGCCTACAGAGTCACCTGATGTTCCCAGGGTACGGAAACTCTCGAGTCTCGAAGGTAAATCCCCGGTTAGAGCCAGAAATAAGTATATTACCTTAATTCAGGTGACGAGAACTATCTCAATTCAGTGATAGGTACGCAACAACGTGCTGAAAGTGCGTCCACAAAAACTCGTTTCCCGTAGGAATGTCGTGGTCCTGCGAGCCGTATAGATGGAAACTATCGACGTCTTAAAGATATGCGCGCACCCCGCAGAAAGCGACAGCTGCCCTGGCGACCCTGCCGGGGACTTGTCTTTTCCATTTCTGTTCGGTGTATTTCCCCGCAATTAGGGGATGTCGACCTTCGGCTTCAACGAAGCGGGACCCTTGTCCAAGGGCCAATGACAGCGCTCTAATTGTTTCTTTCTCTCGGTGCGTCTTCTTTCTTTTTTGTCCGTCTGCGCGCCAGGGCGAACCACGCGAGCCTCCGACACAATCCGACGTGTGACGGCAGTCAAGCGAGCTAATGGTCATCCGAGCTTACAACCTAGCATTATGAGCTTCCCCTCTTCAGCGAACCTTGAAGCGGCGCTGGGCGTAGACTCGTCCTACGGCGGAAGCGTTGGCCTTTGTCTCGAGAGGTCTGGGAGCTGGTCTACAACGGTTCACAACGGTCAAGCAGCTTTCGGGACACTTTGACCGTTAAAATCGGTGATCGCACGCGATGAACGGTTGATGGGCTTACGGTGTGTGACTGCAGGGTTTTTGGCGACCCTCAAAATACCGCACGCACGCTCGTTTCACAGCCTCTGTTATATCGTGGCCTCCAAATGAGGCTCCACCGCGAAAACAAACTTCTTGACGACGTGTCCGCCAGGAATGTTTGTCGCCTGTGGACTAGAGGATTACGCCTCAGTCCCACTTAAAGGCCGACCTACAGAATCTGCCGGGAAAGTAAAACGGTTCCCAGTTTTCTTCTCTCTATTCCCTCTGGCATTCTTCTCTCCTCCTCTCCCCACAGAAGCGGGTCTCGAAGGCTACTCCCCACAGGAAGGAGGAGGGTTTCCCTCTTTCTCGAGTAGAAAGGAAGAATTTAGTTTGACCTTTTCTGCTTGTTGGTCGTCCTTTCAGCCACAAACAGCGACAACGGACACCAACAAACATGCATGCACGTGAAGGTATCTTTGACAGGCCTGCATTCACTCGGTGTTCGCGATGTAAGCATGAATGACTGCATGCCTGTTGAAGGCACCCCCAAGTGCATGCATGTTTGTCGGTATCCGTTGTCGCTCTTTATCGCTCAAGTGGGACTAGGGCCTGACGCGACAACGGACGACCTTCCTATTCTCGTTGACAACTTTCTGTGGCTAGGTAGTTGAAAGTACGGGAGCGAGTGCGGATATTAAAACTGACCCCGCGCATTCTTGAGTCCTGCCCCTCCGAAGATGTCACAGAAGTTGTCCACAAGCTATAGTTGCGCTGACTGTCAGCACGTCGGCGTGCTCCTCTCCTGTAAGCACAAGAGAAACGCCACGAAGCCCATACAAAACACCGACCAAAGACAATCGTGTGTTCACTGTGGTGACCGTGTCCTTCATGATTGGACAGCTACTGCAGGTATGTACATTGTGAGGCGATAGGCTCGGGGCGCTGCCGTATTTCCACCTGCTCCACGAGAAACGGAAGAGAGGAGCAGGGCCCGGCCGGTGAACCAATCAGTGGAACCGCTAAAGTGCTTTAACTTAAAGGCCGAAGACCAGACACAAGATTCTGCAAGGCAGAAGATCCTCGTCGCCCTGGGGGAGGAGGAAACAGGCAACAGTGGACAGGGTAGAAGGGGGAAGCGGGGGAAAAGTGGAAAGCGCGAACTGATCGTGGGTCTTTAAGCCTCACGCTACCCCTCATCCCATTTTCTATTTTTTATCCTTGACCACGGGGAGGCTGCGGCGCTCACAAATAGGGTGTCTCAGTAGATCGTTCCGATCTCTCCGATAACGACACCCGACGCTCCGACCGCGCAGCTATGCCCATGCAAGGTAGCGTGAGTATTCACTGGCGGCCATAGCTGTGAGCGCTACTGCTGAGCGCGCGCGTTGACGTCGAGCTTCCGCGGTTATTTCGCCGCGTGCATTCCGCACCATCAACATTGCCGGTTTTCGCAGCCTATTAACGTGAGCTCGTCCTGAGCGTGCGCTCTAAACATTGCCCTCAAATATGGCGTCAGTGAATACCCCCTATAGGAACTATTTACTAAAATACTCTAATGAGCGGTCGTCCTCCACGTGTAGTTGCGGAAGAGTGCGCGGTTCTGACGTGCTTTAAAATAGGCCAGTCAGGTCGCCAGAATCTTCCCACGGGTTCGCTCAACGTAGTTTTCTCAATAATACTCCGGCCGGGTTCGCCGCGGTTGTGGCCGAGGCGACGCGCCAAGGAGACGCGAACGAAGCGACGGGAATAAGTACACGCTCGGCGCGGAAAGCGAGAAGCCGGCGGCGAAAGTAAATAACGGCAAGAGTGAGAGGGGTCGTAAAGACGTCCTTTGTGCGACGATTCACACGGCTGTAAACACGGCCGAGAGACCGAAGGAGGCGAAGGGGAGGAAACAGAGGCCATCTCGGAACGCCAGGACGACCAGTCTCGCTTGTCCTCCCGACTACGTACTCCGTTCACGTCCAAGCTGACAGTGCGGGGGAAGCTACGCGCGCTCGCCGAACCAATGAACCGCCTCAGGTTTGCAAGTACGGCCTCTGGGCGCCGCCATCTTGATGTTGGTATGGGTAGATCGTCTGATATTCAAGCATTGCTGAGGCCGTGGGTACACTTCAGCAATGCTGGACTATCAGACGATGTACCCACACCAGAAGCAAGATGGCGGCGCCAAGAGGCCGTACTTGCAAACCTCTTTACGGGAATCTGGTTTGTGCGCATACGCAGTGCCCATACCTGGTGTGCGCGAAGCTGGCTTGTTTGTATACAGTGTGTTGGTCTATAGACTAATTGAGGCCCGCGCACTGTACATGGTTTCATCGTATAGTCCGACCGGGGCCGACGATCCGACGAAGACAATCGACCAGCGACAAACTTCGTTACGGCGCTCGTTTTTTTTGTTTTTTTTTCGGGGTCGGCACGATGACGTTTAATGAAGAAAAAGGAGGACGTTCGCGGGCCTCGATTACTCCAGGGGGCGCCACTTGACCCCGCACCGTGCGCGTGGTGGTGGGGGTACGAGGAAGAGTGATCACGTGACGAAAGATTGACACGTGAGTGGTCCGGTTCAGCCCGTAGCTTCCGCGGCACTCTCAGCTTTGAGGTGAACGGAACTTGCATCCACGGGCGCTGGAGTACCCCCTCGGCGAAGAGAACATATGGCACGGCGTGCGCCGACGGGCGCTTATGGAAATGCGCAAAGGGAGAGAGACACGCCGGCGAGCGCCAAGACCGACGCGCACACACACGTAAGCGCAGGTGGCCATATACGTGCGGGGAAAGCAGTATCAGATTTCAACGATACGAGCGAAAAGGCGCGAACATGCAGAAAGGTGAGAGTTCGCGCACACACACATTACAGACGCATATACGCATCTAAGGGTCACAGCTAAGCCAACCGGAAGGGCGTACTCCTGTATAGGCAGCCGGCAATGGCCAGGCGGCGCCACGAGAGCACTGCATTCAGCGCCACAAGCGGAGGCGTCTCTGTTATTGGGGCGGCCAGTTTTCCCGTCGGGCCGTTGCGAGCGGCGGCGACCCCGATTTCAGCAGTCCCCGTGTGTACCTGCGTCCCTGGTTCTTTTGTGCGGTTTTTTAATCGGGAGCCTTGCTAGGTCCTAGTGCTGAGAGAATATTCTAGAGTCGTCGTTTGGACACGTTTGAGTTGTCTTCACTACTTGTGGCCGCCAGGCGCCCGATCGGTCTGTGCTTCGCTCGTTTCCCAGGAAGTGACACAATACAAGAAATGGGTTTATTGTACATCCCGATTGCCCGTCTTCGAAAGCCGGCACTCCGGACCCGCAGACCTTAGTTTTCGCCCGTCGTTCAGAGCTCACAGTCGGAGCCCGTGTCCAGGCCTGCGGATCGCCCTTCCCACGCCAGCGCTGCGTAGGCTAGCTGTTCTGGGCCATCACTGCCAAAGTCTCGCTGCGCAACCAGTCCGGGATCGTCATGGACTAGGCCAGTATGGTCAGGGTTCGCCGCTTCCGCCGGTCCTGATCCGAACTTCGCTGGTGGAATGCTCCCGGGAATCGCCATGGGCCAGACCAGCCAGAACGGCTCTATCGTTCCTGCCCGGCCCCAGCCTCGCGCAGCAGGCTCTTCCTCGCCGGCTGGCCCCCGCTCGCGCCTCGCTCGGCCGTCCTCTCCTCCCGACGCCCACACACACTAGAATAAAATTTGGGTAATTAGAACCAAACTCTGCATGCTACAGAACCGTACGCACATTGCAAAGCCTGGTGTAAAATGGCGACAGGCAACGAAGTGTACGCGTGAGAAGGACATTTACGCTTCGCATGAGATTTCTCTAAAGAAAAACTTTAGCATCCTGCTTTCTGCATGCCGTCACAATTGTTACCAGACTCAGCATTAAATTTGGTTGCTGAAACGAACAAAATTTTGTGCTACGAAAATCCATTATTTGAAAACTCGCAGGTTTGGAAGGTTTTGGTTGTGACCACGCGTGCCGAACGGCATTAGGAGTGCCGGAACGGACCGACAAGCCTTTCGCTTGAAGACCTGATCGCCCGATTCTCGACGCCACAGCGAATCAACAATCGCCCCGATTGTTCCTATCGTATTTCCCTAATGTGGCTGTCAAAGCGACTCGTAATACAACTTGTATAAATATGTTATTTTGCCGAGTAGTCCGCAAAATGAGTTCGTCCGACCACTTTCCAAGCCTGCACATATATTTTCGTTCGCTTCCCTGCCAACAGTTTCTGTAAAATTCACTTACTTGTTGCGTCGCACTGCAGTAATCCATTTTTGTCGCCGTGTCGCTTCCCAAGATCTCGAAGGGAAGCGGTGCAGTTCGACGCTTGAGTCACCTTCGCGACTGTGGCCGTCTTTCATGCAGCAGTAGCAATGTTTATTTTTTTGGAAGAACTCCACGAGTAGGCGAGATGTCACAGGAACCCGGTGAGGTTATAGATACGTGAAGTTGGGACTTACTTTTACGAAAAACGGATCCAAAAAAACTCACGCCGACCCGAAATGCAACGTTCACACGTGGTTTCTGGATGCGCCCGCCCGCAGCCCCCGCGACCCGCGTAGTCCTGGCCTACCCAGTTTCTTTATTTTGCAGCCGCTAGATGGCGCAACGTGTAGCGCCAAACTGCATTGCAGGTTGCCTATAGATCCGGAGCCTAACAGAACAGCATATCTTGCTCGGATCTTGCCGGCGTGGGCACATTGCCTTTCCGTAACGCGAAGTCACACCAGTGAAACAATACCGTCACTATCAGCACTAAAGGTCAAGGTTGCGAATACAATGTACAAAAGACAATTCGAAGATACTCTCTGAGGCATGCCTCTTCCTTTTCACACTGGTCATATAAAAAAAAAATGTCTACAGGCATGTTTCGAAACGTACATGCGCATGAAGCAAACATGCTTGGAACATGATTGAAGCGTGTTCGCAGATAATTCTCCCATGCCTACCGAGAATACCCCTCTGTACCATGTACAAGCAGAGTGACTGCGACTTAACAGAACGGTATTCCCTTGCCCGGATCATGTGCCTGCCGGTCGACGGCCTTCGCGCAACGCGAGAGTTACGAGCGAATCGAAACTGTCGCTACCGACACTTGAGCAAATTAGAGGATAAATTTGCCCGAAAGGGGAGGAGAGCTCTCGATATGACACACCACCTTCGTGTCTCGAGTATAGGTGTACGTGAGTAGTTCAAGGCGTCATTCACCGCATATATATTCTATCTACTCATTGAGTATGAAGTAGTCCCACAATATGGGAACAAATTCTGCCCTTCATCGAATAAACACTACACTGAAATGTTCGAGTGATGTGGTAGGCCACCAGTTGAGGTCGCTGTCTTACAATCCCAACCGCGGTTTTAAACGAATCCACACGACCCGACTCTCAACGAAGAGACAGGCGATACGGGGAGATCGGGTGGGGATGGGGTCAATCAACGCCACCGTGTGGCAGAGGGGAGGGGGGGGGGGGGGGGGGGGGTTATCATTTGAGCCCGTTCTCGTTTCGCTCTTTTCAGATGGTCATTCTCAAAACAACCATTCTCAAAAGGACCTTCTCGCTTTCACCTGTCGCATTTGGCCCTTTCGCGTTTCGTCCTTCGTATTTCAACCCCCCTCATTTGAGCCCGTTCTCTCTTCGCCCTTATCACTTGGTCCTTCTCAGAACAGATATTCTCATAAACATCTCGCTTTAACCCAGCACATTTGACTCTTTCTACCCCAAATTTAGGTTTTTTTCGAGTAATATATATATTCATAAATTCACTAATATTTTCTTTTGTGTGTGTGCCACGCTACCGGCCTACTCTCTCTGCCAATGATTTTAGCCGTGCGTCGTGGTCGTCGAGAAAAGATAGTGCCTGACAAAAGAACAGACCAACTACTTATCGCAGACAGATCACATTCCGAAATGTCATCTTGCTTGAGGTGGCTCGACTTGTGACAATGCAAACACTTCTATATTGAACATACATGCGCTATTTCTGTTCAAACAGAGTTTCCAAGCTAAGTGTTCATCGTTCTTTCTTTTCTTTGCGTTCGTTTCGAGAAAGGAAAGCAGCTAGGCGTCATTGTACAAACGCATTACGTTATCTTGAAGTATTTGTATTTTTGGGAGGTGAGAAGTGCATGTGTGTGCGCGTGGGGGGGGGGGGGGGGGGGGGGGGGTTTGCGAGAGATGTTTGTCGGTAGAAGATAGTATCCCTTCCTTCGAATGCAGAAAAATGGATTCGACAAAGCTAAGGGGTGGGGTTAGCTATACTTCGATTCTATATCTGCTGGTATGTTGGGTGCCCAAGCAAGGTAAGACTCACTACAAAGCCGGGAAGGCATAATGACGGCAGAAGCCTGCCACAAAAAAAAAAAAAAAAAAAAAAACGATTCGGATTTTATGAGAATGTTCCACCGAGGCGGACCAAGTGAGAATAGGACTAAATGCGCAAGGCTAAAATGCGAATGGTTCGTTTTCAGATAGCGGGCAAAATGAGAATGGGCCCAGTTGAGAAAAACCTGATTCGGATTTTATGAGAAGGTCCAAACGAGGCGGACCAAATGAGAATAGGACGAAATACGCAACGTCCAAATGCGAATGGGACGTTTTCAGATAACGGGCAAAATGAGAATGGGCCCAGTTGAGAAAAACCTGATTCGGATTTTATGAGAAGGTCCAAACGAGAAGGACCAAATGAGAATGGGACGAAATGCGCAAGGTTCAAACGCGAATGGGACGTTTAGAGATACACCCTAGCGGGCGGTCACGGACATAGCCACCACTTCGCTAACTTTAAATTAGTAAACACCGCGGCCACCGACGAACGCAACGGCCTCTGCTCACGTGAAGAGTTGAGAGAACGTAATAGCCCTCCAACCGACAAGAAATCAGCAGAAAGGGACGCCGCGTTCGAAGGCGAGAGCGGCCACAAGGCCACGTTGGTGGGCTCGCCGTCCTCTTGGCCTTGCGCGCTCTCTCCGGCGACCCTCCAAAGGCAACAAAGATTAAACCGAGCGAAGCGAAGGCAGCGACGAAACAGAAAAAAAACAAAGATCAAGACAAGTAAGTGAATCGGAACCCGGAAACTTCCCGGCGTCTCCGTCAGGGGAACGAGGGAGACCACATGACTGGTCCTACCCCTTTCGCTGCAGCCGCCACGCCGCCATATACTCCCCTTCCGATGGACCACAGACGACGCTACGAGACACCTAAGCCAATCAAATGCCGTGTCGGCGTCACGTGACCCTTTTTGGAAGGTGGCCACCGACGTGCCGTACGCGCAGTGACCAGCCTTTCACGTAGCACGTTACTTCGACCCGGTTACTTTTTTTTTTTTTTCGCTAACAAAGTACAGTGATGTTTCGTTAATAGAGACTTTTAGCAGATCGTTCCGATACCTCCGATATAACGATATAAAGATATAATGCATGCCCCACTAAATCTCTCTCATATGGACCCGGTTATTCGGAAAACAAACATAATAGATACGTGCACTTTTTTTTTTTTTTTTTCTTGTAATTATGGACAACTTACATTATGGAGAATCTTTGGGCAATCGGAGGTGTCCATATTGACGAGAAACAACTGCGACGATTCGGTTACTTTTTGAGAGAAGAAACAAGTAACTTATTTTCGTTACTTTCTTTTTTGATGTAAGGGTATTTAGTTATTTCGGGAGAGGAACGTGCAAAACACTATGCGGTTTTTACCTCAGCTCGCGCATGTGATTTTGCCGTCAAACACGCGTTAACGAGATAATAATAATAAAGAAAAAAGATGTCCATGATTGCTTTTAAAAAGCTAGGCATTATTAACGACACGAAATATTGGAATGCGACTATACTGCCTCAGAAGAACGAAACATCCGGAATAACGAGAAAGGAACTCGTCAGTACTCAGCTGAAATAACGCATTCTTTGAATTTCGGAAACGACTAAACGTACTTCACAACTTTTTGAGCGAGTGACGACTAGCGGTATTTAGTCACTTTCCGTTTTCTCCAGTAACATGCACATGTCTGGCAATGACGTGCACACGTTCTTCCCATGGCTGGGTTGGCCATGGGAGGGCTCGTACTGAGCGCTGCGCAGTCCATCTGAAGAGTAGTATACATAGGCGCCCGACAAGCCCGACCACTCATCGGGCGCTCCTCCCGATGGCCAGCTCAGCGCTTTCCTTTCCCTTTTGTCTTTAATGCGGGCATTTTTGTTTTGCGGGCTGCGCCTCGGCAGGGACCCGCGGGTGCCAAAGGCGGCAAGGGGACACCCCAGCGCGACTAAACTGTTATCCCAGCGCGAGCGCTCCGACGACGCCCCGCGTCGAGTCCAAGCGCGGGGGATGCGACACCCACAAGCAGCGCGACAGATGCGTCTCCGGTTACGGCAAGGCGCGACGAGCGGCCCTGCGATGGACCTCGACTTCCCGATCCGCCGTCGCCCGCATGCGGGCTCCGCACGACGGTTTTACGAGCTCAGGCCACCGCAAGGCTATAGGGTTGTGCCGTGGTGTCAGTATACCAAGAGTTACACTCAAAGCATCCGGCAAAGGTTAAAGTCACGCTCCTACACAAGATACGGTTTGCAGGCATGATGACATGAAATATATGCGGGCATGCCTCACGCATGTTCGAACATGACTGCAGACAGATTTTCTGTGGCAAATGGGACCGTCGCACGAGTAAGAAACACATCTGAGACAGCGTCTGCCTGCGTTCTGTATATGTTGTATGAAAAGAAGGACCGCGCCTTTAGCGTGCCTGCCATCGGCTTTGAAGAAGATCTTGTTCAAGAACACAGAGCTGGAGGAATGCGGGGAGTAGGTTCGAAGTTATGAACTCTGACAAAGTAAGTGGGGGGCTTGAGAGGTAAGCTACTGAGGGCCATTAAACAAAGACTCGGAGTATACCAACGCTCGTTCCGGTGCTCAAAATCGTACCCTCCAGTTGTCTGAGGCTTCGTCTAAAATGGCAGGAAGCACTCCCTCCGCAAGGGTTACCACACTCGGCAACAAAACAAAAAGTATGATATAATGTCCAAGCGTTCCGACGGCCGTATGCAAACTCCGAAAATACTCATTTTCAAACCTCCGAGTATCACCCATTTCGCCCGCTCTACACACTAGATGACAAAATGGCGGCGCTCATAGACAATCGGGCAACGGAATGTCGATCATATAAGCTGTGCGTTCTTAAACTGAGTCTCTAGAAGAAAGATCCCGAGAGTATCCATGATAGTTCCCTGAGCTCCCAGATTGCTTCGATCGTCCCTGCCTGCAGGTACAGTTTACAGATTAAGCACTATCTTAGTCGATCCGAGCTATCTAATGGTGGACAACTATGAATATGAGCCAAACAATATATACTCCTAATATGCGCATTCAATTAAATTTGGAGGTTTTACGTGCCAAACAAACGAGGGGCTCCGGCACGTTCCCGCGGAGGACTGACGATTCATTTCGACCAGCTCTTTCGACGTGCCACCGAAAGCTCGGTTACACGGCGCGCCCTCTCCGCAATAAGCCTCCGTCCGATGGCGGGTACCTCGGCCGGGAATCAAACCCGCCACCTGGGTATTCGCAGGCCGGCGCTTTGCCTCGGAACCACCGAGGCGGCTGTTTAAAATGCGCATTATTGTTTACATGATCTGTGGGCTTTTGTGCTACTTTACTGCATCAAAGACCAGGAGGGGCTCCTCGGCCTTCAGTCAAACCTGACGGGGGTTTCTCGAGATCAAAGAGTTTGAGAACCCCTGCACTAATTGTAGATCGCTTAGTGGCTCTCAGGTCCACAGGTCCCGCAGCTCTATCCGGAAGGGCACACCCGTTGCGCGCACTTGGCGATGCCAGCATGGGTGGCAGACTAAAACAGGAAGAAGGCAGATGAAGGTAGTGACGGCACGACGGCGGGCATCGCGGTTGCCCTCACGGGTCACTAGACGGTTTATGACATCCGAGCTGCCTGCTCCGAGCCCTTCGAGGAAGGAAACTCATTTCGTATGCGTTGTGCGACGATTAATGGACGAGCGTCTTCCGCCTCGCCTCGCCCCCCCCCCCCCCCCCCCCCCCCCTTTCCGTCTTCTTCGGTCCTGCGGCGCGTGCGTTCTTTAGCGAGTCATGCCGCATTAATAACCGGGCCTGTCATTTGTAGGGACTTGTCGTCGGCATCGCACCCCCCAGACAGCGCCGAGCTGCTCGCTCTTTTCCCTTCCCCTCGAGGCCCGACTCCGTGTTCCTCTTGGTTGTGTTTTCGTTGGTCGAAGGACACTGTTTGCTAACGACCCATGATGAGAGAAGAGCGACGAGGAGGAGGACGAGGAAGAAAGGATCGGCCGAGAAACACCCCAAAGCAGAGAGGACACATCGTGTGTGCATCTACCCGCAAAACTGAACAAACAACGGCGAAAAAAGAAAGGTTTTCTATCATTATACGCGGCGCACCCATAGAGAATCCAAGATGGCGGGTGGAGGTCAACGAACTCTCGACCAGACGCAACCAACCAGCTTGCGCTAGGTCCGTGCGGCCACCTCGCTGACGTCACTCGCGCGCGCGCCTCGGCTGACTCATTTCCTGGTGGAATGCAAATTACCGGTTGAGCGATTCGAGAATTTCGCGTGAAACCGCGCGAACTTTCGAGAAGTTAGTAACAAAGACATGGGTCAGTCGCTCGACGGCAGAACCTCCTAGCTGAAGGGATGCGCGTGTGCACAACCGTAAAGCCGATGTCGCACTGTTTATACATCCTACAAAAGACAGTCTGCAGACTGTCTTTTGTATGATGCATAAACAGTGCGACCTCGGCGCTTGGCGCGTGGTGAGTCGCGTTCGAATCTCTATGCATGCATAGAGATTCGAATGCGACTCACCACGAGATCCGTGCTTCGAATGCCGCTTGGCAATGAGTTCAAGGAGAAAACCTGACCAGAGGCATTCGAACCTGGCAAAAGGCATTTGAACCTGGCCGTCAGGTTTAAACGAGGGATTGAAGTGCGAAATCGAAAGCATTACATGACGAGGAAAATGTCTGAAAACATTCTCGTCCATATCCTTGGTTTGTGTTGTGCGTTGCCAATCCTTCTTCACTCCCAGTCCAAAGCACGTTCCACCCTCCCTCAACAAGTCGATTGCAGTCTTGCCGTTCTGCAGAGGTCAAGTACACATATCCCACCAGTCTAGACAAGGTCCCTGACCCGTGTGCGGCTACCATTAGAAAGTACCATGAAGGACCGCAACCTTCCTAAGCCGCCGCGGCTTTTTGGTTTGTGCACATGCACCAGCAAGTCGATGCTGGCACGCAGGTTTCGTCGATGACCTCCTCCGGTAACATTTTGAAAGCTTTCCTTTTTCGTTCTGTCCTCTGCCCGTAGTAACCGCTTTCACGACGAAGCACTTCGTTCAATCAATTTCATGGAACGAATGTTTACGGGATGACCCTATCCTAGCCTGTACCGGAACAACTTGGCCAGAAAAGCGAAGGTCGCGGCCCTTTTGACGTGCATCACACAGTAGTGATTACACGAGTGTACAAACCCCATCAGCATACAGGCCCCAGGATCAACAGATCATTGGAGAACGTGCAATGAGCGAAAAAGAGCTGCACGATCTACGACAGCCCTCGGCACTTTCCTGCAGCGTCCCGACTTAGAGAGAAGAGTCCAAGATGCAGTGCCTACGTATACCAGAAGACGCCGTCACGTAGCTAATCTGCACATCTCGCCTTCGAGAACGCTAAAGAAGGCCTAACACGTTGAAAGCAATACGTCTTCATCCCGCTCCGAAGCCTCCTTCCCAAACCAGCGTGTCCTCGGCTGCTGCAGAGAAAGCAAGCACGCACGGACGCTGCACCGTGCCCAACAAGAACAGTCGGAGGGAGGGACAATGCCGGGTGTAACGAACGCCAGGACGCGCGCACACAAACCTGGCAATTTCGATCCGATCCATCAGACGAGCCGACGCAAACTTGTTTGCAAAGCTTCGGTGACGAGTCTAGCTCTATACGAGGGTCACCTTTTCTATATTTGCTACTTGTGTCTCCACCTTCTCTTCTCTTCAGAATGCTTTCTTTTCGACGTTTTTTTTTTTTTTTTTTTTCCTCGCACGCGTTTTTTTCAGCTCCCAGACTCGTATATTTTGCCTGCCCTTGGAACATCCTGTTTCGGCATTTTTGTTGTTCTCCCGGTCATCAGCTCCTCGGGAGTGTTCGGATAAAGATCACGACGCCGCCGGACCGGGGTCAACACGGTCTTGCCGAAAGAGCAGGCGGTAAAAGATCTTAAGATCAACAGAAATAAATTAAAAAAAAAGAGCGATGCAATAAAGAAATCAGGAATAATCGCGCCCATTCATCAAGAATAACAAGTTATGAAGGGTATATACGTGAGTGCGAAGAAACGAAATAAAGACGGAAAGACGGAGGGCCCAGTGAGACCGGGCAGACGATCCATTGAGAGATAGCAGAAAGCAGTCGGACCAGACGGCGTGCCGACGGCCCTGCGAAGTTGAGCAGACGACGCTCTCGGAAACCGAAAGCAGACAACGACGGACGCGCCGCACCGGAAATAACGAATGCGTGGAGGTCGCATCTCGATGCAAGCGCGCGGTTGCGTCGTGCTACTTCCGCCTTGTCGTTTTCTGCTCTCGGTGCTCTTGTTTGCCGTCCCCAGAGCCCTAGCCCGCCCTAGTCTCAAGGCGGGACGCTTTCAGGCCAGAGGATTCTGTCTAACTGGGGCAGGGCCCAGATTGAAACACTCATTAATTTCATTGGCAGTAAGGATAAATAGACGAATTAACCAAATTATTTTTGCGTCGATATCAACCATCCATGGTGACTTCCCCTCTATCACTAACAACTATTCATTGACGATCAGTACAAAAAGGATTTTATACTTTGTGGTCAAAGCTTCCGCCATCAGAATTTGTCGCCGAATATGCGCAACCATGGTCTGATATATCAACAGACCTAAAAGCCTACTTAATAGCCTCATAATAATTTTTAAAAAAATTATTTACGATTTTGCATGAGGTGGTTGCTAGAAGGGAGATCAAAAAAGCTTTGTGACAGCCGGGAACTTGCAATGTGCAGCTATTCGACATCGAACAACACCTGACTAATAATAGGCCAATTCTCGCCTGTTGCTTGCTGCGCATGAACACAGGCGATGGCGCAGAGTTCAGTGAGTGGACGAAACAAGAAACAGGTACGCAAAAAAAATTTACCTCCGCGAATGATGGGTCTGTATCTCGAACGGAAAAGCTCTGGGCTCTCAATACTGCAATGGGAAAGAGATGTCAGAAAACTTGGAGGAATGTAAGTCCTCGTGCAATAACAAGATCTGAATATAGAATAGCAATCGGGCGCGTAGAAACGGATCCAAGAACGAGCACAGGCAAGTGTGAATACCCATATCTGGATTTCGCCGTACGACCACAATTGACACTCAGAACGAAGTCAATGAATCAACTCAACACAATGAACAAAACACATCTTCCTATATAGACCTCTTCAAAAATCGCCTTCTGGTGCTCTGCCATCTTTGTCTGCTGGGTTGTGGAACGCCTACTGAGCATGCGCTGTAACTCTGTTATAACAGACGCTGCGCACACGTCTACAGCCCAGTGACTCAGCATTTATTGCCCGATGGTATAGACTCTTCAGATGAAAGAGCGCCATCCGTCGCACAGGTATACGCTACATATAGTTACTATTGTTATGCATAAAAAGTGTGAAGATTTTCCCTTCGAAGACGTTTTAAACACGGCTTTATTCGTGTGAAGGCTTTACTCGTAGACGCGGACGCTACGTAAGACTAGGGCCTCGCGTGCTTGTCTGACAGATTTAAACAGCTGATTAATGGCAGCGTTCAAACTTCTAAGTACAACTTAAAGTCACGTTATCATAATAATTCTGTAGTTAATACGCGTAACAATTGTATTTCCAAAGATTTAATCGTTTTAGCAACTACGTTCGACAAGGCTTGGGAAAATTATTGGGCCGCGAATGCGACCTAATTGAACAATTATTTTCGCGCGACAGATTTTAGGATAAGTAATTTATTTGTGTGTGTGCAGTTGTTAGAATCTGTGGCCGAACTTAAAAGCAGCCAAATGAGAATTGCAAAAAAAAAAAAAATTGACATCTACATAAGCAGCGTGCACAGACGATGTCGTCATTCAAGCCTACACCATCAAGTGCCTTGGGCAAACACCCGCCACGGTGCAGCCTCCCTCCGCCCCTTTTTATACGCCCCTTTCTACTAAGTACGACATCACGTTGTTAGTAAACATGTGAGCAGTGGCCCAACACGAGCATTTTGTCAGACGAGAACCGCATTCTGAAAACGAGCGGCAATCGAGCATGTAGCTTCCTGTCGGGCGCCGTCATCAAATAAATTTTAATCAAATTCAACCCCCTATTTGATGGCGCCCTGGGCGACCGCCGAGGTCGCCCACCACTGAAGCCGGCCCTGCCTACCCCGGCTGCGAGCGCATCACCGAAACACACAAAAATCTTTCAAGGAACCTATCCACCCTCACTTACAATAATTAATGGTACCACCCGGTCTCGTCCTTACTCCGAGCATAAAAAAAAAAATAATAATTTCTTAGCGCGTCATAAAGAAACGGCAGTTGTATTTCACCCACGACCTCCTCACCAGACCACGAAACTCGTACTGGGGCGACGCAAACACACCGGGAACATCCTTCAAGATGGCGTCCGCTGCCAGTGCACCCAGCCAGATCTAGCTTTTTTTCATTGTTGTCAGACTTTTTTGAATACACCAACTCAACTCTCTGGCGGTGCACGCCACTGCGGCGGCCGAAGTGAAGTGGCGTGCTTCACTATAAAACTGATTTTAAAGATGCGACCAGCTGCTCTTTAGCAGGTGGCAAGCAGGTTAACGTTTAGTCGAGCAACACTGGGCGACGCGTACAGCAGCATCACCGTGACGTCACGCCCCCGTGGTGCTGCGGTTGACTCCGCACGTTTTCCCTCGTACCGCAGCACCACCGTAGCGGCACGTCGCGGCCATATACAGCTGATGGTCGGTGGTGCCATGCCTCTCAAGCAGATAGTATCGGCTTTGTCTTAGACGCCCTGAAACCAAACTTTGAGCCCTGATATTTATAAAACTACGCAGAATATCGAGAAAAAGAATATGCCTTGTAATTCAGGGACAGTGCCTTAACTGAAAACAGTCGTCATCCCAAATTCAAACATGTTGACCGAAGTTAAGCTGACATTATAAATTACAACGATCATTTGCTTTTTTCCCAAACTGCAAAGTAAACAGGGCTTTAAGCTGAAACTGCAACCAAACCTTCGAGCGCGAGCTAGCGCGCGCTCCTGACTTTGAGACGCGCACTTCTAGTGCGAATGCTCGTTCTCCAGAAGAGCGCTTCGAAGCAGCTACCTCGACCTCTCGTGCTTGTGTGTGGCGACGTGAGCGATCGAAGGCGTTGCTGTGGTCTGCCTTCCACGATTGGCCGAATGCTGACTATGATGTCAGCAAAGGATTTCTCGTCGACGCAAATAAGAGGAATGGAAGAATATCACCTTTGACCCTGTTGCCAGCGTGGCTTTCAGAGTGCAATCGTTTCAACCTTCCACCCTGCTAATACAAACACCATCGACTTTGTTCTTCACAAGGTAATGGCGTCACCAGAAGAAACCACAGGAGGGCGCCACCAAAACACGTCGTCGCTAATAGTGGTGCAAAAAAAAAAAAAGAAAGCTTTTGATGCCAATGTCAGTGGCGTAGCTCATCGAATGGAATGTGACGATGGGCTTCCGGCCGTATCCCGCGGACGCAAGGACTTCCGGCGGAGCGCTCGAAGGGTGTTCATCGAGCTAAATCCATCGCCACCCCTTTTTGAGAGAGAGAAAAAAAAGTAGAAGTATCGCTGATCCCTCGATTAGGGTAATCGAGACGACACAAAGCAGGTGGGGAAAAGCGCGCAGTGAATAAGCAACGTGCCGAGCGAGGCACGCGTGGCCTCGGCGGCGGCGTATTTGAAAAGGCGGCAATCGCCGAGCGAGCCCTTCGATCCCATGGCTACCGATTTACTCCGTTGACCCCTAAGCTGTCAGTACCGTGGAAGCTACTTGCCACGTTCGACCAGACATACGTGCATCTTTCGCCACGTGATCCACGTCCCCGTTGCAATACTGAAGCGCAGAAAGCGGGATCAGGTGATTTCTTCCGTTGTCGTTGCCGTTGTTGTTCTTGTTGTTCATATATCGGAGATATATTCACACCATCGTACTCTAGTGTTTTTTTTTTTTTTTTTTTTTTTTTTTGTGTGTTTCTCTTTTGTTTACGCGACCAAGATTTACTGACGTTTATTTATGGTGTCTTTTACCGAACGAATGGGCCGCTGATTATTTTCCTTTTTTTTTCCCCTTTGATTTCTTCCGTAGCATTTTCGCCTCATGTTTTGTAGAATTGTCGCGTGTGCTGTTTTCTAGAACGGTTGTTATTATGTAACTATCTCGACCTGCAGAACATTAGGAGGCAGACGATTTGTCAGGCCTTGATCACCGCTCCCCACGCGGTCAACCCGCAAAAAAAATGAATGCAAAAAAAAAAAAATGGAGGCGTTTGATTGGTCCGACGAGCCGGCAGATCCCACCGCGCTGTCGGCTCATGCATGAACAAAGCCGCAATTCCGATCGGGCGATGTTACCCGTATAGCTGCCAATGAAGCCCGTTCAATCAATTACCGGCGGCAAACCGCGATCCAACAGCGCGGCGCTGCCGCCAAGAGAGCGGCGATTATCAAAGGATATCTCGACGGCAGCGTCACGCTTCGCCGGATCCGTGCGAACGAACCGGGAAATTAAATTCAGCGCCAGATTACGAACCCATTACGGTCGTTAGAAAACACAATGAGGCTCTCACGCGCGTCTCATGCCGCGAAAAGCCGCGAGAAATAATTACAACGTTGTGCCTGCTGAGATATCTGCGAACGCCGTTCGTTAGCGGCGCTTTAAGAAAGCGCGCACAGTTCTACAGTGATCGTACTGAGGGTTAAAGCATAGCCTCCTCTATACTCCCAAAGCCTGGCAGTTCGACGACGGAGCCATAGAATGCCCGGTCGCAGATCTGGAGCGGGAGCATCTGATAGAACAGAGCCTTTCTCGGGGAACCTGGTCGTCAGCGCACAGCTTCTGCAGCGGCGAGGACCCGAAACAGGGTTTTCAAACCCGACGAGAAAAGAAGCGGTAGTGCGAGGAACGCGGGGAGCATGAGGGGACATTCCATCGCTCGGGGGAAGTGTGTTTCGGCGTCTCGCCGCAGCGGGGCGCCCGTCACGCGGCTGTCCTCTCATCCGTTGTCTACCGCTCTACCTTTTCAATTTCGGCGGCAGCGTCTCAAGGCGATCTTCCAGGCTTTGTCAGTATAGAATCGGAGGCTATGGTTAAAAAGAACTTTCAGCATAGCAGTTCTCGTCGCCAAGCGCTCTGGGCTGAACCACGTGACAATGGGCATTTTTTGTCGATTGCTCCAATAACTCCGATAACAATACCCGTTACTCCACCGGCGCATTGGCGCGTGTAACCGTTATCAGCTATCATAGCGGAAGGCAAAAGCGATCTACTCATAGTTTCTAATAAGCGATCACTACAGCCACAATACCGATGCCAACCCCTCATGGCCCACTCTTTTCCGAACAAGGCGGAACAACAGAGCCCTCCAAAGCGCAATGTCTCAAAATGTATGTTATCAGGTAAGAAGAGACAAGGTCAAGCTTTCTTTTGATAAGCGCACCTGTACATCCCGGTGTTGCCGTGCCCCAATTTGAAGCATCTGCCCAAAGCGGCCTTTGATGCAGCGAATACAGCAAATGCGCCTTCGCGCATTTAACAGAATTAATTAAACCAATAACAATTTTTAGCAGGGACCAATCCTCTCAGGCACCATTATAACAGAAACAGTTCCAACCAAGGACCAATCCTATTAGATGCCGTCATGGTAGATGCCATATTTTAATCAGGGACACGCCCCAGTAAAACCCATTCTAATAGAGACAGGACCGTCACAACAGACCATCTGGATCCTTGGTGGAAATGTCCACATATATTTGCTATCTCGCCCTTCAAAAACAAATGTTACTTGTTCCTTAGTTCGCAACACAGACATGTCTCGGCAATGACTCTCCGGCGATCGCGCATTTCACAATATCCATTAAAACAAGAACCATTTTTGCAGGAACCATTCCTCGCGTGCACCATTATAACAGAAACAATTCCTAACAAGGGAAAGTCCTAATAGATACCGTCATGGTACATTTTATATTTTAATCAGGGACAATTGCCCCACTAAAACCCATTGTAACAGACACCACTTTTAAAAGGAACCATCACAACAGGTCATCCTAGAGCCCTGTTGGAAATGCCCACACATATTTGCTGTCCATCCTCTCGATGATCTGTTTTCTTCCTTGGTTCACAACCCAGGCATACCTCGGCAATGATTGTCGATCTGGGCAACCCGACGGTTGCAGAACCCCGACTGATAATCTTGGTTACACCTAACAAGCCTGACCCTGGCTGTGCCTGGGCAGAGGGAGCAATTCCGCTTGACGAAACAAGTTTTACGAATGGTGCCGTACATTTCGTTTATGACGAACACGCTTTCGGTATTGCCTCCCTGCTCAATCACGGGTGATTTTGTTTTCAATTTAGTGTTCTAAGACACTAGGGAGCGTCGCGTGAGTCAGCGCAAAAAGGTGAGGCTGCCCGTCGAACAAACGTCCTGGCGCACGCAGCTTTCAAAACATGTTTTGCGCTACCTGAGAACAACCACCAGCCGTGTAGTACACCAGACAGATCATCGGCTGATATCGTCGGACATTTTATCCCATTGCAATTCGGGGAAACTTCAGACCGTACAGGGAGCATCCATCAGTCCAGGTGGGGTCGAATTTGACGGGCATCAATTGCGAATGGACAGGTATACACGACAGCGAAATGAGTGAAGGGGACGTCGGCAGACGACGTGTTTACAGCCGAGAAAGTCCGACAAGCGCTTACACCACGCGATAATGACTCGCCTACGACGACGGTCAGCAGGCGAAAGTTCTCCACGGCTGAAACACCTCTCACAAATTTTAAGAGACGGATAGTCCGACAAAGCTGATTGATAACTGCTCATGACGGTAACGAAATGCAATTTGTTTGTTTCTGATCCTTCCGGTCTGCCTGTTTCTCTGTCTCTGTGTTTGTCCGCGTGTTTCTTTGTTTGCCTGTCCGTCCGTTTGTAAGTTTACTTTCGAAGTAACGACAGGTACGCCAGGACCGTATACTTTTGGAACAAGAGAAGATTGGAGAACAAACTGGCAGCGAGCTTTAACTTGAAAGTCCTATACCGCATCAAATGCAGTATTTAAAGAGGCGATCGTTTTAATTTGTTTAGAAAACATTAAACAGCCGTATCGGGGAGTGAAGAAGAGACTATATCTGTACCAATTTCCCCGCTAAATATATCGAAAAAACTGAATTGGCATTTAGGTCATGTCTTACTCGCTATATTTAGCGTGGAGACTGAATCAGTGCATAGATGAAGTAACGCCAGGTCACGTGACGTCTATCTTCTCGCTAAATTTAGCGGCAAATGCACGGACGGAAGGACGGGAAGACAAAATTTTGGAATCCGAGACAGGGGAAGTCTGTTTAAAAGAATTTCATGCATCGACAGAGGGGGGAAATCTACATTCTGTCCTAGGGTGTGGGGAACAGGCGGGTATCTGACGACGGCTTTGTAAGAATAAAAGGATAAGTAAAATTTAGAAAAAAGCAGCGAAAGATTCCTCGTGTCCCGTTACCCGTGGAGCCAGCCCTGACACTGCCGGCGTCGCCGAGAAGCCGAACTTGACGAGAGGATTCGAGTTTCGCCGTCTGCCCGATAAGTATGGCGCCCAGACCCGTCGATAAGGAGGCATGCTCTCGTCGACCGACAGGCCGTCCACGATGTCCCCCCTCGATCTTCTCTAAGCTCAGCCCCGTACTGGCAGGGAACGCGAAAGACCGCCGATCGGCGCAAGCGTCGACAGACCGGCGTCAAAGCCAGCCGTACTCAAAACAAAAATTCTGCAAGTTCATCTTTTTTTTCTTTTTTGCAGAATTTGGAGACGCTTAGTCCAACACCACCTAGAAGACAAAACCAGCGTACGACGTCATCTTTAGAAAATGCTTGTCTTCCAGGTGGTACTGCCCAATCAAACAGCAGCAAGATAACCTTAGTTCCGAATTGTTTACGTCATACACTGAGGGCCATCGCGGGTCGCAGATGGGAAACGAGAGCCGCGTCACCATTCGGCTCGGATTCGTGTCCCTCACCGACCGAACACGAGCCGTAGCCGAACGCCGACGCAGCACGATCGTACTCCAATCTGTGCCTCCCTCTGGGCCCCCAGTAGATGACGTCAAAAATTAAGCACCCCGGCCTTGTCATCTACAGGGTGCGTCGGCACAGCATTCCTTGCGAACGCGCAAGTCACGTCGTAGCAACAATATCGGGGCCTGCCAACGTCAACATTTCCGTCTGGGAGGATGTCGCGCTTCGCTTCCGGTAAGGGCCAACAGCCCGTGGCCCGGGCGGCGTGAGGGCGGCGGCGAATCGTACAAACGCCGACCCGTGATTGAAAGAAAAACAAGTTTCGAAACATGTTTTGAACGCCCCGGGCCCAGGCTGTTGCAGAATCGGTTTTCCACGATGCACCATTCGAAGAAATCAAGTTCGGAGGATCCAAGGTCGACGGAGGCCAATGTGTCGGAGATTCGGAGACTGAATGTTTCGGGTCTGCTACGTTTCGGCAAACGCTATTTCCCGCAACGTCGTTCCATCGAACTGTGCGCAGCGCAAGTTCGCCTGCTTCTTGCGTAGGGATTGTTATGACGTCCGAAAAACGCCGATCTCTGATTGGTTTTGATCGAAAGATTAGTCGGTAGAGCTCAATGCTACACACTTGAGGTCTACCCATTATTTCTTTTTCAATCAGCCAATAAGAGCTTGGCGTTCTGACATCGTCGCAGCCTCTTTGCAAGCAGACGAACCTGCGCTCCGCGTAGGTTTCGTCGAACTGCATTTCGTCGAATTACGTGTCATCGAACCACGTTTTGTGCAACTACACTTAATCGAATTACGTGGCATCGACTCTCGTTTTATTAAACTACATTTAATAGAATCAAGTGTCATTGAACGAAATTACGTGTTACTGAATTACATTTTTTTGAATTGCGAGGAATCAAACTACATTTCATCGAATGACCGTATACCGGTCTGCAAGCCCGCGTTCGCCCCCACCGGGTGTGCGCAGTGCGCGTGCGCAAAAACCAGACTCGCGTGAGGCGATGCTTCTGCGCATGCGCGGTACCAACAGCAGCGCCACCGCAGTAGCGTGACGTCAGAGAGTCGAGTTCGTCTATACTCTGACAGTTTCAGAAACGCAGGGCGTGGCTCATTATGTTAATGAACTCGCTTCGTGATGGGTCCTTCGGCCTTCTTATCGACGAATGCATCAATCTGATCGGTTGTGAGAGCCATAATGACTGGATTCCACACGCGCTGCTCTGTTGGTAATCGCTAATATCCCCTAATTTCCTAACGGGAATTCTCTAATTCCCTAACGGGAAATATGCACGGAACTTCGTTCGCCAATTCGACTTTCAGATCTCTCGGTGGAAATTTCGGGGGGTTGCCACCTCGGGTAGTCCAAATTTCAGAACCTGCAGACTGTCCGCGTGGGATGCGCGTTCCGTGTGCCATCATACTCGAATGTTTCCGCTACGTCCGGGTTTGGAAATCGGCAGCCTCTAGGCGGCAATGAGTTTCGACGCTGCCGTGCCGGAGAATCACATTTAAGCCCACGGGTATTTCTGCTTGGTGGCTATAGTTTCGGTGACGATACACCAATTCGCGAAACGCTACACGCGGTGTGAGACCCCCCGCTCATTCAGCCGTTCCAAGGATTTCTACACTAAAATAAGCGCGGCAAATGACAAACGCGAAGCGAGCAGGCGACAGTGTCTTTATCGGGCTTCATTCAGGAAAAACCTCATTAACAGCGGAGCCAAAAGGGACGACCAGCACGGCGCCAGGCAGATTATTTCATGTCGACCCACGCCATCGAGCAACTTCGTCCAGCGCCCCCGAAGAAGAGACTCCAAGGACTCCGGCGAGCAAAGACGCTTCCACGCGCGGACGGCATGCAAATCTGCAGGCAGCCGCGAAGGAGCCCACAAGCTTTCGCGATGTGGCCACCGTCCCACGCGGCAAATGAGAAACGAACGGTGGCCGTGGCTAAGCCACGAAACGAATCAAGTGGCACAAACACCTCATTTACAACGCTCCAATGTTTAAAAATTCACAGCCCAGCGTGCACAATCTCCACAGCCCAACAACATACGCATGTCCGTTGCTTCGCACACAGCTCCGAGCACGCGTGGAGCATAAGGCGCCGCAGAACTCACGGTGTTCCTGGGTTCGATCTTCCTCCCCCTGCCCGTTTCGATTTGGACGAGAATCGTGTACCGGCGTGCGGTCGTGTATCACTACTGCGTGGTTCCAAAGCCTCCTCTATACTCACAAAGTCTGGCAGTTCGACGACGAAGCCATGAGGTGCCCGGTCGGAGATTTGGAACGCGAGGATCTGGTAGCACGGAGCATCAAAGAGTCACTTCTCGGGGAACCTGGACGTCAACTCACAGCTTTTGCATCGGCGCGGACCCGAAACACACTTGTTCGCTCGGGAGAAGTGTGTTTCGGCGTCTCGCCGCAGCGGGGCGCCGGTCACGTGGCTCTCCTCTTATCCGCTGTCTGCCGCTCCACCTATTCCATTTCGGCGGCCGCTTGTCGTGGCGATCTGCCAGGCTTTGTCAGTATATAGGAGGATATGTTGGTGCACGCTAAAGAACCCAGGCTAGAAGTCGTACTGCACCGGCTAAATTTCTCATCTACAGCTGAGACACCAGTCACCCATTGAGGCTGACCTAACTTCCGCCGGTCCAAATATACACCCGAGACAATTATCATTATGTTCGCTTCTTCGAAAAGCGAGTAAAGCACGCGTCATGGAACAAACTCTGAAAATGTCACCGGCCAAGGCTTATCATTTTCATCCTTCCTGATTCGCGATTCGTTCTTGGGTTTTCTTATCGGCTAACGACGGCTGTGGACGATAATAGGAAGCTGGGATCGGGACCCGGAACAGCCTGCGTCTCTTTAGCAGGCAGTAATTATACAGTGCGTCCCAGCAAAAAAATATACATTTTCCTTTTCTTTTTTTAACGTCGTAAAAATAAACGGCGGATTGCCGAACGCTCGTTCTCATCCAAGATGTAGCACTAATAGCGCCTCGAACCAGACGCCAGCGTTTCAAGACTCACCGTTATAAAAGTTATAAGGCCGACGTAACTCTGGAACGCACCGCTGAAGGGCGCCAGTTACCGATAATGAGCGAAAACAGGCCCGCATCTTCCCACTGAAATTCTCGGAAAATTACGCAACTTTCGAATGAGGTAACGTTTAGTTATAAAAGTTTGGCATCGGACAGCTGGCGCTACATTTGGCCGGAGAATGAGCGTTCGCCGATGTGTAGTTTATTTTTGCAATAAATAAAAAAAAGGGGAAGAGAAGGAAAACACGTACTGTACACTGTTTTGGGACACGGTGTAGATGGCAACGTCGCAGTCCCGTTTCAGAGCCTGTTTTAGAGAGCTGCTTTCGAGTCATGGTCACGACTCGTGTTCTCACCGATTGAACACGAGTTTCAGCCGAACGCTGACGCAGAACTCGTGCCCAATCATTTCCCCACGTTGGCCTCTTTAAGGTTAGGCAAAACATTTCAGCGGCCTCGCTATCTCGGAGCTAGATGTTGGCGGCACCCACTAACCGAACCCAACCGAAACCGGCTAATGGCAGGCCGCCTACGCGCAGCAAAAGCGGCCAAAGCGTTCGAACGGCGGCGGAGATCCCAATCGAACACGGGGCAGCACCGTCTGCGCAAGCCCACCCGACCGAGTCACAAATCAACTCTAGGAGGTTTTCGCGTTGTGCCTTCCACTTTCTTTCTCTGTTGCTTCGAAGAGAGGCAAGAACCAGGGCTAGCTCGTCGGCGAGGGGTGTTTCGAAATTCTTCACCGAAGCGTCTCGTTAAACTATACTGTCAAATGCAGCAGTCTTGTGTATTTTGATGAACCATTAAGACAAGCAAGCCACAGAATCCTTTCTATTGGGTCAGTCAAGACTCACGGAGTCAGAAAACACTATCACTTTCCACACTGGTCAAAAATGGAAACCTCTCTGTGTTTCGTCCCCTTTTCCATTATACGATTGCCGTTATCCATTTGTTTTATCGTCTGCGTTTTAAACTAACCAAACGCAATTGCCGCGTTCTTTTCTTTTTTTTTTTCCTTTTTTTTTTTTTTGCTCTTTCACGAATATTTATAAGAATACGCCCAGACGAAACCTTTTCGAATCCACCGAGCTCCTCTAAATACAAAAAGAACTAAAGGAAAAGTTCCCCTGGGAAAAGAACGGAAGCCGTCGGCGAGACGGCCAGTCTCCGAACGCCCGAACGATTACGCAATGACCGAGAACGAGAAAGCCCAGCCGCGTGGAACGAAGAGCGAACAGCACACACAGACAAGCCTCAAAACAAACGCGGACGGGCCCAGCGAGCCCAGGAAGACAGAGCGCCGAAGAGATACAGCAGCAGCATCCAGCGTTCGCCTGAAACAATGCACAGCCGAGGCGGAGTAACAAAAAAGTAACAACCAGCGAGGGGAAATTAAGTTACTAGGTTAGCCGGCAATTACCGGAGGGAGGGGGAAGCAATCGCGGCTCCAATTTAGAGCGGTTCAAAGCGAGCTCGATTGGTTCCAGTCTTCTAGATTGAAGGGGGGAGGGAAGACCTGGAAAGACGTACGGCATCGCGTCGTGCCCGTGGCAGCGTGCGCGCACCGGATGATGATGATGATTGCGTCGAGTTTAAGCGCCCAATTATTGGGTCTACGCTAATAGGCCCGTTTACCATGATGTGTCCGAGTTTTCGTGCAACTCTCGGGCCATCTCGAGATTTCTGAGAATTTTGCTGCGTGTAACGGTGGTACCTAGCTGCCTACCTGATAGATGATACCTACCAGCCCAAGCTGGTTTCTTGGTTTCTTTGAAGACACGCACGCACGCACGCACGCGCACACGCACGCACACACACACACACGAAATCGCGCACGCACACGCACACGGATTATCAGTATTATTTTTTTAACTAGAGGTGTTGTCTAAAACTTTAGAGCTGCAGGCCCTCCAAAACCTGGTCTTGTTTTCGGCAGTCTCGCTTCTTGATAGCCTTTGAACAGAAAGCAGTGAGCGTCGTCAAACACTTGACAACATCAATACTGCACAAAAAACCTACAGGAAATGTACAAGCGCGGGCTAATCGTTAATGCACCTCGTAGACAAAGAAACAAACAAAAAATAAGAGAAGAAAAACGAGAAAAACACGACGTATTGGAACCACTTTGACTACAACGTCGTGGAAACCCCGGGACCGAAGAACGAAGGAAATGTGTCGTCCATTTCCCTCGTTGCTCGGTCTGGGGTTTTCACACTGACGGGACTTTATGCTGTTCCTTCTCAAGTATTTCTACCACGTCGGATATAAACCATTTGAACGCCTATTTGATCGAGAAGCACTCGAGACGCAGATATCTGCATACGCGTGACCCGTCTGCGGCGGTGCCTCAAAAGAACAAGATGCAAGAGAGTTTCTTTGGGACCTTTTCGTGCGCATGTACGTAAATAAAAGTGACCTTTGTTATCGTTTCTTTATCTATGTTTACACATTCCCTTTTGCTTTCTTGGCGAGTTAGGAAATGCGTTCAGTCCGTACGGTGCGTCTTCTTATCACGCCAGTCGTATACTCGAGAATAAATTGACTTCAACCTGGAATGAAGGATGACTCGCGCCCCGACCGGTGGAAGCATAAAAAAAAAAAAATATCCTCCTGGTCCGGGATTGGATCCCGGGATCTCTCCGAGACTACACACCGTTCACCCTTAAGCTGAGACTTAAGCCAAAGCTACGAGCGCGAGCTACCCCGCGCTTCTGGCTTTGAGGCAGGTATTTCTAGCGCGAGCGATTGTCCTGCGGAAGAACGCTTCGAAGCAGCGCCCTCGAGTTCTCGTGCTTGCGGCATTTCCTGCTATCTCAGCTTGCAACTGAGCTAACTAGAGAGCCACTAAATGAGCTGCGCTGAGAGTACCGGCACTTCGTTCCTCGACAATGTTGTGGGCGCCGCCATTTTGGGGCTCGTACAAAGCAGACGCAACTGCCGATCGTCATGATTCAAAAGCGCGACTTCCTCAGTA